>NC_139345.1:74066546-74249046 GCF_055883805.1 Amblyomma maculatum
AGTTTCGTCCCCAACTGAGTAATGAAGAAGGCTTACTCTTGCGTGGAACAAGTGTAGTAAGCACGAACGCCTACAAGTCTCACGTCCTGCGTCCACTACAGTGTGTAACTACAGCCTAACATAAAAAATGCACGAAAGAGAAGACAGATGACACGAAGCTCATACCGTCTGTCTTCTCTTTCGAGCATTTTTCATGTTAGGCTGTAATTACACACTATCATGAACCAACTAGCTCAGATTCAGATCGTCCACTACAGGACAGGCATTTGGAATTTCAAAGACCCTTGCAAAGGCCAAGGATACGGTTTGGTGGCCAGGAATTTCAAAGGATTTCATGAAACAGTTCACAAATATCCCAAATGTGTGGAGACAACGGTTAACAGGAAACTGCCGCTTCAGCCTACACATTTTCCGGAGACGCCGTGGCATTGAGTGGCTATGAATCTGTTCTATCAAAACAAGAAAAAGGAAATGGGCCAGCGACAGCGTGTCAAGAGACATTGCACAGCCACATTCATAGTGATCGCAGCAGCATTCCACCGAAAGTTGATGCAGGATCCCTTTGTTAACCAAAAAGCGCTTTCTTTCGGTAGATGTTATACGGCCAGCCAAGTCATGCACTTCCGTTGCGAGAGCACTCATACTCTGTGTATGCTGCTGTATCCAGTTACCCAAGAGCTCTCAGCTTGAATAAATGTGCTTGATGTAGCTCTACATGTCCATCCCTTTTAATCACGCTTGCACTAGTCAAAGTCGTGTAAAATAGTGTGCGCAGCTTGAGAGCACAATCGACATGTTAAGTGATGTAATACTTACCGGTTTCCACATGCTGAGGCACGTCTCTCACAGAATCCGCCACACATAAACATGCATGCACACATGAACAGCTAGAATTAAGAAGCCAGATGGTTTGAAAGAAACATGCAAATGAAAAAGGTGCTCGGCTACACTACTCCCAAACTGAATCGACTTACAAAGCAAGTACACTGGCAGATAATCTGGGATGAAGCATCACACTGCCCAGATTACAATGCAAAGAGGCAGTCCTACCTTACCAGACAGGGCCATGCTCTGCAAATGTTATCTCTCTGTCCTGCCAGCCCCACGAAATACCCGGATAAGGGTCCACCTTGACAAGCACAGTCTGCAAGCTCACTACAAACCATGATGCACCTACTGTCGACTTCCATATGCCTTTTGTGCGAGAGCACTACGCAGCTTTATTAAGTGCTTGCAAAGTCAATGCCTGCCTCGACCATAAGCTCCAACGTGTTTCCCAACTCATCATGACAGCAACTTGAATTTCACACTACTCGGCACCCTCCATCCTTCAATCCTTGTTTGGGTACTTGAGTGTGCTTGCATCTTTTGAATCCCTTGAACAGTAGTTTTAGGCATTCTTGGTTACGACAGCACCCAAGAACTAGCCTGAGAATGCTTTAGCCAGCTCCAGAACGTGGTGGTGAGGTCTCAGCCAGCAACCAGTGCCAAATGGTGCCAAGAGACGAGTGAGGCGGAGGCACTGATACTAAGGGAGGCACAACTAGGCCGTTTTAGAGGAAAACGTAAAGTGAAGTTGTACTATTACCACACCTTCAATAATCCCTGGTTTCTGCTCTTTGCTATTTGGCAGGCATGACGAGGACATAGGTACACATAAAATGCTCACATGAGATATCCTGGCATGCATGCGCTGTTAACAATAGTCACAACATTGTTCCCAAAGGGATCTGCATAAAACAAGTCAGTTAACTACAGAGAATGGTGATTCCAAGCTAGGATAGAGTGGCACTGACTTGATGAAGGTAGTTTCAGCACAAATCATTCTCAGAAAATATGAAGGTTATAAAAGTGCATAGAAAGGGAACCAGCGAAAATAGATGCAAGACAAGAACAAAGAAGGCACACACCACACACCACAATGCTTCTTTCGCCTTTCTATGCAATATGAACCAACTAGCCCAGCAGTTTGCACTCCTGAAATGTTATAAAGGTAGTCCACACATAATCAGCAGTGCCACTGACCACTGTATTCCTTTATGTATTTCATATACTTGTATATAAGGAAACACAGGTACTAAATGCAAGTGGAAGAAGGCAGTTGAACCAAAATGCCACCAAGAAAAAGTCCAATAAAACAATGAAAAACCCATGAAAAACAGAAAAAAAACACATGCTCCATAACTCCATTCTCTTAGGTTGAGATCATCTTGAAAGTTTCTCTGGTTTACTTTTGTACAAGATAACCACGCTAATACAAAAGAGGAATACTGCAATTCATGTTATGTATAGCGTTAAAGCACTTCCAGAATGCCCAAGAGGCAGTTTGTAAATGCCTGATGCCTTGTTCGTTACCAGTGCGCATGGTTAGCACAGTTCCAACTTTCACTGCTGGCAAAGGCCAATATGTATGCGTCGAAGAGGTATGTATAGATAAAAAAATTGATTATCAAAATTCATTCTATTACTATGGCACTTCTTGCACAGGTAGTTCGCTTTCAGGGAGCTATTCACAAACACTTTCCCACATATCTGCCACAGTTCTAACCTCCGGCTGCGTTATTAATATAGGAAAATCCAAGAAATTCCCATGCACTCACAACAATGAACTCTTAGAAAATATCTTGGAGCTCAATCAGCTTTCCATGCTGCTAGATCATCATTTTAAGGTTAGACATGACTGACCATCTCCTGCACTAGTGACTGGTATATCAAGGCCATTTTTAGAATGTTCCTGTAGATCCGCAGCTATCAGCATGCAAAAAAAAGCCAGCTGCTTGCATTAATGCAATCAGGACACACTTTGTGCACCAACGTTGGCCAAACATGGGTGCCTCAAGGCAGCCTTTGCTGTGATGCGATGGTGAGGGCCAAAACGCAGCATTTGGTGCAGCAAATCAAGGAAGGGAGGTTCTAGCTGTGGCACGGCTTGCTCGAGGGAAGTTCCGCAGGAGCTAAAGTTTGAGAATGCCTGCCTTGATACAGCAGCATCAGTTGGCCACTCCTCCTCAGGTGGCAGCCCCATCACATGTAAGATCCGTGTCAGCTGATCAGTCTCAGAGCGACCCCCAAAAAGCGGCTTGCGGCGTGCCATTTCTGCCAGGATGCAACCACAGCTCCATATGTCCACTGGCGAGCCATAGTCTGCTTGCAGGAGCACCTGTGAAGATTTCATTAGTACTTTAAAGCGGCAGCAACAAAAATGCTTGCACATTGACGCAAAGAACAAAGGACAGTTCTCCTCCAACAATTACCGAAAAATTGACTACCCGTGCTTTAAGGGCTCCTAGCACTTATATTTCCTTATACATGCTTGCTTATTGTAGCCAATGTCCTCTAAATTCCTGCACAGATGAAAAAAAGAAAAAAAGAAGGAGCTGGTATGCACTAAGCTACTTTATGGTTGAATTTTACATTATGATGTGATAAACGCCGAAAATTTCGAACCACCACCTAAATAAACATCAGCTAGCTCAGGGGTGGTGCACTTACCTCAGGTGGACGGTACCACAGGGTGACAACCACGGGAGTCAGCGACATCTCACGTTCATAGAGACGAGCCAAGCCAAAGTCAGCCAGCTTGAGTTGCTGCTGGGCAGTTACGAGCACATTCTGAGGCTTCAGATCACGGTGCACAATGCGATGTGTATGCAGGAACTCCACTCCAGTCAGCAGCTGCTTGAGAAGCCAGGCAATGAGAGCAGGGTCTAGGCCTGGCTCTGGGCACCGTTCTAAGAAGCCTGCCAAGTCTTGATCAATGTGCTCAAAGACAAGGAAGATAACCAGCTCACGCTCCAGCCGGTTCCCATGGCAGATGTCCAGCAAGCGTACCACATTTGGGTGCTGTGCTGAATCCAGCTGACGAAGGAGGCCAATTTCACGCAGCGTCCCAGTTGGGATCCCCTCTTCATTCAGCGACACACGCACTTTCTTGAGAGCAACAAACCGTCCCTCATTCTGCCGGTCACGGGCCTTATACACAGTGCCGAAAGCTCCAGTGCCAATCTGGGCGATCTCCTCATATGCACTGCCGTTCGTGATCCCCTCCACAGCCATATCTGACAAGCAAGCGTCGCTGGCTGGCCTTGCCATAACTGAGGACAATTTCTCCAGAAGCTGCGGCACAATCTTAATGTCAGAAACCTGCAAGCACATCATGTTCTTCATCAGTGGGATGCCACACTGAAACTAATTGGAAATAGATATTTCAGCATTCCTCTATTCTTGGTTGTCTAAGAGAAACTGTTGAAGTCATCGAAGGCAGTAACCACAAAGCACTTTTCTTTCGCTGCACTTTACAGGAAGCTTCTGCGCTTCATTAACAACACCAACACGAACCTGGCTAAAGGCTAGAACATGCTCGCAGAAACATATTGACATGAAGGTGTTTAAAACAAGAAAGCTTCTTAGGCTTTGACAAGCGTGTTAGGAATAGCTGTCGTTAAATTCTGCTGAAATGACACAGAACTGGCTGTCACTGTTCATACTGACAAAACTTAAATTTTTAATTAATTGTAATAGTAATCAAAACATACACCCCCTACGGAGAAACAGCCAAGTAATGCAAAACAAAGGTAACGTTAAAATGTAGAATGCAATATTGACGTCCAAGTATGTGACAATTACTGAAGGCCCATGGCATTAGAGTGGGCGAAAAGGAAAGAGAAAAATGAAGTGATGAAGGTAGAAACAGAATATGACCTTATAAAGGCAGCCACCCTGATTCAACTAAGTTTTACATTGTGGAATGGATACTTCTGTGGCTGTATTCAAAGAGTTCAATTCAGCAGAAGCCTGTCTGTTTCATCTATCTGCATTCTTTTGCTGCTTCACTAACTGAAATGAATTCTGTGTTTTGAGTCTTCACTGAAGGTGCATTTCAATGTTTTCACCAGTTTTTAATAGCTCCTAGCTAGCTAGACTTTTACAGCTTTCTTTAAGACCTTAAGACATAACAAGCACACAGCCAAAGCTGGTAAGAGGGAAATATCCTCTTGCACATGTGCTACATTCCTTACTGCTGCCATCATAAGTTTGTTACAAAGCACACAGCTAGAGCTGTGCTGCTGATTTAAAAACTGACAGAAAGCTTGTCCCATGTTCCTGTGATGCATATCAAGCTGCATGCAACATTGGTAGAATAGTCAGAATTTTTTGGATTAAAAAATGCACTAAGTACAGTTTAATCGAAGACGGCACCATACATGCAGTGAGTGCAAGTTTACTGTACCAAACTTCTGCTAGTACAAGGAAACGCAGTATAAAAATGCCTTTGTTTCAACATGTTGAAAAGATGTACTTTTAAAGCTGTCGAGTTTAGCTTCAGTAGATGCCGCTAAAATTGATTTTGTCGCTATCATCTCTCACGAAGGCTTTAGCCAGTTACTGAACTGCACAGTGCATGCTAGCTAATACATTATAGCATAATGAAATAGACATACATGGTCACTAGAGTTTATACGCAAATGAATAAATGCTTTATACTGATTCCAGCTTATTTGGGGTCGACGTTTCGCCATGATGCCTGCCTATCTCGACTTGAAACGTCGACTCAAAACTGTCTCAAGAAACGTCAACTCCAAATAAAACTTGACACTACTAAGCATTTCTTCATTTGTATGTATGCAAGTGCACGCAAGCGCCTAGCTATTATCGGTAACTGTAATATGTCGCGCACTAATAATAATAATAATAGCAGAAGTCCACACACGATAAAATTCGCTTTTGCAGAAACGGTGAGCAAGACTTCTCGAAATCATAGCGTATTAAACTTTAATGCTGCTGGCACTGCGCCAGCTCCTCTGTGCACAATCGGACAACAGAACAAATGAAATGAAAAAGACGAAGCGAACGTTCTTGCAGAGGAGCTGGTGCCACGGCCGGCGGCACCATGCTTACAGCTCGCTGCCGGCAGGCCTGCCGTGCAGCGTTTCTACAAAATTACTTCACCTAAAATGCGGCCCCGCAAGAGGTGAGGCTGCTCTTTTTTTCTATTCAGTGTTGCTGGTGACGCCCGCTCATAAAACATTACGCTAGCGCTACTTACCGTCGGCGAGCTGGTGCCGGGTGTTTACGCCGAACAACGCTTCGTAGACTGACATATGCCAGATTGACACCTACAGCGAACTACTTTTAACTGCTGTCGAGCAACGTAGAGCTCCCTGTAAAGTTGTGTCGTTGGTATCGTCGTCACGCGATCATGTTTTTAGAAGTGAACCTGTACAACGCAGTTTTCATTGTTCTAAGATGCTATCCAGCTATCAAAAGACGAACCGGAGGGGGAACACACGATGCCGATGACAATGTGCAGGCCCTAAAGCTCTGGAGTGGTCCAAGCAGTTCAAGCAAGGCAGCCTAAGCGACCCGCCTTCTCTCTCTATGGTGGATGAATATCGAGCAACAAAGTGGCCGCAATAAGTAGCGCTTTAATATGGGGCGAACAGAACACACCATCAATGCAATAAAAAGCTGCGCTAATCAGACACGGACGAAGGAAAGGTAGGACGCACACAAACGCGTTTGTGTGCGTCCTACCTTTCCTTCGTCCGTGTCTGATTAGCGCAGCTTTTTATTGCATTGAACTATGAACCAACTAGCCCGACAAATTTTACACTAGAACACACCATCACCGCAAAGTTTTAAGGCGGAATTGTATATAAAAAATTTACAGTATCTACAGGAGAAAATGAAACCACCATTGTCTATACTTGCTAGAATATTTGCGAAACCAGTCTACAACAGTATATGAAAAAATTTACCTGATTTATAATCGTGAAGCCAGCATTTTTACTTTGTATAACACAAGGAACTGCAGCAAAACCACACAATTGCCAGTGCCCTCCGGTAGGCTGCTGCAACAACGAAATTGCTTTACTTCAAAACCATCATATGGGGTCGGCGCACGTTAAAGATCCCCAGGTGGTCGAAATTACTCCGCAGCCCTCCACTACGGCTCTCCTTTCTCTCTTTCCACTTTCACTCCTCCCTTCCCTTACGGCGCGGTTCAGGTGTCCACAGGGCAAGTGTGACAGATACTGCGCCTTTCCCTTCCTGTGAACCAACGATCCATCCATCATATGGGGTCGATGTACCCATTCTTGCTTTTCACCATATTATTCCACTACTGGCAACAAGGAAATTTTCTGAAACAAAATTCTTTTTTCTTTCCAGGGGTGTAATGCTCCATGTTGGTAAATACTGACACAGTCGCTGTGATCGCCTATGTACTGGCCACAGTGATAGTCGTCCTGAGAAGGTCTCTCCGCAAGATGGTGATCCTCTGTATCATCTTCCCAATCATGCCAATGCTGACTCTCGTTGCCATCAACAGTCTTCATCCTGGGACTGAACTATTGGCAACTCTGACAGTGATTGCAATCATCAGCTATCTTCGACGCAAGCTGTTCTACAATTAGAAGGATGCCGCGTAAAAATGCTGACGTTTATTTACTATTTACAGGACATGCAGTGGGAAGAAATACTGCACAAACAATACATGTCAAATTAACATAAATGAACACTCGTGCTACTTAAAAGATCTCAATGTTCATTGTCTTTTGTACAGATTACACAAACAAAACAATCTGAACATGAACCTTTGTACAGTGTAATGGCATCAGAAAAAGAATCTGTTCTGCCAAAGCCCTTATATGAACACCTTGATGTATGTAGCAGTGAATAATGATGCCAAGTGGCTTGGCCCAGGAGATTTTAGCGGTGACCGTAAAACACCAGACAGCAACTCAGTTAATGGGGGAACACAGAGGGCTGTTGTCAACATAACTGGCATGGTTGTACAAGTATAATGCCATGAAAGGCCTGTGTCTACCTCACAGCTAACACCAGTGGCTGTAAAGTTCCTGCTCAATTGGAGCATGCCATAAGTTAATGGGAGAAGACTCTCACATCACAAGTAATATACAAATATACAAGACACAGACGAGTCATTAAAAAGAAATGTAACCTTTCCTTAGGAAAGTATGTTTCATGTAGCATGGGCTGAAACCTAGGGTGACTCTCCTGCTCTCAGCTACTGGCTAGCCTGCCAGCATTTACAAACTAAAACAGAGGGTCAATGTGACAGCAGCTGCCACAACACTAACAATGTGGTTTCTGTACTGAGCGAAACTAGGTGAGAGAGAGAGCACTGAAAGATCAATCAACGTCACACGTAGGGCAAAGGCTTGTTGAGAGCTATGCTCATCTTTTGCTTTGACTCTGTTTTCTTTTTCTTTTCCCCAAGAGAGAGATGAAGCCAGTAAAAGACTCACATATGTAAAACTGTCTCTCCTGAGTGGAGTTGAAATGCAGAGCTCCCAACATGGGGAACCATGTCACTAATCTCTGAACAGTGATGGGGTGTATAAAACAATAAAATTACATTCTCAGTGACTTTCCCTGCCGTCTGTTCAAGCTGGGATGCCTGCCCAAAAAATAGGACACGTGGCTAGCCGCAGGCGTGAACAGTTGACAAAGCTTCCTGACGCGTGGCATCATGAGAATGTGTCCTGTACAGGTGGCGCTGAGGTGATGCATGTGGCTCCTAGCTATTGCTTGGCTGGCGAGAGGTGGGCAGCGTGGAGCCTCGGTGCGATGAGTTCTCGGCAGAGGGCACTCCTTCTGGGTGCCCCATCGCTGGCCGGCCAGGGAAGCCTTGCTGTGAAGCTGCACTCAGCTCGGTTGCCTGCAGGCACAAAAAGATGGCAGTGGTTTGATTGCTGTGTGAGTTAAACTCTTAACTGTGCTAAAACACAAATGCGCCCACATAACATAGCTGTAAAAGCAGGCAGCATTAACATGAGAAAGCTTTCTATCAGTATATGCTTCTGCTACTACATGGTGTAGCACGAAGAAGAGGTGCTGAGACTGCACCCACTCGACAACATGAAATACTTGCCAAACTTTACACTTTCCAAGCAAGTGGTAAAAAAAGGACCCATCTGGCATGATTTAGTTTGGTTTGGTTTATGGGGTTTAACATCCCAAAGCAACTCGGGCTATGACAGACGGCATAGTAAAGGGCTCCGGAAATCTCGACCACCTGGGGTTCTTTAATGTGCGCTGAAATCGCAAAACACATGGGCGCCTTGCTTTTCGTCTCCACTGAACAGCAGCTGCTTAGGCCAGGATTCAATCCTGCATCCTTGGGCACAGGAGTAGAGCGCCCAAACCACTGTGCCACCGTGGCGGGCTGGCATAATTTGAGAGTGTATGCAGGCCCTCAACACATTCATTATATGCCTCTTGGAGAAAATTAGCTGCACAAAAGAACTAAAAGTGCACAGCGATGTTAGTCTTGCAACTAGATAATCTAGCAACCAGGTCATCAGTCTAGCAACTAGCAACCGAGTCTGTCTGAGCAAGTGAGCAGTCTAGCAACAAGCAAAGATCAGAGTATAGCAGCTAAGCAATGAGAGCAGCCAGTGACAAGCTGTGAGCTGTTACCAATAATACCACTCCCTTATATCTCGTGTTCCTTCCGCCACATGCCAACTAAGCAAACATAATCAGACTGATGAATCACTTTATCCACAGAGCAAAGCTGCAGGGCTACTAAACTTGCAGTAACAAAACAGGTGTTGTGGTTCAATGCAAAACAGAATCTATGAGCGGCGACACTTCATGCGTGGCACGAAAACGCAGAGATATGCACAGGACAGGCTCAGTTCCTCCAGTAATGAGCTGTCATGGCTTCCCTTTTATAAACGGTCATGGCTGTTAAGCTTTGCAGAGTCGCTGACACATAATAATAAACAAATGATCACAAAAGCAGAGTACATTACACCATGAACAACCATGAAACTAGCTCTTGTACTGTCTGCACTTTTGAGCAGGGAGAACACTAATTAGGGGTGTGGCAAACGGCGCATATCACCTATTAGTACACAGGCATCGTAAGTGTCCGATTTTATTTCTAAAACAAATACAAAATGCTATACATCTTGCTATGCGTCCTGTTTTGAGATTACATTTCTCCAGCCAGTACTATTCACAGCTTGCTTGGAAGAAGTATAAAGAATGCTGGACTGGGAACAGTTAGGGATAAGGGTTAATGGAGAATAACCTCGGTAATCTGAAATTCACTATTGACATTGCCTTACTGAGTACCTCAGGTGACAAATTGTAAAGGATGATTAATGGTTTGGCTTAGACCCAAAGTAACTCAGGCTATTAGAGACACCGTAGTGAAGGGTTCCAGAAATTTCGACCACCTGATTAATGACCTAGGGAGGCAAAACAGAACGACAGTCCTATATGAGAGATGCCTTGCCCTACAGTAAGTGTACTCAGGCCAGTGTTGTCTCTTTCAATTAATATGGAATTTTAAAAAATTTTGCAAATTTCTGAATTAAATTTTTTGACCTGCATCTACATTTCAGTGCAGACATTTTCTATCAAAGAAAGACGACTGGAAATTTGCCCAAAGTATTTTAAATTTGAAATAAATGTAGCACGCAGCCTGAGGACTAGAGACCAATGCTCTCTGGAGACCACTGAGCATGTGCTATGCATTCTTGACCATATGCAGCCGCTCAGCACTGAGGAAAGCTCATTTGGCCACTGATGCGCACTTGCACAATGGCAATGACACTTGGCTCCCATTTCCCCTGGCAAAGAAAATATGTCTATCCCCTGCTACAACAGGGCTGCAGGAAAAGAAAGAGCAGGAAACGGCAGGAAGCAAGGAAACGAACAGAATGATTGAGGTCATGACTTGCTATGACAGTGGCAGAGCAACATTGTGCAAACTGGGCACTGAAAACATTGCTGGGAATTAGTGCAGGCATGCACTTGACACAGTCACATGGTCAGATGCAATGGTCACTTGAACTCTGCCATTTCCGCTAAGCTAGAAGCAAGCCAGTGCACCGTCGTGTTTTGCTGGCAAAAGAATGAACTGTTGCATACAGCCACACATTTTCTGCCATTACTAATACAAAGATGTTTTCTCTCATTCAAACAGACGAGCCTGATAACAGTGTTCACGCCATTGCAAGAGGTGAAATTTCACAAATCTAGGCATACTGAGGTCTGACTGCACGGCAAGCTGCACATGTCAACCTTTGCAGCCAGCTGCCCAAGAACAATATCCTGTCACACGTAAGTTATTCACCTGTTCTGCATATGGCCTCATCTTTATTTGTTTTGCATGCTTATCTTTTAATGAATTTATTAATCTAGTCAGCTTGCCTGGTGCGGCTGGTGATCGGCACTTGTCTGAGCCGTGGAGGGGAAACCAAGTGGAAAGCCCAGTGACACTCCGGCATGCCTCTCCATGGAGCAACCCTGCACAGGTTACATAGCAGGACATAAAATTTCGTCATGTGTCTTTTCGCCCTCAGCTAGTAAAATATTCATAAAGGCACTTGTAAGACAAGTTCAATAATTGTGCACTTTCAAAATCATATGCAATAACTAGGACAGCTAAGAACACTGTAAGGCTTTGAAAGCACTTCCCTAAAGTATTTGTTTGATTGCTTGTTTATTTAATTATTCAAAGTTGCTGATCAAGCTCTGAAAAGTGGTCTGAACAATCAAACAGTCTGAAAAAAACCAGTTGATTTAAAAATTTAAGTTTTCTATAAAAAAGAACCTGCAATAAAAATTGGAAACATCGGCATTTCCTACATTCCATTTGCAAGTGATGTTAGACTTTATTAGAGCCAGAGTTACATTCCCATTCAGTCCGCACCACAATGCGTCACCAATATCAATATGCCACACGCAGGTCATCGCACTGTGATGCAAGAGCAACTTATTTTCGTGGTCATGAAGGAATCTATAGAAAGAAGCGAGTACCTTCCCATTTCTAGCATAGACATTTGGAGCTTATGTCTTTTGAGATTCATTGTGATCACTGTTACAATTCGCCACAGTCATATGCGGCAGCCGACGCGGCCGCAGCATAATGCAGCAAATGAAGAGCATCAGTCCAAGCATCGAGCATTTCGGCCATTTCAGCGCCATGCAATCGGCCGCCCAACACTTCCTCCCGCGGACATGCCCTGACGCGTTCAATCTACACGTGTCGTCGCGCGCGTGCGTGCATGCGTGCGTGCGTGCGTGTAAACGCTGGCCAAGCCGAGCGCTCGAGAGAGAGAGCGTCGCCTTCGCCCGTTAACAGAAGGTTGAGGAGGTTCTTCCGAGCCGCCGTGACTGAGTGACTGAGTCAGCAGAGCTTGCTTTGACATGAATTCTTCTCCCTTTCCATCTGAACCGCCGAGCGTACGAAAAGCAGCGGCTGTTTCCGCTGCAAGAGAGACTATGCAGAGACTATGCAGAGACTACGCCAAGACACCTGCTTTGTGAGCGTGTCAGTTTTCTCTCCAGGCCTGCTTTTCTGTCCGTTCCTAAGTGATGCTGCATAAAAAGTTTTTGTTCGTCGAAGCCTCGTCTTTGTCGGGACTGCTGATGTCTTCCGCCGAGCCACCGACTCTCAAGGCCAACGCTACCGATGAGGCCTCGAGCCACATCTACCTAACAACTGCAGGCAGTCACCGCGGTGCAGCAACTGGTAGGCAGCGGTGGGATGTCCCAGGTGTGACCTGTGCAACGAGCTGCACAACAGCAAACTGGGAGCAGTGCAACGAGCCCTGTGTGATGACTGCTTGCCTGCAGCGGAAAGACTGTGCTGGATTCTTGGCTGCGAGGTTTGGTGCGTGCGGGACTTTCTTTGTGTGATGACTGCTTGCCTGCAGCGGAACGATTGTGCTGGATTCTTGGCTGTGAGGTTTGGTGAGTGCGGGACTTTCTTTGTGTGATGACTACTTGCTGCAGCAGAACGACTGTGCTGAATTCTTGGCTGCGAGGTTTGGTGAGTGCGGGACTTTCTTCTACTGAGCTTTTCCAGGCTTTCGTTAGTGTAGAAAACAGAGCTGGTAATTGTGTTGTCGTTGCTGCTAGGTTAATTTGCAGCAAGGCGATAGTGGGCAGTAGAGAAGGCAGCACTCTGAGCAGCCATGGATTTGAAGTTGTTGCGCAAACCAAAATTGCTGAAGCTCGCGAAGGAGTTGGGTCTAAATATCTCAGACGAGCTCAGAAAACCAGAAGTGCTAAAGGCTATTCTTGCGTTGGAAGCTGAAGATGACGAGCTTTCGAAATGCCTTGAGATCACCGAGGAATGGGAACTTAAAGAATGAGAAGAGGAATTTGAGCGTGAAAAGCTAGAATGGCAGGAGCGCGAGAAGAGAAAAAAAAGCAGTTTGGCCGCGTAACGAAACTGATGCAGCTGGAGATTTCAGCACATCGTATGAGCGTGGAAAGGCATAAAGCTTTATCTGCCATTTAAAGTTACGGTTCCAGACCGCGAGACAATCTGCAACCTTTCCTAATTGCCAAGGATATGGCAGAATATAAAGTCTCGGGTTAACTTGATCGAGCCACCGGCAGCTGAAACGGTTGGCGTAGACTCCATCGGCGAGAAATCCGCAGTGACGTCGTCAAGCGAGGTGAACTGCACGCCGCCCCACATAGCTGTAAGCGATCCTGTTCCATTAAATGAGAGTGGGGAACTGGCAGTAACTGAACCGCCTCTTGAGACAAAAGCAGAAGCTAGTGTAGAGCGCAGCGGAGATGGAAATGAGCTAGGAGATGACAAATTGCTGGTTCCCAAAATCAGTTTTGTTGTAGACAGGGCACGCAGAAAAATGAAGTGCTGATCAGGGAAACTGCGCAGCCCACGAGTTGTGATCAGCTAGGGCAGACCCACGATGAGTGCACGTCTGCTGTAGAGAGCCACATATGTGCAGTTGACAGCAAACTAGAGATGAGTCCGGAACCTTCGTGCCCCGACATGCTCACTTGTATTCGCGAAAGCATCAACCACAGTGCGAACGCTGACGTGGCGTAAATGACCTTCACGCGACCCAAAGCGCCTCAGCTGTCGAAAGAACACGATCATGCGTCAGTTAGCGCTGAGCAATGTGGCACACCGGCTGACCAGGGTAACCTGAGTGGCGAGCCGCCAGAGGAAATGACTAGCTTGGGGGCTGGCGTGAGCAGTTGTTCAGACTTGACTGAATGCAAGTCATGCGCTCTGGTTGCGGTGCAGACGCGGCGCCGCACTTTGACCATTTTGATGACGCCAGTGCTATACTTGCTCCGTTTACAGCTAGCTTGCCCGATCTGGCACCAAAAGAAAGCAGAAATCGAGCATTTAAGTGCTGCTGCCGAATAGAGCGGAAAGGCAGGCACGAGAAAGAATGCTGCCATCGTAAGGTTTGGAAGTTGAAATTATCGCGAAAGAAAAAAAGATTATCACAACGGCGGAAATACGCGTATTGAGAAAAAGCACGACTGGTGCACAAAACGTAAGGAGAGGGACAGGTCGTTCAGCAAAGCAAGCGACTCATGCTGATGTGTTTCTTCGCGTAGAAGCAGAAGGTTCTTCCTGGAAACGGACAGCCAGAGCTTCAAAGAAAAGGGGAGTCTCAACAGCAACGCTGATGGCATAAGTCTGAGCCCCTAACGCGAGAATACAAGCCTCAAAATTGTCACTTGTTGGTGTTTTTCTTCCTGACACAGGATTTTGAACATATTGAATTATCTTTGTCTAGTGTTTGAAAGTGATGTACATTTGAAGTGCAATTTTCGAATTTGTGGACGCGTTCCAAGTGCTGCTGAGCTACCCTTTATGATAGATGGGTGTATAAGAAGGAAAGAGTCTGGCATAACGTAGTGAAGTTTGTGTCGTGCTTGATGGCTGACCGGCTGAGTTTTCAGCGTAGTTGTGATGCTTGTGGGTACAACGAAAAACTCTCCGGAAGCCATTTTACAGAACGTGCAAAGGAAGCCTTCTGGCTGACTGGGCTCAAGAGAAGCACAGTCGGACGACCCCGGGTAGCAGCATCATCGGAAAAATCCCTCTGGACAGCGGATGCAGTCCCCTGCTATCAGGATCTCCCTCCCCCGGCGGGGCAGTCTGTTACGATTCGCCACTGTCATGTGCGACAGCTGACGCGGCCACAGAGTAATGCAGCGAATACAAGAGCATCAGTCAAAGCAGCAAGCATTTCAGCCATTTCAGCGCCATGCAATCGGCTGCCCAATGCTTCCTCCCGCAGACATACTCTGACATATTCAATCTACACATGTCATTATGTGTGTACGTGTGTATGTGCGTGTGTGCAAACGCTGGCCAAGCCCAACGCTCGAGGGAGAAAGCGTCGCCCTTGTCCATTAACAGGAGGGTGAGGAGGTTCTTCCACGTCGCCGTAACTGAGTGACTGATTCAGCAAAGCTTGCTCTGACAAGAATTCTTCTCCCTTTCCACCTGAACCGCCGAGCGTACAAAAAGCAGCGGTGCAGTGGCTGTTTCCACTGCGAGAGAGACTACGCAGAGGAGACGTCAAGACACCTGCTTTGTGAGCGTGTCAGTTTTCTCTCCGGGCCTGCTTCTCTGCCCGTTTCTACGTGATGCTGTATTAAACACTGTTTTTGTCAGTCGAAACCTAGTCTTTGTCGGGACTGTTGATGCCTTCCGCCGAGCCACCAAGCCACAAGGCCAACACTACTGATGGGGCCTCAAGCCACATCTAACAACTGGTGGCAGTGATGGGTTGACCCAGACGTGACCATGGCGTAACATTGCGCATCGCTGACATGGATGCTCAACACTGAATGCACGTCAGGTCGGGTGCGACGATGGGTTTTGCGACTGCAGGGGCTGAAGTACACAATTAGGCATCGAGGCCAAGCAAACATCCCAGCCGATGCCCTGAGCAGATTTCCCACTGGTTATCCAGAACCAGCGCCTTCAAGTTTGGCAGAAGAATGGTTTCCAATAGAACTTGAGGAACCAGAGCACACCATTTGCTTTGTGGACGTTGCCTAAGCTGACCTCCTTGACACTTCACCCTTCACTGACTGTGTGAAATTGAAACATGAGCAATAGAAAGGCCAGTTGTTGCAGCAGCTGCTGTGGTAGATCGAAGCGGCAATCCTACCAGGTGACCCCAAAAGGGCAAAAATGGTCTCAGACTTGGCCAAGGAAAGCCATATTGCACTGAATAGAATTCTGCTTTGGATGCGGAGAGACAAAACTGTGCCATGGCTTCCTCTGCATCTATAAAAATTGCTGCTTAAGCTGCAGTACGACCATCCACTCACTGGACAAGCAGGCTTCTCCAAAACCTTGAAACATGTCGAAAGCCGCTTCACTAGGTTGGGGGTGCGCTCCCATACATCTTGCTATGTACGAGGGTGCCAGCAGTGCCAGGTCTTCAAGCCTCGTTGCCAGAAGCCAAAGGGACTTATGCACAGCACTTGGGCGTCCTCACCCATGCAGCACCTCAGTGTGGATCTGATAGGCCCACTGCCCAGAACTCCTCGGCAACACAAGTACATGCTGGTAGTTCTGGACACATTCACCAAGTTTATCGACCTTTTTCCTTTACGGGCACCAACTCCGAAAGCCATCGTCGACAAGATGGTGGACGTTTTCTGTCGGCACGGTGCACCTCTTTCCATCTCCAGCTATAACTGTAAACCCTTCGTCAGCAAGATCTGGAAGGGAGTTCTGCAACACTGGGGCATACGAGAGCGGCACACAGTCCCTTACAGACCTGCTGGACAGCCTATAGAGATGTCACAATGCCACAGTCAAACAGACAATTGTCAACTACAGCACCTCCCACTACGATTGGGACAAGCGAATCCCAGAGGTAGCTTTCAACGAGCAGACATCGAAAAGCTTAGTGACAGGGCTTACGCCTGCATTCTTGTGCTATGTTCGAGAACTTCGTACACCTTGGGCATATAGGCAGCAGATTAGCGCTGAAATTCCTGCATTGGCACCCCATGTACTCGCCACGAAGCTTAACCTTTACCTGCAGGATGCATTGGCCATGGCCAGGGAACACCAAGAATCAGCGAAAGCGGAACAGGCAATGCATTACATCAAGCATCGTCAACCAGTCACCTACAAAGTTGGTGACCTTATGTTCTGCGACAAGCACACTTTAAGTAATGCAAGCGCAGGCTTCACTACTAAACATACCTAATCACTGCCCGTGTCGGCAAGAACTTTAAATTCGAAGACCCGGCCTCAAGAAAATACAGTTGACAACTGATTATTCGGACACACAATTTTTCGGACATGCTTGATTATTTGGGCTTTTTCCCAGCCCCAGCACATACCTTATAAAGTCAATGTATTACGCGGCTCAAAATTTTGGACACTCTAGGGTGGGCTATTCAATTTTTCGGACATTCAAAGCGTTCGCCGGGCCAACTGCCACACATTTTGAGCGGTGTTGCCACCATCTTGTTAGGCTATATTATTTGCTTAGCAGCTTCCGTTTCTGGAACAATGTCGCTGCTCAATGCCGTTTTTTTTTTTCTTTTAGCTTGATCGCTTTGACTGCCTGTTCCTGTGTGTTTGCCGTGCGTTTCACGTGTATTGCCGAGCATATAGCGAGTAGGCCTAGCCGCGGTCATACTGATGAGAGAGCTACGTTCTGTCGCTACTGTAGCTTGCATTTATTTGGATAGGCTTTAGTTCTTCAAGAAGCTGGTTCCGGATTTTATAAGAAGCCTTTTTTTTTTTTTTTTTGCGTGCAACGCGGCCGCAAGAAGGCACTCAACGGAGTCGGTGTTATGATCCAGTGGTTGGTGGTGGTGGTGTGCCTCGACAGTGGGAAAACCTACTCTGTCAATTTGCTTGGAGCACTTAGCATGCTCGCCGATGCGTGGAAGTCTGTGCGCAATTTGTGCTGAATGACGATTCGGCTGCCTTGGACGAGGAGAGCGTCGTCGAGCAGCTGTCAGACAGTGAGCATCTCATTGATGACCTTCGCACTGCAGGTGTCGAAATTCCATCGACAGTCTCATTTTCAGAGTTCACAGACGTGGACCACGAGTTGGAACTGTGCGCTGGGCTCACAGATGCAGAAATTATTCACCAAGTGCTCACGGAGTCTGAGAGCGACGATGACGATGACTCACCTGCAAGCTGACTCAACCCTTTCATCAGCTTACGGAGACACTAAGACTCGCCGAAATTCAGGCGGACCTGTTAGCACGGAAGCGGAGCATGGTGCAAAAAAGCATTCACGACTTTTTCTGGCCTCAAAGTCAATGATATGCAATAAATTGAGTTTTTGTGGTGCACATTTGCTTTTTCAGACTTCCCAATTTTTAGGACGTTTTTATGGTCCGTTGAGAGTCCGAAAAATCGGTCGACTGTATGTGGATGTGGCCAACGCAGACCAGCTGATGCCATACTATCTGCCATGGAGGCCCTCTTGCACGGATAAAAAGGAGACGATGTAAGGGCCAGTGCAGGTGGCTGGAGAGAAGAGGAATGCTAGAAACACTGACCGGAAGGGAGACGGCATTATGGAAATGGCATGTCGGTCATGTGCGCATGTGGTAATGCGAGAGTGTGAGCTCAGTGCGCGTTGCGTTCGGTGCACGAACTGTGGAGAACTTAGTGGGGACTCTGGCGTAAGGCTGTGTGTGTAAATAAATCATTCCCTTGACAATCCTACCAGAAAATTTCTCTTTCTAGCAGATATAGACAAAGAAAACTAGCTTCACTTGCTAAGAGTCTTGCACGCATCAGTGCTCATGCAGTTTAATCTTACTGTGAAAAGAAACATATCCTACTCTCCTTAGCACACATGGGCACCCACCGAAGATGTAGGCATGCTTGCCCTTGTGGCAAAGCTCATGGTTGCAGCTGCGTTGGCCTCTGCACTGGCATGTAGAGACACAGGAGGGCTGGGTGTGGGTACCATGGGAGAGGCTGTGCCCCCGCCCAGAGGCCCCATCAGGCGTGCACTAACAGCCAGCAGTTGGTCCCGGCGCGCCTGCAGGCCACTGATGCGGGACTCCAGCTCCATGTTCTCAGAGCGCAGCTGGTGCAAACACGTCAGCAGTGAAGCGACTGCAAACATACATATGCTGCATAAGTAAGGCACAACTCCATCGCCATGGGGGCAGCAATGCTGGAAGCAATCTCTTATGTCGAGGTACAGGGTCGTTTACTTCTAAAGTGAACACACATGCACAATGTGTCCAGTTGCAAACTCATAAGCACACATGTACAGCACAAAAGGGGGTTGAAATGGTTCCTCTGCTTTTCGTAGCTGCATAATATGCACATCATTCTTGTGCCACATTCTGCAGAGCTGTATTCTAAATTCGTCTTGCACTCCTGCACCCACCTCAGAAGTGGGAAGCCCCGTATGCATGCCAAGTGGCACGATGTACATTTCAAATCAGGCACTATGCAAGAATGCAAATTCAATGTGCCACCGATTATTGTAGCCAAATTGGAATATGCAATCAACATTCTACCTGCACATAGCACACAAAGTACCAGCAAGAAAATTAGTACTTTAGGTCCCCATGCAACCAAAGCATTCCTGGTTTCTTTCAACACAGGTGGGATACAAAGATAACTCCTCCCTCGAGCCAGTGGCGAGTGCACCTAAGTCACGAAGCAACATGCACCCGCCAGGCGGGGTAAGGAGAAGGTGCATAAGTGTCTCCCTTGCTCCCCACACAATGTTGCAACATCACTGTAATGCGCTGACGACTAGGAGAAGGGTGCATTCCAGGCCCCGAAGTGCAACCGATTGCTTTGTGCAGTACCGAAGTGGACAAAAACAGGAGCTCACAGCGGGGAAAGAACTCTTCCCTCTTGCCTGTGACCTGCCAAGACACCTTGGCGTTCATGCACAGGTGCACGCTTCTACGCTGTTTCCATAGCTTCAGCAGCTTTAATCCTACCAATACTCATGGTCAGAAACAGGAACATGCCTCTGTTATCTTGTACAGCCTGCAGAGTGGTTTCCGCATGATAGTTTCGCTTTCATGCCTTCGTTTGTTCAAATTTTCACTGCAGCAATGATGGAGATGCAACAAGAGCCGCAGCAAGATTCAAGTGCCTGACAGTGTGCTCGGTGTCTGTCTGGGTACAACACAGAGGAAGCCGCCGAACAAAGTGGCGACCAAGCACCGATGGAGTCTGGAGTCACATCTGTCCAAATGCTAGCATAAGGCAAACAACTATACTGCGAAGTGGCATTCATTACAGAGAATGCAGGAAAGATGCCCCAGTTGCAAACAAAAAAGAAGAGCTTGTACTTTTAAGAGAGTTGCACTGCTTAGATTACCATGGACACATTTAACCAAGACAAACACAAAAAAGCTAGACAATGGGTTTCGACAGACTGCTTCTTGAGCTTACTGCACGAGTTTCTATGAAATCTTGAACGGGATTGGCTCCCAAAAACGCAGTAGAAGGTGTAGCACTAGGGAACGCAACGATGGGGTTCTAATGTACCAAGGTATCTCCCTCATGCTACCTTTGCAGGTATTAAAAAAAACAAAAAAAAAAAAGTTGAGATTGTTTCAGTCAAATGACACTATAATTTAAAGCAGCACAATCCTTTGCTAAGACAGTTGTTAAAGGGATCATGCCATGCTTATCCAATATATTGCAGTTTTGTAGTGTGGCAAATAATATGGGACCTTACAATTTTATTTCCAAAATTTGAGCGGCCTAGATGCATTCTTTATTTCCAAATAAGTGACTGAAGTTGAGACCGCGAAGCTCCTCCCAGTTTGCAGTAACAGCGGTTAGCGGCATGATTGCTGTTTGGTCCGCCACATCGGCTTCACGTAACTATAGTGCCTAGAATACCACAACCGCGGTTGACGTTGCTCGTGCACAGAACATGCAGCAAACGACACGGCGTCGGTTTAAATCATTACCGGTGGCTAGATCAGCAAGTGGTTCATGAAGAAACAAGAATACTAGTTTTAAAAATGTCTGCAGCTCCGATGGAGCTGGAACTTTGAGGTTTAGCTGCTTGGCACATTGGGAGTAAGATGCTATAAACAGTTTATATTCCAAAATTGGTTTCGTGACCACTTTAAGTGAGGATCGAGAGGAGCATGCAAGCTCTCCAAGACAAACAATGTTATGTGAATACACATGCGGTATGAATGCAGAAAAAGAAAAAAGCGGAAGGTCCATGACAACATGGGGGCAGCAGCTGCTCAAGTGTTCGTGTTGTACTTGTGCTGCCACCATAGTGGCTGTGCAAAGAACAAAAAGATTAGTTGTGGTTTAGCTCTGGTTAACCCTAGTTGAATTGCGAAAGCAACGGTATTTTGCCTGCTACATTATTCCCCTATCACACTCTATCAGTGTAAGGTGCTACATTATTGTGGACACTTAAGCTCATCCTTGAAGGGTATGACGTGGAAGCATAAGCTACCAGCCCACATATAAAGTCATGCTTCAACCAAGCCGTATGCACGTGCCTGCGTGGCGTAGGGGTAACGAGAATGCAAACGGTTCTGGCAGGCTGATTCTGATATCACCCTCCCATATGAAAGAAGCGACCAGAGTTGGCAGCTCCTGCCCGCGGCATAGGGGTAACGAACTCAAATGTCACGGCAGGGTGATTTTTTTTATGAGGAGACCGTAGCTACGCCTCTTCACGGCATAGCTGCGGCCACCCGAGGCCTCGCTTAGGCTGTCGTAGTATTGCTTTCGCAATAAAAGCAGGCAAGGAAAGCAGCAGCACTTCACTCACTGTCAAAGTGCTGGGCCTGCCTCATGAGGAAGTTGGAGCCCTGGTCCCACTGACGTTCCAGCAGCTGCTCCAGTGTCTGCGGAAGTAAGCTGCCAAGGCAACACGTACGGTGTAAGCACAGAGATGGAGAACGTTCACATGCACTCACAACAGTGCAGAAAGGGTGCACAGTTAGACAGCAGCACCCAGAGACAGATGACTGCTTTCTTAAAAGGTGCAAGCTGCGGGTAGTACAAGCTGGCAATGAGCACCAGAAATTTCATCTACGGTTCCTATGCACGCGAAAGCTCGACAGATTCCTTAACTAGCACACAGAGCTACAGTGCCACAGAGCAGCCAGACAAAAGGACCTCTCTCTGCTTTGCCTGCGAGAGACTGACAATGTTGAACTGTAGCAGCTTGGAAATAGCAGTAATAAAAAAAAGAAAAGTTATGCAAGACAGAATTCAACCCGCCATTATTTATATATGAAACAAGGAGGGCAAAATGGCAGGGCAACATAACACATCCAAGAGAAAACAATCTGGTTAACATTGTAAGCAAAGGGACAATGAACAATGGGCAGGGCAATAAAATGTTATGCACAGAGATATGAGCCAATTCCTCCTCTTTGCCAAAGTGAATTGACTATTTTCATTCTGGTAGAGGCACAATATTATGCCCCACATTTCTCCAAGCACCAGGTGGGCATAGGTAACACGAGAGACAGCAGGCCTGGGAAGGCTGAGCACTCAGGTCTTCACTAGTAATGTGTAACATTTGAAATTTTCGCTGAGCAAATCGAACCTCCTCCTAGTTGATTCACTGAACAAAAAATAGCACACATAAAAAATTACCTGAAATGAATCAAATTGACTCTCAAATTTTCGGATAGGGTTTGTGTAACTGGCAGAGAGTTCAACCAAAACAAGCTGTAGTCTTGTTTGATGACTATTTAAAAAAAACAGGGTACGCTCCAACATCGCACTGCATGCTGCTTGCAATCAGTCTGTACAGGATGGAGGTCAGCTACACGACCCAGTCCATTCATGTGTGATGATGTTTACACTGCTCGTTCATAGCCTCCAAGCTTGGCCGACACGGCAGTCCTTGGAAAGGTTTAGCAAAACCATGCCTCCATTACAAACAACGGGAGTGGAAGGCGTTTTCTAACAACTTGCGAACCTTATTCTCGGTGATTCAAGGCTTTGTACCAACTGTGGTTATATACAACAGAGGAGTAAAACTGAAAAGAGGGTGCTGACTGACCCTGGCACTGAGGCTGGTTCAGGCCAGGCAGGGCTCCGAGGCACACTGGTACGAGGTGGCCCCAGCTGACATGTGGAGGCCCAGTTTTCGGGAGGCAACGTAGCAGACGTCCGGCCTCCTGTGCACCCATAGAAAAATGCGCTGCTCAATGATCACACTTTGACATGCAACTCTATTGCAGACTTCGTTTAGTTACAGGGTTTAATCTGTACTCAAGGAGTGGAAAGATGGGTTGCAAGGAGGACAGAGAAGGATAAAGCAAGAATTGAGGCAATATCGGTTTTGGTGCCAGTTCGAGAAACCCTGTAAACCATGGCAGAAAGTTGAGCAAATTGGTATTTGCTCACCTTGGAGAAAAAAATCGCACTACACAGACACAGACGCAAAGGACAGCACTTCACAACGCTTTCTTCACAATGAACATTCCTGACAGTGTGGGTAAGCAAAGTACTTGATTGGAAAAAAAACCTTCGTTCTCGTTTGGGTTTAACATTGAATCCAGACAACCATCATATTGGTGTTCATTAGAAAAAAATTACCGTGATGTTAACAGATTTAAGCAGTTTTTTAACAGCCCCTTAAATAATTCAAACTTTAAATTAATTGCAACACTTTCTTCTCGTCCTTTGAAAATCTAGTTAACAAGACTTTACTGTACTATTCAGTGTTCAATTTGAGAAATTATTATTCGAAAATTTTCAAGTATTCGCAACCTTCACAATATTCAGCAGATATCGCATACCGCATTGTCTATGTCCGACCATGGTAAAACTGGAGTAACTGAGCAAATTATTGAAAGTTTGAGTCAAAAAGTATCAAGAAAATGGTACAAAGGCTGCTCATCGTTTCCTTCGTCCCACTGTTCACAACTCTTCTAGAGTCTCTTCTAGTCCGAGCTCCAGCACCTCGTTTGTTCAATGACATTGCAATGCCTTTTGGACACTATAATGCTGTCACCACTTTGGAGCATATGGCTGACACAGTTCTTCATTATGCGTGAAAGCCCATTTTTGCAATTCGCATGGGGCTCCCAATAGGGGCCGAACAGAGTTGTCACTGACTAGGGCAAGCAACCACGTAAAAATCTCGCCTACTGCACTGTACACTGTAATCCACACGCCTTTGAAGTCAGGGTAACTGCAGATGCAACAATGATAAACAAAGTTCCTAGGCCAAAAAAATAACCTAGCTGCATAGTTTCGCTGCCATTACAACATTAAAGTGCATTTCCTTCACTTACACATGCATTGTTCGCAAACCATGACAAAATGGCGTGCTTGTCACAAGGTTTTCGCTGTTTGTATGACTTGGGCTGCCTCACAAGGTTTCACTGCATTATATTATATATAACCTGACCTTTGGATAATTCAGGCATTTTTTTTTAGTCCCTTGAAATCAAAATTAATCAGCGTTCTCTACCAAGTTATTTTTAGCTTCAAGCCAATATGTCAATTCTAGATTCAATTTCGTTGTTCATTCTGTACAGGTCACATACAGTTATGCTGCCAAATGAATCAGTACATATTTCTGTGCAAACGTTTCTAGCATGGCGCTCACTAAATCTAGTTTTGTTTATTTCGGTTGCAAGACTATATGCTCTCTGGAAAAAAGAAAGAGAGCAATACATTTGCCTACTTTTGCTTAAAATTTTCTCATATTAGCAGGTACAGTAGAGCTTCATTTATACGTTCCCGATTCATAGGATTTCCCATTTCACCCGCTCAAAATCATGGGAAGTTAAACATCTCCGACAGAGTTAGATTATTTCCTTAGGCTGGTTCTCAGTGCGCAGAATGAGCAAAAAAATGGCGACTGTAAGCAATCATGATGGCTTCTCCGCATGTCACTGGCGTAAGAATGCAAAGCATCCAGAAACACCCAAAGAAGCGATCCCGGCCCGTCATTAACTCCTACGAACCAAATTTGCTATTAATCTCTTCTACATTTACCAACATCCAAATTCGGACTGAATTCTGCTAAAGCTAAAAATGAGCTCTGCGTATGGATGTCTATAAATGCTAGTCTACACTTTTATGCAGTGAAAGTCTGAATTCTAAATGCTCTTGTACCTCATTCAGCAGTTAAATTTTTCAAAATCAGGCAGTTCGGATCATGTTTTTCCTGATCATACGTTTTTTTCCTGCATTTTTTTTTTAAACATATCAACGAGGTTTTACTGTATTCGATATTCAATCCAACATTCGATGATATTTTTTCTTCATGTGTGTATATTCGATTGATTTTCGAAAATGCTAATGTTTGAACATCTCTAGGGGTAGCAAGGACTTTAGTGTGACTTCAGGCTAATTGAGGGCTTAGTGCATTCTGAAAGAATATGCAGCTTTTGCAACCAAGCGCTCATTATGCAACATTACTGTCAAACGACAATGAAAATCTCAAGTTCAAATTGCTAAGCTTTAAGATCCTCCCATTGCAGATATAATACAAGAACAAGATTAAACTGCTGCTCAAAAGACGCTATCACAAATCATACGGCAGCAGCGTTCTGCTCAAGTATTCCTTGCAGACATCTTGCAAACAATAGCAGTTGCGTGCAAAACTGTCGAAGAAAAGTGACCAATGCATCAGGTAGGTCATTGTTCCATAGAACTAATCAACAGAAAATGAAGAAGTCTTGATTTGAGAACAATGAAGCAAGCTGGCAATCCAGGGCCCTCTCTGCTGTCTGCTCTACTGCAGAGTTTTGAGTAGCGTGCAGTGCAACATTCTTACCACTTTTATCATCGTGATCCTCGGGTGCTTGCATCTTGGCTTGAATGCTGCTGGACTCTAACGTGGCATCATCTGGCCAGGACATAAACACAGGAAAGAGAAGCATCACAAAATGCCAAACATGGCTGCAACTGCCATGGCTTGGCAAATAAATATACAACTCAGCAACTGACCAATTGTGACATAAAACAAATAGCGATAAAGACTTGTGAATTGCAGGTTTGAATCGCCTGAAGCAACACACATACTATGAGGGACACTATAGTGAAGGGCTCCTGATTGATTTAAACCCCCCAGCGTCCTTTAACATGCAATGATGTTCCACTGCACAGAGAGAGAGAGATACAGAGCTGAACAAGAAAAAAAAAATACAACTGAATTAAGACATTCCCTTCATTCCTAGCCAGATAAACTATGGGGCATCTACTAGCAATAATATGAGTGCGAATTGTATAAGAAGTGCCTGGGGCATTAGGCTTTCAAATTAAAAGAAAGCGAGCGCATTACTCGGCAAAAAAAAAAAAAAAAAAGGAACATAATGCTGGGCTACTCCAAAGGCTTGGAATCAAGCATGATCTAAGACTGCAATAACATTGTTTTCCTCATATTTGCCTCCAAACACTGTTTTCTATGCTCAAGATAAATACAGAAGAAAATATACACAGAAGCAAGAATAAAATACAAAAAGAAGACCAGTCCAAACAATACATGCAGTAAATTGAACAATAGCAAACTACTGATTTTCAAGCCTGCAGATTAAAAAAAAAAAAGACAGAAAAATGACTTGCGAAATAGCACCATGTATTACTGCAAGATCAAGGTAATCCCATGCCGTTAGCACATGACAATATTAATTAAAATAAATTAAAAAAAACCATTGCCTTAATTCAAATATGCGAAGCAATTGAAAGGGAGTTTACTACATATGCTCCTAGACCTTTGACGGGAAGCTTTCTTAGTTGCTCGTATTGCTAGTTAAAATTTCTTTGCAGCATTTTACAAGCCGAGGGTTTCTGTTAGCAGAAATTTGCGCAAGTACACAGTGCACTGTGGAAGTTTTACCTATCTCCCTTTAATGTGCGCTGTAGTTAGAGAAAAGAAGTGAAATGCAAATACTTTCAAGAAGCTAAGATGAAAGGGAACACCAATGAATTACTGCCATTTCAAACTTCCTTTGATAGGTTGACAGGTGAATAAAAAAAAGCCCTGCAATTACCTTCATAGGAACTACTGTCAGAAGGCTACCAGCATCATGTTGTTTTTCCTGTCTAAGTAAATATGAAGCAAATTTAGGCAATCCATTCAAGCTATATGACATCTAGCAGTTTCTTGGGAATCAAAGTAGTGTCCCTCATAAAATATTCGTCAAGCATTAACACACACACACACACACGCACGCACGCACGCACGCACGCACGCGCGCGCACACACACACACACACACACACACACACACACACACACACACACACACACACACACACACACACACACACACACACACACACAGTACAACCTCGATAATTCTAACTCGGTTAATTCGAAATCCCGGATAATTCGAAGGTTTTCTGCGGTCCCGTATTTTCCAATGTAAATTTGGCCGGATAATTCGAACAGGCGGCCTGCGCCGGCCCGGTTAATTTGAAAATTTGGACTGCTATGCGGCAATGCCTGATCCATGTTTCGCCGCAAACTCGGCGAAACGACGGCCCTACGGAGCCGCGAGGTAAAGCCACATAGTAATGGTGATGATTTATAGGTGAAGCGCCCCAGCCGGAGCACTCTCTGCACAAAAATCGGTTCACAGTGCGCCTCACGCACCGCCGAAACACGCGCCTGCAGAGGAGAAGACGTGCTTCACTGCAACACGGCGGGCATACCGGTTTTTATCACGTGACCTCGCCCCCACTCCATCCCTTGGTGTGCTTCGCCCACTCTTCCCCCGTGCCTCCGACGCTGCAAGTACGCCACCACCACCGCCGCGCCGGTCTCGCCTGCGCCATTTCTTTGTGTTGTGCGCTGTGGTTAGGGGTCGGCTACTGTACCGTTTTTTTGGGCGGGACTGTGCAGAAGTGCTAGCTTTGTGACCGTAGCAGTGCAGAAATGCCAAAGTATGCCAAAGTACAAGACTTTAACGCTGCAGCAGAAGTTCTGCTTGATCCAGGAAGCAGGCAAGAGCGCTTGTTCGAAGACCGAGTTGGCCAAAAGGCATGGCGTGCCCCTCTCGACGTTGTCCACAATTGCGAGTATTGCGACCGCATCAATGCGCTCTGCGCAGAGGATGAGTCCAACGCAGTCGGCTTCGCCGAGTATATCAACATTGAGAGCGAAGAGCAGACTGGCTACTCTGACTTGGAGAGTGAGATCACTGCTGGTACGAACATGCGCGATGACAGCGACGATAGCGACGACGACACCGACGAGCCTCCCCGAGCACCTGCTCTAGGTGAAGTTATCAGATCGCTGAACGTTATCCGCAGTTTTGTTGAGTGCCGCGGTGGAAGTTCAGAGATGTTTCATCTATTTGACCAATTCGAGAGCATGACCTTAGGAGCCGCAAACTACCGGACGCGGCAAACCAGCATCTCTGATTACTTTCAGTAGTAATTCAAAATATGCCAAATAAAGGTAACACGTTCCTGCAACGAATTTTTTTGCCTAAGTCTTATTTCTTGGTGTGTTCGGTTAATTCGAAAACCCGCTTAATTCGAAGATTTCTCGCGGTCCCGATGACTTCGAATTAACGAGGTTGTACTGTATATATATATATATATATATATATGACAGAGCCATGACTTAAAGAAATGCAATCAACAAGATCCTTTCTCCCATATAGTCCAGTGCAGAACTATTTTTCATGCCTTAGAAGTGAGGAGCTAAACCTAGAGTGGTAAGTTACTGAATATCGGTAAAAGTAACATTTATGGCATCCAATCCATGAAATCACTGAAGACATGGGTAAAAGCCCTAACATCTTATTCTAGCTTGCTCAGGTTACCCAGAAAGGCCAACATTCTATCAAATGAGAGTTGCAAGTAATCAGTGACATCGTAACAAAAAAAAATGCAGGCATGACCCAAAACTCTCCTAGTTCAGTTTGTTTGAACCTTTAGTAACGCCATGCATAAAAGAGTCACTGCTAATAAGCATGCAATTGAGAAGTTTTATTGGAATAAAAAAGTTCCGGTTTCTATTAGAATGTTAAGAGAATGAGAATGAAGTGTCCTATGGAAACCAGTAACAGCATGACAGTTCGAGCAAAGATAAACAGGATAATATTAAGACACGTTACTATGCTATATGATCTAGGCAAGATGAACAATACACGAACACATACATACAACAGAAATATGGCAAAAACACTTTAACAAGTGAAATTCACACAATTACAATAGGTAACATTAAATCAGCTATTCTGAAATGGTTTTGAACTGATTGTAATTTATCTTTAGTAGCGATGTGTGACGGCAGGTTATTCCAGTCTATTACTGCGCGTGGAACAAATGACCTTGCATAATGATATGAGCAGAAAGTTATGCGTTTTACTTTGTCATTGTGATCACGATGCAGGAAGAGTGCCGAGGGCGGCAAAAAGAAGTCATCATGGAGGGTGGAATGATGACGATACATATAATAATTATTTTTTTCACCACTAATACCGAGCTTTTTTACTGAACACTTTTAGGACTTTCAATCATGTTTTTCTCAACTCCTTATTTCGAGCCACACGACTTTTGTGCACAACTTTTAGTCAGATCAAGGCCAAATTTGGCATGCATAATCTAATGACTGAATAGAATGCAACCATTTAGGTTTTAGCACGATCTGTACCCTTTTTAAGAGCTGAAAATAGTTTAATACTGAGGAACTAGCCCTTGACAAGAATGCACCTGGTATAAAAATGTCTCAAAACAGTGCATCCTAAGGGAACAACATTAATTTGCTTAGTTGTACACACTGGATTTGCCATTTTGCACTGCTATCTCAGCGCTCATTGTTATATGCAGTAACAGCCCAAGCATGCAAAATTTTTCACATATGCAATATATTGCATATATGAAAGCTTCAAACTATCTTTTTACTATAAAACAAATTGGTGATTAGGCCCTATAAGCGGTAAAACTTTTCATTCACCTAGCCTTGGTATCAAGAAAACAATGTTTCTGAGGCGCAAGTCCCCTTAAGCCTGGGTAATTTACAGTGACTGCTAACAGTGAAAACACCTGCTTCATACTCAACGCAGCGTGTCAAGACATGTCCCAAGACTAAAGTGCGGTTCTCCTCTGAGCATGCTATGCTCCATAGAGAAACTGTAATCCTGGTAGGAACCTTCTCTGACCCATCAAGGGCAAATTGAAATCGGCTTGTATTCATAGATACGCCATGTGAACAACAAAGACGCTATACTTTGGCTGAAAAACGGAGCTTTTGTAGTGGGAGCTACACTGCGCTCGGTTTTCAAGCCGTCGGCATGTCACCGCGGAAGACGAAGAAGAGAAGCAGAAGAAAAAGAAAAAGAAGGAGTAGACGAAGAAGAAGAAAAAGAAAGAAGCAGCAGAAGAAAAAAGAAAAAAAAGAAGAAGTAGAAGTAGTAAAAGAAGTAGAAGTAGTAGAAGAAGAAGACAGGTAACTCGGTAGTTGGTAGAGGCAAACGACATCAGCGAGTTGCTAGGGCAGAAGGTTCGTTCGAACGTTGTGATGGTGGCACATTAAATCCAGGTGTCCGCAGAAAAGTTTGCTGCAACAGTCACAGCATTCGCTCTATCACTAGATTCAAGCCATGCTTAAACCCCCACAATTTTTTTAAGCTAGGAGAGGGTAGAAAATGAAACAATACAGGCGCCACGATCGCAGCCAATTTTCCATATAAACTGCAGTACGACCAATTTTTTGATGTGGACCTTAGAGGCTAGGCAACACTGCCACTCACTTCGAAACAGGGATCACAAGCTTGAATCAAGTTGTGGAAAAAAAATTTTGAATGCCATTTGCTCAGCAATCAACGTGTCTTTTCATGCCAGACGAGCATCAACACACATCCAGAAAGAGCCATGGAATCCCTTTTTACCAATGTAAATGCATCGTCCACCAGAGGATCCAACACTGACAACATTGGGAGTGAAAAATCATGCGCGTGCCACTGGCAGATGGTAGCCGGCAAGAGACATGGCGAGGCACTTATTGGATGGCAGGTTGAGTGAAGTCACGAGACCACATTACATGGCTCTTTGGTCCAGGCCCCTTTCCCAAGCATTTCACCTCAGAAGTGCAGAGCACCAGGCCCGGGGAAATCTTGTGCCCAATGATAAGTGGTGGGTACCCGACGGCATCTGGGATTGAACCTGGTACCTCCTTAATGCAAGGCAGATGCTCTACCGAAGGCCATCGCCTTTTTTGGCTGCATGACCGAGTAGGCCAGAGCTAAAAACTCGGGTATCTCTTGTCAGATGGAAACCGAACTCTGTAGAACCCTCGGATGCCAAGTCAGACATGCTACACTTAAGCCACGCAGGCACATTCATACGACTTAGTTAATGCAGGGATTTAGATCAGTTTTGGGTGCTCTTTCACATGGTGTTGTCGCTTACGACTGTACGCTAATGGTTATGTGTGAGGCGATAAGAGGCACAAATTACGGGCCGAGTGATTGAGTAGCAAAATGTGCGTACGCAAACAAAGATTTGGAAAGAGAGCTGGAGATGAGTCCGTAATTGTGTCGCGTCACACCCTTGAAGGCAGAGCTTAAGTGTTCACTAAATGCAACAGAGGAGACACAAGGGACTGCGGTGCATTGTTGACAAAGGAATAACCATCATAATATACATGTTGCCGCCTGTTATGCCAGCATACATGAACAGAACTTACCCGACTCAAGCCGAGCAGGCTGGGTGAGTACCGAGTCAGCTGATGCAGGGCGGCTGCCTTCTTCACCACCAAGGCTCAGCTCCCTGCGGAATGGCGACATTTATCCCACATGCCCAACACCTACGAGGATAACGATACATATAAAGCCTCCATTCCGTACAGAAAGATGGCAGAAACATGGCACTTTCAAAAGGTAATTGGTACTGTCAATGAAATATGTTTTGATGTTGCACTCCTGCCACTGCCAGCACCATATTAAGTTCATAACTACCATAGCAAGTGCTTGACTAACATGCAAGTCTTACACAACCCAAAGATAGGACACAAAAGTGCTTTGAGACTGCTCAGCTTGTTCATTGCCAAATGCCTCATTGTAAACCTGACACAAGCTACAGGCGGATGCTAGCAAAGCAAGCAGCAGTACTTGGCAGTAACAGCGTCTTCGTACAAAGAGGAAGCAGCATGCTCAGTAAAATAAAGGGACCCTGAAAATATATTTATGGTTACATTCTAATTCAACAGATTTTTAGTGGTTGTCCTTGTCAGTGTTCAAGACAAATTTAAAAGCCCTGTATGACCCCAAGATTTACAAACAATTTTTAAATTCGCTCTGAACAAGTTAGCGCAACCCCTCACAGCGCACTCTTACCTACCCCCTTCGTGCTGAAATGAACTCAGCCATCCGAGAGCGGCATCTCACTTGTACGGCAAAAAGACATGGGCAGGGTGCGGTTGGGTCCAGTCATGGCCTATTTTCTTTATATTTGTTTTCCCCCTTGCAAGTTGGCGTGTACCATGGAGAAAGGAAAGAAGTTAGGAGAAGCCCTGATGTCATTATTTTGAATCCGGCGCGGCCGCACCGCTACCAAACGCTGCGTCTCTCCTCCTCCTTTACCCTCCACATTTTCTTTCTCCACAACGCTCACAAACCTAGGGCCCTTGACAACGCTGTTGCTAGTGGCCAGAGTTTTTACAGCAACAGCGTCGCCGTTGCTAATCGCCCGACTTGGCTAACCCTAAATTTTGACGTCGCTTCCGCCACACTTTCTTCAATGCATTGGGAATGGCAAGGGCCTCTCCTAAGTTGTTTCCTTCCTCCATGGCGTGTACTGAATTGAGAGGGGAGACTGGGAGCCCAATTTCTTGTCGTTAATATCTTTGTGTGAGACGATAAGATGGGTCAATCATTCGTGCGTGTTTTCTAGCCATAGTGCATACCTTTTCATGGCCCTTTTAATGAAGCATTTATAGTGCACTTTATTTATTTACCCACAGTGCAAAGCGGCATTACAGTAGGCATCACTTTTGCCCTATGCAGCAATGGCAACGTACAGTACCTATCAAAAATGCTGGGAAAGGCCTGCATATAATGGTTGCCTTGCTCAGGCAGCTTGAAACTCAGGCACAAACTAATTCTCGACAGCGTCATGGCTCTAATGCCTGGCACAGAGGGGTCCTGGGCAATATAAAAATGAGATCCCCAAGCTATGCTCAGCTCACTGCTCTTCGAGGTTGTGAGTAGAATTCAGATGCTTTTAGTATCTTCTCTTGCCCTCACCATTTTATTAAAAAAAAAAAAAAAAAAAATGTCCAGCCAACTTTCTGCACTGTGTGAATGGTGCCTGCATTTTCTACCGCCCGTTCCAGGAGTTTACATTCCAAGCAAAATGACAGATGCTGCACCAAGCTCCATTCATTGCTCTTTTGTTTTATTTGGTTAATGCACTTCTTTCAGTGTGTGCTTTATGTGAAGGAGCTAAAGAATTCAGAAGCAATGTCTTCTGAATTCTTCTGAATGTAATGGACATGAAGGAACACTGCATAAACGACACATTCATTTAACGGCCAAGGCAACCATCTAACGGTGCTTTCCCCTTACTAATCCTGCTAAAAATCATCCTAAGCAAGCACTTTGGAAAAAATCTAAATACCGAGTATTACAACCATGCTCAATCAGCATTACAGGGCCCCCTCATAGCAAAGCATGACAATAAAAGAAAGCTCACCGATAATATGTGTGGTCAATATCGCCACCGCCCATCATCCTGAGAAACAAAAACAAATGACAAAACAGAACTAAGAATGCAAACAAACAAAAAGGCGCTGAAACCACAGAAAATAGCAATGTGCACAAAACGAGCTACACCATGCGGGCGCATTTCTCATGTTTCACATGTGTACTATATACAAACAATAAGTGACCAACACTGCTTCCCAGGTTCCCAAAGAAAAAAATAAATAAAAACAGCCATCCATGCAAGAAAGCCTCCAGCATAAAAGAAAAGTAGGGCATGCATGACAGGTAAAACTATGCAAATGGATGCATGAGAATAAAGTGGTGTGCAAGGCAGCAAAACATCCAAAGTACTGTTAACACAGCCACCAGCAAAATGCTTCCAAAGTTGCCAGCTAGTTATAACTACCTCAAATGTATAAAATGGGGGGGCTGAACAGATCTATCGTACCTGTGTGTACGATGAAGTTAGTTATCGTGGAGTCAACAATATGCTGGCTGCGTGTAGTGCTCAAGGTCACGGTCGTGATTCATGCTTTTGTGTTAACCGTAGTGGCACAGGAGAGTATGCAACATGTCAGCTTAGAAATTTTACAAGTTCATAACCAGGTTCATATCACCGAAACCATGACATTTCAAGACTTATTGCAATGCAGCAAGCAGCATACCCAATTCTGAAACTTCTTTTACATAAAATAATCTCACAGGTAGAGGGGCAAGAAGAAGAGTTCCTGAACACAGACTGACTAAATGTTGTTGAAATCTGTAGATATTTTCATACTACATTTTCATTCTTTTTTTACATTTGTAACCTGCTAAAATAACTATCAAACTGCGGTGCAAACTAAAGAAATGAACAGTAAATTGCTCTTCTTGATATTACCACAAGCAAAAGAAAGCTCTTCTGGTAACGCTAGTGGAGTCAACAAATGTACTAGCAATGTTAGATCCCAATTGCTCTGTTTCCTCTTTCACAAAAACACTGCCAGCTATAGACCTTTTCATGACCCTGGGAGAAACCGGTTTGACTGGGCTGTGAAGCAGGCGTGGGGGAGAATCCTCAGCTTTTTCCTGTGTTGTGAGCACAGTCGTGTCTCCAATATGGCAGTGCCCTTTGGTCAATTTTGAAAAGGTCTATAGAAGAAGCTCAAATTCCTTCTTTCCTTGTTCTGGCAAGAAGATTTGAGTGAATGAACATAAACGCTAGTAGTGCGCTTAAATAGAGCTTCTAGTACTAAGTGCTGAAGTAGTAAAAACATAGCTCGGTGCTTAAGTTAAATGGTTCCACCACGACAAGCGCAGAAAACATGGCATGACTCAGCCGTACTGATCATTTGATTGGAGAGCTGAGGACGGGACAACAGATGCAGTAACTCGCCTGAAAGACCACTGTGTGCCGCACAGAAAAGCAGTAAGCTTTGCCTGCCACCCATGCAGCATGCTGCATTACACTCTCTTTGGCAATTTACCAACATGTCTAAATCCTTGCATCAAATTGTATTTCGCTGATGCCACGTATCATTATGGTATCCTCTGGCATCATCTCTTTGTTTACACATGATGTCATTGCCATAAAATTTCAGTTTCCAGTCAGTGCTGTGCGCTGCCTTGCGTTCTTTATCCTTGACTAAGCGTCCCTCTAGAGTTGTACACTACATGATACAAAGCCAAACTTAATTCATTGTTAATAGCGACAGCTTGCGCATCCTGTTCATCTACGTAATAAGACGCTGGATTAACCAGTTCCCAAACGGAAGAGTATGGACCACATAGCAACCCAAGACAACAACGAGAGGAGGGCACTTTTGGAATTAGGAAAATAGGTAATTCAAAAAGGGTCTGCTGTTTGTGGGGGGAGGTTGGTGGTGGTGGTGGGGAGGTGACTCACGGGGGCAGGCCGTTGGTGGCTGCGCCGGCAGTCGCTGTTTGGCGAGAAGGCGACAGCATGGGGGGCGCCTTCTTGCGGAGCCTCGGGCCGCCCGACCCGGAGGCACTGCGCTTGCTGCCGCCCACACTGCCATTTTTGGCGGTCTCTCGTTCCCCACTGCTCAGAGGGGATGCCCTGCCACGCCACACCAGAGCCTCATTTTGTAAGCTGGCATCAGAATCATCATATGCCCTTTTCGAGCCTATCACTGAGGCTCAGAAATCAGCTAGCTGTTAGATATGGCAGCAAAACTTACAAAGCCCCTTTGTGACACACGTGCACACACACAAGCAAAAAGGGAAATGAGGAAAGGAAGAAAAAGATAGCCAAACAGTGACAAGGAAGGAAATCGCATCTACAATGGTAATGAGAGGTGCAGCTGCACAAACCGGCATGGACACACCAGAGATTGTAATGAAGCAGCATGCACTCCAGTTTCAAAATGTAAGCTCGGACTTAGTGCTGCAATGTCTGGCTCGCCACGTAGGTCATGAATCATTTTAATTTTTGTGCTGAGAGCATCTTGAATATAGGCCTGTTAATATGAAAATAAGAGGCACATTAAACAAATTTAACTGTAAACAGCTTACACTGTCAATGTCTGTATATTAGGCCTTGGAATGCACCTAGGTACTCCACAAAAGCATATCCTTCAAGTGCATGTGCAGCTATTACCACACTGGCAGCAAAAGCAACCATCACACTCTTCTTGAACCAACCACTTTGTAATTGTAATCCTTTCGATGTTCATTCTTAGAAGGGGCCTCAGTTCGCCAAAATTGATGTCATAGGCTAATAATCAAACAAATTAACAATATCCGGCCTAACTAAATGCCATTCCCCGTAGCTGCTATTTATGCTTGGCTTGAGCTGGGTGAGCCCTGCAATAAAAAAGCCCTTCCTCTACCTATCCATACATACGTCTATGACTCCCCCAAATACAGATTATCTGAAATGTTTTACGTGTTTCATTTTCTCTTATATGCTTCCACCGTTCTTTGTAGACTATTTGTAGTGCTGAACAATAAAGAAAGCAATCAAAACAAAAAAGCCTGTGCAAAAAGGGACAGAGAGCATGCACCCTCTCAAAGGAAGTAGATGTGTGATAGCGAGAAAAATGAACCCAGAGGTGTGCTTAATTCTGCCATACAGAGGAGAAGGAAGGACAGAAACCCAGATTTAAGCAAAGCAGCAAGCCCACTGACTAACTATAATTTCTTCCACTATCCGAACATTTTCTGTACTTGAGATCTGTCACCAGGTGACTGTATCCACATTACCGCGAAGCAAGAATGTCAAACGTAACAGAGTTACCACACGACAAAAATATGAGCTTTCTATGTGGCCTTCACATTAAGAATACAACGGTGAAACTGACAGTTGGGCGCATTTCAACACGTCTAAATGGGCTTCAGAACAATACCAGGTACCCCCAAATGTTAGCCCCACAGAATATATTACTAATATAAGCGCATAATTGCTTATACTAGCTTATAACAGCCATCCCTCTGGTCACAAGAAACTGTACACAACTGATCACGACCTGCTGAAACCATTTGAGACATTAACACACCACCCCACTGTCCCAACTCTCTTTTCCTGCGTAAACTCTTGCTCCACAATCAAATCAAACGCAGTATTCCAGTCACTTGAGACTGCAAAAAACTGTCAGGATTAAATACTTGCTCATCTGGATTGAAACCAAACAAGAAGGTGTCACCTCGTGGTATGTTTCATTGCCAAAAAGCTTTGGCCTGCCTCACCCTAAAATAATAAATGTATGAGAGAGAGATGAGCCTGGAAGCTGCAAGCAGCTCGTGCAATGTCACTGGTTGCATTTGATGCAGCGTTCAAGAACTTCTTCCTTGTTACCAACAAAATGTATAGGTAGTACAAATGCGCCTCGCTACAGTGGGCAGGCAAATCATTGCAAAACAGTTCGATACTGCCAAAATTTGCAATATAAACTCTTTATTTAAGAAAAGCTAATAATTTTTCTAAGTTTTGGCAACGTTTCAAAGACGCCTGAGGCGATTCAAGTGACCATAAAAGCCGAGTGTCCGGCACCTAAACAAAGCTCCGGGCCACTGAATAAATAACGTAGCTTCCTAACACCGCAGCTGTGACAGCCAATGTGATCACAGTACGATTACTGCAAGGCTCCAACCGTCCACAGTGCTACTTTCAATGCACTGTTAATGAGTCTGAGAATTCCGAACGCGTGCTTATCACCTGGCTACCAATCTGGGTATGGACTCCAGTGCAAGACAGCAGCACAAATTTTGGTGCGAATGCTTGCCACACTACAGTGTCAGTTGTGCAATGGGTAGATGTGTGCAAATATAGTAACTTGTGAATACGAATATGGGACGAAAAAACATATCTAAATATCAAATACCCAATCAGTGAAAAAAAAAAAAAAAAAAGAGAGAATTATGTTTATTTAAATATTCACACAGTATTTGAAAATAAAATTAAACTAGAATAGCACAAAAGTGTATATATCCCTACTGAAAAATCCAGTATAAATTCTAAGCAGAGTTCCATATAGCGGATTTCTTGTACAAGAAGGACATGCACAAAACCAGGTGGAGCTGTCGCACTGCTGCTGAATGCAGTAAACTCTCGTTAATTCGGTCTACGAGGGACCAGAAAAAAAAATGTCCGAATTAAATGAAAGCTCAAATTACTGAATGAGCCTGAAGAAACTGCCAAATACTGTTTGCATCACAATAATTTTATACGACAGATTCTCGTGTGATGGTTGTCTGCATTTGAGCTGAAACCCAAGCTATAACGACATTTCTTTCCTGGATTCATCAAGTGCTTCGTTAAGTTATGTTGAGTTTTGTGGTGCAAAAAGAACTAAGGCTATGATGCGCTTCACTTTGCGCACACTGTTGGGAAGCTCCTCCTCGCAAAAGAGAAGGTCCGTCTTCATGAAACAGCCCCATTGAATTTTGAGGATGCTTCACTGCACGGTCGAGCAATGCGGTGAAGCAGATAGTGCGATGAAACTGCGGTGCATTTGAAAATTTTCGGTGTATTCAGCAAATTTCAACATTGGAAAAATTCTGAATAGGAGTTTTTCAAATGCAAATATGAATCAATTAACAAACATATTCGATTCGTACTCAAAATTTCGAATTTTCCCACACACCACTTAGTGGGGCAAAGCCTGCTGCCTGCCACCTGGGTCAAACATGTTATATATACATATATAAAAGTAAAAACTGCACACGCTTGCTATGATTATCTATGAGTTTGATATAGACGATAATTCGTAATATCCATATATAATTATAATTTGTATTATTCATACAATAATTCGTTATCCCAGCATTCAATCATACTACAGTCAAATGCGATCCAGAGCAAGATAGCCCGAATACGAAATTTCTACAAAGGATGGGCTGCATAAATAGATTGCATGATGTCAAATATGCCTTTTGGATTACTGACAGCTAGACAGCATATAAGTGCAAATTCAATGCATGCTCACATTTCAGTGAGCTTTCTTAAAATGCTTTTTGAGATGACTAGTGGCAAACATCCAGTACTACCTCTTACAATATTTCTTGAGCAACCTGAAAAACTTTTGACCTTGCCAATATTTCAAGATAAGAAAATTTAGATAGTAACTACAAGCAATTTATAACCTGTTAAATCTGAAAAAGCTAACATTTCTTCATGAAAGTCTTCGATACTGACATAGCTAGACTTTTTGAAGTAATATTCATCGCATATTGTGAAATAACTGTAGTGCGTAGCATTCTTTAAGCATACAGAATGGCTTGTAGATTGCCATTTCCAAGCTGACTGAAATATTTACCACTATCTATGAGTAAAACATGAGAAACAGGAAATTTTTTAAAAGACAGAAAAGAATATTTTCATTTGCAACAAATGTCAGGCACTGACGAGAATTTTCTATAACCACGTAAGTACTTGCTTTCCTATTCAAGTAAGCCTCGGAGTTCATTCAGTCACTATGCAGCAAACTTTATTATTAATGAACTAGTATAAAGCTAGTATTACCATATGCACCAGCTAAATCAAGCCACAAAATATACCTTCCATGAATGGTTTGAGTGCAGACATGCTCGAAAATTAGGCCCAAACTCTTTGCTCCAAGCCGCATGATGATTTTGGAACAAATGCAGCAGCAGCAGTAATTCAAGCAGCTGGAATTGGAGGGGTGAGAAGTGGAGAGAATGTGCACCACACCTGCTGCTGCTGCTGCCACCCCCCTGGGCAGGCGAGGGTCGCTTGGCCTTGGGCCTCTTCTCACCGTGACGGCTACTGCCCACCAGGTTCTCATAGATGCTGCTGAAGCTGGGCGTTGGGTTGCTGCTGCTGGCAAGCGATGAGGACTGAAATGTGAGAACAGAGCTTTCCTGCTCAGCCTCAAGACAGAGAGAAACCAAAGCCGGGTGTAACATATTCAGCAGATGCATCTGGTAGTGTAGACCGACAAGTATCACAAGACCTAGCCTAAACTCTGTAACACGCCTAAGAAAAGACAGACTGATATTATTCCAAGAGTAAAAGGAAAAAGTAATAATATTAAGAAACTGAGAAATTTTAAAGACAAAGCTCTGTGCCCTTGCAGATATGAAGCAGCATCCTCTCAGACTAAAAGATGGCACTGATGCTTACTGATGCCTTTATATATGTTAATTACCCATAGTCGTGAGTGCCTGTGTGTTGACGATTGGCACTACTGCCACTGGCTGTACAGGCTGCCTTTAGCGAATAAGAAACTGAGTGTGCATATAAGAGGTGCACAGCATATACCTATATACTTCCTTCACCAATGATTTATACACTCCTTTCTAAAATCTCCCAAAAACATTCTAAAATATCAATATGATAAATCCTTTTCACAGAATATGTTTCTAGAATGCCCCACTGTCATTCCCACAATGATGCTTAATTCATAATTATCCGCTGAAAGGCATTAAGGTAACATACCAGTTGGCCATGCAATTTTTCTTGCCGCATTTTTCCAAAACAAGCAGTGGTGGTAACCGTTTGGTTGCTGTACTGATCCAACCAGTGCTACGACTTTCACTGAAAAGTCCACTGAAACTTGACCACGTTAAGGATTGTCTTAAGCAAGGAGAGTATTCTTTTTACAGCAGAGCCATGCCCTTGCTGGCGGCTAGTGTACTGCAGGGAAAGGCTGCTTCAATTCTGACCATGAATCCTAAAGTCCTAAAAGGTGTGCAGAAACCTCAATTTTATACGCATTAAATACAACCGTAGTAAGCAAGGATCAAAAACGCAAATTCACGGTAAGCAGCAAAACCTTGCTGGCAAAAGAAACACCCGGGACAATGCTATTCCCAGGTACAGAGAAAATGGTTTTCAATCGAAGCAAAGGACAAGTGGCATACCTAAATTCATAACGTAGTAAGTACAATCAAGAAATTCCCGCTCTCATTCAGAATACACTCCCACTTTGGTGAGCAAGTTGGGAACAAAATAATTGTTGCGGCTGTGACTGCAGCAAATTGAAAAATGGAGAAAAAACAAAAAGTCTCACAGGGGGTGACAAGGGTTCTGTCTTCGCCTGCAGCAAAGGTGTGGGTGGTGGTGGTTGTTGCTGTTGCTGCTGTGTTTGTTGTTGCTGCTGTTGCTGCTGCGATGGCTGTGATGGCTGCTGCTGCTGCTGCTGAGTGCCTGCAGCTTGCTGGGCGGTTGTGGTTTGCTGAGCACCTGCAGCTGGCGGAGTGGTAGTGGTTTGTTGAGCAGCTGCAGCTTGTTGCGCAGTAGCAGCAGCCTGCTGAGCGGCTGCGGCTTGCTGTGCGGCCTGCTGGGCCTTGGCCTCCTTGGTGCTGCCCAGCGGGCGACCCCGCTTGCGCTGCCGCTCCCCAAACACGGGGCTTCCTGTCTGCACCACCGTTGCCTCTGTGAAATTGGCCGTCGTGAACTTGCCTGGCAGCTGCTGGCGGGTAAAGAAGGCGGACACAATGGCACTGGGTAAGTAAGACCCCTGCATTTTTGAATGGCAGATCTCAACACAGTACACCGACTAAGCCGAGCGAGTGAGAAAGCCATTATCGACTTAGCAGTCAGAGTGGTGCACAGTGACAACATATGGGTTCATGCTCAATATGTTGCTTTCTGTCAAAGTGCACTTGCTACTAAAGGCGCAGAAATGTTCATTCTCCTTATCTGCCAGAGCAAGCACTCCATCTCAAGACATTTCTTTTCACATACTTTCTCATGGTCATGAGATGAAAACAACTTCCAAAATTGTTGCCAAGGGAATAGCTTTCTGGATAACATGTGACATGTGTGCACGTTGCTATGCATGTAATAGCCTAACAGGAGAACTTCTCAGTAATACTTTAATTGCACATAAAGGGCAGTGCTGTTGCAGTCTTTCAGGGGTTGAAGCTGGCTTGAGCATTTCACAGCAGCTTAGGGAGCAGTAATACTAAAGGCACGTTGGAGCAGCTTTGGAGCAATATAGGAAGGGTTTCGGAGCACTCTAATTATGCTTTGGAGCAGCACATTTCTAGGCTCAAACACTTTTCCTAATGGTAACTTTTGCTTCCTGAGATGTAAATAAATCCAATGTGATTAGTTTTCTTTTTTACCGTTCAATGCTTTGCTGACTCGGCATGCACAAGACATGACAAACAGCCAAAACATGCACAGATCCTTAAAATAATAAAACTCCCCTCAGCAACAATTTGGAAGAGGCTAGCAGCAAACAGAACGCTTTCTTCTACACATCATAAGTGAACATCAAGTTTGACTTTAAGCTTTTGACTATTTTGACTGTACAGATTCAAACATGGGGTGTCTACCACTTTGATGCGCTCAATCACTACCACTAGTATAGAGTTCACATCAGTGAGCAGCATAGTTCCACTCCTTATCTAGTACATATCCTTTTTGATCTTACATCTATGCTGATAAATTCCTGGGCACTGGTCAGTAGTGCCTTCAAGGAGGATAGACGGCACGGTACGGTAGTCTTTTCCTCCTTCAGATCCTTTACTTCACGGCCTCCTGCCAGTGCCTGCCCACATTACCGCTGAAGCTATGCTGGGGCTTCCTTAATTACACACGCAGGCAATGGGACCTGTATGGCTTTCCAGCCTTCCGAGAACATTTAGTGATTGGCACCTAAGCGGCATCAGTTAAAGTATGCCTGGGTCTAGCATAGGCATGACAGCCTAAACGGTGTGGCACTTGCTTGTTTTCACAGCAGAACTATTAGAACAACTTGCGTAGGTCTTTGTGCCCAGACAAATTTACGCATGGCTCGTGGCAGTTTTTCGGTGCCTGCCTTGCTCGCTGCTCTCGCTCTCTCACCACTGGTGAGAAAATGCTACGTCACATGCACAGAGCATTTTTTTGCAAAGAATTCCCTCCAATTGCTTGTGGCTTGTTTTAAATTTACTTGTGAAAAAAAATTATTATGCTTCATAATTTAAGAAAATTTTATATGCATTAGGTTCAGTGCGAGATGCATTACACCTCTGCCGTTGGTTTGCCGCCGTCGTTTTGACTATGGCGACCCCTATACTGTGTACACGCAACTTACAATGTGTCATCAGCCTGCTGCGTTTGGTGGTGGTCAGATCGCAATTTTTCTATGCAATACCATTAAAGGTGCAGTGTGCGGCAAGACCAAAGTCCTGCTAAATTTGATAGGAAAACATTCAGGCAGCTGCTTTGGGGCAGTTTTGGAGCAATATGTGTTTTGGAGCAGGATGGAGCAGGAAAAGCAGTTTAGAACAGAATGGAGCAGAACGGAGCAAATGCAGCAGCACTTCCACTCTTGGCCTTTTCAACTGCGAATGCAAACCAACTATTTCAGCTAAAACACTTTAGCATACTCTTGCATCTACACATGCACAAAGAATATACATACAAGTTTAGTTGCTAGTTAGCACTCATGCATGTATATTTCCTGTGCCCCTATCAGCTTCATGTTAAAGACCAACTGTAACAAAGTTTCTTCTAGAATAGTAGTACAAGAGGGGGTACTAAAACAATAAATGCCATTCATTATATAGGAGGGTTTGTCAGGAATTGCTCACAACCGTCACTTTTCAAACTGAGGTGGGAAAAGGGTGGCCGTTATAAAAAATGGGAACATTCTGAAGCATTCATATTTATTTATTTATTTTGTAACCTCAAAGACCCCCGAAGGGGCATTGCATGAGGGGTGGGCATTCACAATTAAAGCAACAACAAAACGTGGTCTGTAGTGTGCATAATGTGGTATGTGTAGATGTGGCATTTTGGCAGCTTGATGCTGCTCACTAAGCCGCAGCAAGCAAGCAAGCATGCATTACATTTGCGCACAGTGAGCAACACGAATGAAGGCTGCATGGAATTACAGCACAGCAAACAAGAAATGCCAGTCAAGTCAACTGGCACACCCATTTGCATGCCGGTGTCTTGCTTTCGTTCTTAAGTCACAGATCAGACACTGAACTGCTGGTACGGTTTTTGCAAAAACTGTTTTTCGTCAGGACTAGAAGCAGCCGGTGTGAAGTTTTGATTTATTTTGACCGAGCAGGCAAAGTCCCTACCAGAACGCCACACAACAGAAGAGATATTGCTGTATGCCAAAAAGCGTGCACTGCCATCTGCTGTACCACGGTGAGAATGCAACGTGTGCATTCTTGCCTGTCTTACTTATTCTTGCTCCCAACAGTTACATGGCGCTTCACATTGTAACCGCACTAAGTTTCCCAAGAAAAAGAAAAAAAAAATTACAAGGGTTCAACGCTACTGAACCAAATATTGAGCAAAAGCATTAGCTGCGGGTGACAGAGTATTCTTCTTCTTTCTCAGCCCACATATAAAGTCCGCACCAAGCCGTATGAACGTGCCTTAGTGGCCTATAGGGGTGACGTAAATGACAGGGTCCTAGCAGCCCGATTCTGACATAACTGCCCCATGTAAAACGAGAGACCCAAGTTGGCAGCTCCTGCCAGCGCACAAGGGGTGTGACGTCACAGCGTCACGTGGGTAAGACGTGGCTACCGGCCGCGCTACGCTGAAGGCTCGAAACCTAGAGTAGTATTGCTTTCGCAATAAAACAATTGTTTCCTACGAAGTGTAAACTTTGTTACTATTAGCTTTGTGACACGTCCAATTCATTAAGTAAAGTAGGATTTTGCTGCAGTTGGCCTTTATTTATGCCAGAGCAGCAACTCACAGGCAGTGGTGTGCTGGGAGTTCCAGTGCTTGGCGAGGGCGACGACCCCCCGGATGTGGCACCGTTGCGTGGCTCTGTGGCATCGCTGCTGGCACCACCATCCGAGGACACCTGGCCATTGCATGGAGGCCGAATAGGGCCACGCCGCTCCGTGCAGCCTCCTTTGATACGGGCTCGAGCTGGCTTCCGCTCAGGGCTACCCTCGTGTGAATCGCACTCGGCTGGGATTGGCTTGAAGGCTGGGATGATCTTGATGTTGCTGTCCCGCTTCTGGCAATACACAAAGCACGAAAGGAATGTTGTCAGCTACCAAATGTATTTTCTGTGCCAAGGGTCTTAAATAAAATAAAAAGGAACAGGTTAAGCAAGACCAGAGGCTCCCCACAGGAAGCCTTTCCTATCAGTGTTTAGCAGTTGATACCTGAAAAACGAATAATAAATGCCTGGGAGTAGACGCTTACCAGAGGTCTGGCCTGGATGTTGCAAAACACCAAATGTTTACTTCGAGAAAATTGTGCTTCTTTATTCTATGCAATGTAATTTGAGTAACCACTTGGTTAACTAAGAAAAAATGATTGCTGAAGGAGCCATGCACCTTCACTTCACAGCACACATACATACGCCTCTTCATTTCGCCTCCATCGAAACGCTGCTGCCGGCCTTCGGGATCGAACCTGGGTACTCCAGAACAGTAGTCTGGCATCTTAACCACTGCACCACCGCGGAGGGGCACAAGAGAAAATGCTTGCTGAAGGAGCCATGCACCTGCACTTTATAATTCACACGTATCTGGTAGTGACGGCCAAGGGCTCCCTGAACAACGATTTCCCGAGGGCATATTCAGTGTTGCAGTAAAACTTGTCAAAATAAAACCGCAGAAAGGTTTTCTTTATTTTTACGATACCTACCAACTGGCCTACAACCACGGCCGTTTTGAGTTGTAGTAGACCGCCTGGCGTCACCTGAAGTCCCTACAGAAAACAGTTGAACCTCGCTGATACGTTCTCGGTTGGTACGATTTCCCATTCAATACGCTAAAAATCGCAGGCGCTAAAACATCTCTTATATGGTTACATTGTTTTCTCCCCTGCTAATATGTTCTACTATGTTCGAAATTTCGACAAATTGTGGTCGCATAATACGGTTTGTGGTCAACCGGACATGTGCTAACAAGCGCATTCGTAACATGAATGACTGATCAGCCGCCCTAACCCACCACAGTTGTTTTCCTACAGTGCCTAGGTGCAAAAGAGGGAAGCATCAAAGAACGCCAATGAGCCCAGATACAATGAGCCCGTTCCTATGAAAACATGACTTCAAGAGGAGAAACGCGCGGTGGCTTGTTTAACCCCTTCACCGTTTTGTTATATCAACGAATTTTTTAACAAACTGCTTATTTTTTTATTCCTGATTTCGGTTATTATTGCAATAAAAAGCATGCATTCGATCTTTAAAAAAATTTTCAAGCAAACACGAAGTCAAATTAGCATACTGAACTTTATTATTTCTCACAATACGGAAGAACTGCTCAGCACAAAGTCATCACTGTCGTCCTCGCTCCCTGAAACAATGTACACTTGTGTCTGAATCACCATCGTTCGAAGAAGATGACGACGAAGAAAAGCGTCGTTTCCGAGAAGACGGGCCAGCAATGCACGCGTCGTCTCCGCCGGATGCCATTTTTAAAACCCATGTTGCCATACGAAAAACACGTTTATGTGGTATAAAAAATCCAAATTATCAGGTCAGTGCTGCCATCTGTCGAGCAAAATGCCATCTAAGCCACAAACGAGCGCTGCTCGTCCGAAACGCTGAAAGGAAGAACCTATTCAGCGAGGACGAGCTATAGTCGTCCAAAACGGCTTGGGGACGGCTTGGCAAGGACGAGCGCAGCTCGTCCGAAACGGTTAAGAGGCATAGCTGTGAACCATTTGAAAACTAAAACTCATGGCTTTCATACAACAAGCGGGCCAATCTTGGGGACGCAGCATGAGCAAAAATGCAGTGACTGTAAGCCCTCGCAATAGCTTCTCCAAATGTCACTGGTGTAAGGGGGTGAAGCATCTGGAAAAAACCAGTGAAGCGATCCGGGATCGTTATTGCCTTCTACAAATCGTGTTACTAAATCTCTTAGTGCTTAGGACAATGCAAATATATACGGACTGAATTCTGTGAGAGCTAAAAAAAAGTTTCGCATACTGGATGTCTATAAATGCCAATTGCACTTTTATGCAGTGAAAAAAAAAATTCAACAGTTAATTCTTTTTCTAGTCAGGCAGTTCGTATCATACATTTTTCCCAGCATTTAAAAAAAAAAAACACCTATAAACGAGGTTTTCCTGTATTTGTGAGAATGACCCACACTGGTGACACAGGTCTTTAGCTTTCTGCCTGTCTAATTTAATAAAGCTCTATTTCCATTGAAAGTAGCCTTATTTACTTATTTACTGTCACCACATAGTGGTAACCTATAAACAAAGTAAAGCAGCTCTGTTGCAGTGCACAGAGTAGCACGCACCAGCTTTTGGTAGTGGTAGGGACAGTATCCACAGTACTTGACATTGTCCATGTAGTTGCCAGCTTCTTCACAGAGCAGTCCCGCTGCCTGTGCACTGGATGAGAAGGAAATTGCATGCTGTCAATGTGAGGGGGTGACTTGGCATTCCTTGCCGATGCCACAGCCACCAGTAAGAATCAAATGCAAGCAGCTGGCATGGAATGTGCAAGGCAGGTAGCAACTGCACACCACACTGTGCTCACAGTGCAAATCATGGCCTATGCGATCTCATTGTTGTTACATATAGCTGGCTCTAAACAATTAATGCACTGAAAACCCCAAAAAAACAGTTTAAGCTACGTGAAAGGCCGCAAGGGTGATGTGAAATTAATTTAACCCACAAGCCCACTACAGTGGAGTCCACTTATGATGATATTGAGAAAGCCGGAAAATCCAATAAATATTACCAATTATCGTTATATCTGGACCGGCAAAAAAAAAAAAAAAACACACACACACACAAGTATTTGCCCATGCATGTAGGCTTGCCTACCTACCAGCAATGAGTGAATCGGGTCAAACAACACAAATTATCATAAAGAGCCCTGAACACTATTACAGAATACATCAATAGCCATAACATAAATAAAATAAAGTCAGAAATTCGCGCTCACTTCAGCAACAGATGAAGCTTGACAATTACTGTAAGCATTACTTCCAGTAGCAAGTATGTTGGTGGCAGTCCTTTTTTGTGCAAGAAGCCAATCAGTGACTGGATGAATTGCACGACATTCCCAGCCTTGACGATAGTTAAAATTGTCGAGTGCGAATGCCCCTATCTGTTTCGCCACGTTTTCAACCTTGGAACCCTGCCCAAAATCACGATGAATCTGCTGTTTTACCTCGAGAACCTATGGACGTGGAAACAAGGTATCAAGCTATGGCGATACGGTAGCACCACGATGGGACAGGCAGCGATTGTGATGATTACATAGCACTCATTTCCTAATTAGCCCCACCGGTCCACTTGAGGTACTTACGCAGAGTTTTCACATTATTCTGCTTTTAGTATTCTATTTTTTATCAAACATTCACACAAATTTTCATAATAAATATTCGAGGGGGCACTTTGGACCACTCAAGTGCAGTGAGGTGAAAGCATTTATAGCGTTGTGGTTCTTGAGTCTTTGACGCGATTTTTAGTGAACTGTGGCTGACTGCTTACTGACTCTTTAGTGCTTAACAATTTGGCAAAGTCTGCTATTAGAGATTTATAACGTTGATTTGTGTAAATGACACTTTCTGGGGAGACGGATGCACAGACACACACTCGTGCACATATAAAGGTTTCGCCTTGGCGTTCCTTGGGATGCATTCGTTGCAGTGCTCATTCAAGTGTGGGAGTGGCGGTACGGAGTCTCTCCTATTGTGCAGTGTTCTCATAGCTATGCAAAATTCTGACACAAGCCGGAAGTGCCTGAACCGGAATCAACGCGCATGAACTTCCTAGGTTTTTTTTTCCATTGCGCGACACACTCTCTCTCTCTTCCCCCCCCCCCCCCCCCCCCTTCCCCATCGCGCCGCTGCCCTCTCCCATGATGTCACATGTTGCTAGAATGCGCCGTGACGTCAGCGGCGGCGGTCTCCTTGACAATCACATTGGCATGAGGCTAGACAAGCAGACCTAAGATTGTTTCTCATGTGCCCGGTATGGCTGAGACTGTTAACGTGCTTGGCTGGTGATCGGAGGGGTAGGGTTCGATTACCGGCGGAGGATTTTTTTTTTCTTAAAGGTTAAACAGAACCCTGCCATTGATGATGTCATCAGTTTGACTGACAGCTATAGAGTGACAGAAAACGACGGCAAGTTATGAGCCTATAAAGGCTTTCACCTTAATATCTTCCGGGCAGCCAGAAAGATATTGTTGCATCCGATATTCTGCAGATAATCCATCGTTAAACATGGCTTATTTTACATAAGGCGCATTGAAAAAACTGATATTCCAAGAATTTGATCGTTATAAGAGATATATCGTTATATCTGGTATCGTTATAAGTGGATTACACTGTAAGCCGAGGCCAGTCGATGCACACTAGACTTGGCTTTCCTTTCGGCCAGTGCTCATTTCGTCTCCATCTTTTGTCTTCCATCCAGCCCTATACCATGACGACCGATTCTGCGCACTTTGCCCTTTACGTGCCATTAAAGGCAATGCGATAAGGTCTAAAAATCTGGGGTTTCCTCAGATTTCTCCGCTCACTGAGATGTGTCACAGATATCTCAGCCATTTTATCATAATAAAAGCATGGCATTCTTTCCATTCTTTTACCGCTCGTCGGCAAGCACGTGTGGCTTAATTCCCAAAACTGCTTACGGCGTACAAGTGACCACCACAGCGGAAGGGTCTCGATTCATTTCAACCTCTTGAGGTTACATGCAGTATACACGTTTTTACACTTCGTGTCCACTGCAGTGTAATAGTCTTGGTTAGAATTTAATCCAAAAACCCTGCTGCACTAAGCACCCAAACGAATGCGGCCAGTCAGCCACTGTGATGGGTTCTCTGATATTCCTGCCTTCCCTTAACAAACCCACAAGTGCTGCCGGCCTACGCACCATGTCACGTGGAAGTACTGCTTGCACCCAGACTTGTTGCACTGCATGCAGGCCCCGATGGATGCCTTGCTATCGTGGTGCTGCTGTTCGCAGATGAAGCAACTCTGCAAAGACAGCACCCACCCATCATGGAACAGGCAGACTGGACCACACAGCACTCCAGGGAGAACACTGAAGTCCACCAGAGTAGCACACTGCGCTACATACTACGCACAGGGCCCGCAACACGCTACAACATTCAGAGAGCCCCAAAAATAAAGGGGGCCCCACTAGAACACAGTGACAGTAACAGATTTCTGAGTATTTCAGACGTCCGACAGGGAGTTCCAGCGAACGAAGCCACAAATACGGTAATTTGTGCTGAACCTGGGCAGAAAGGTTTCAGAAGTTGTGCAGCCAACAGATTTGGGGGGAAAGGCGGAGGCTCAGATGACGTGACATTCATTTCTCCGTTTCTGATGCAGGTGAGGTGTTTGCACATCAATAAATGACACTCCCAACTAGAACAGTCACACAAGAGCCCTGCTGGTAATGCCAAGAACTGAAACCTCACTTTGATTAGCCCCGCTTAGATTTCGTACCAAATTGCTTCTTTGTGATGCCACTCTGTTTCGAATACCTAAGGCAGCAGTTTGTGCTGCTTGGTGAAACATAATAATAGGTGGAGTGCAGAGAGTGAAGGAGGAAGGAGGAGTAAGAAGAGAGACAAGGGATGTGCGGTAAAAAGAATGCACAGGTCCTGCCCAGCGCTGTCTCTCCTTTTTTTTTTTTTTTTCATCATCTCCATGTTCGGTTGTTTTCTTTCTAGTCTTGTCCTTTCTATCAGATTTCCTGCCCTTCGTATAGCATTCTACTGTGTGCAACATTAAAGTTAGCTCTTGGGCGGTGCTTGCCTTATGTCCCTAACATTGCTCCTTGTTCCTACCGTATTGTGCATCCCTTTCTCTGCATTCGGGCTCCTCATACCTGTCAGCATATACAGGGTTAAGGTACTTGCTCGGCAGTTTTGTTCAAGGCCAATCTCGCTACTCCTGTCCAGGTCAGTTTTCTCACTTCAGTCTGTCTACCAGCTTTATCCCTGCCCACCCAGCCTGGACCAGCAAAGCTTAGGATCCAGAGCAGAAACAGATTGACTTGTAACATAATTCTCCGAGATAACCAAAAACAAAAAAATCTGCCCACCATTCTCCTTCTACAGTGGCACTAGCTGTCAGTAAGACACATGGAAATTCTACATGGAAGCATGTCTGCAACGTGAGGCTTTATGTGTCCACTAGTGTCGCATCATGTAAGACATGTCACAGCTGACTACATAGAGCATAGCTGCCACGAGGCTTGAGTCTTTTTTTGTTTACATGGAAGGGCACAGTGCCGTGCTGTCGGATATGGCTGCTTTACATTGTGCATGAGATTGAGCCCATATTTCAGTCCATTAGGATCTATAACAACGAGCCCCAGAATTCCCGCAGAAACAGAACGATGCACAGGCAAGTAGGTAAACAGCTGGACAGGCCAACAGGTACTGTTGGTTTTGCGCATTACACCATGAGCATCACCAATGTTTGGTCAAAAAGAATGGCAGATGAGCACAGACCTTACTGAAGCGGTCCTGCGGCACCAGCTGCAACACAATGGGCTCCATGGTGGTCACGTTGCCAAAGCGCACCTCTGGGATGTACAAGGCACAAACGACATGTGCCCAGCCTGCAACGGAGGCCAAGTCACCCACTTGCGGCACTGCTTGCCTCTTTCTCCCAAACTAGAGCCTAAGCCAAAGCAACTGAACTTGCCAGGAAGAACAAAAACCATTAGTCTCCAGAAAAAGTTTACCAACATTAAACACTCAAGAAGGTTAACACATGACAACAGCATTTATTTTGTAAAATGAAGACAAATTCTAGTCCACAGCCAAAATTATAAAAATGTATTGTAGCCTAAAGGACCTTATTTCGCAAGCAGAAAAGATACACTCAATTAGCAAAGCAAAGTTAATATGAAATGCAAGTTGCAAGATTGTATTCCTCAAAGAAACAAACAAAATAATGTTTCCTGCTTCTGATCACACACAGCCAAAAGCTGTGGAAATGCTTACCACAAGACAGCTCTCATCAGTATGTCATTGTACACTAGCTAGGTCAAACATAATTCGTCCCTTGGATGACAGTTTGTACCCTGCTTGAATTACTTAAAATTCAATCATGTTGTTCTAGATGAGGAAGCGGGCAGTGGCGCGGGCGGGAGCACTCGTGCTAGGACCGCTGAGATTCATTAAACAGTCATCGAACAACATCTCTCTGTTCTTTGTGCTCATCGGCTTGTCGCCCCGTAACATTTTGGTTGGAGGTGCTGGGCACATCATTATTACTCGTCATCCTGGCCCAGGGCTTCAGTGCCCTGAGTCTGTTTGCGCCGTCGGCAGTGGGCTCCATGGAGCACATCGCCTGGCTGTTCCCCCAGCACCTTGCCGTTCCTCCACACCATCCCCATCCCCGACCCGGACCACGACACAACGGGGAGACCAAATGATCCCACCGACCCCAGACGCAACCCACACGACCACAGGACACTATGAGAGGCCCGATTGACCTGATGACCCCACTGCCAAGATGCCGCCCAGAAGACCCTACCAATCCGAGATGACACTACATATAAGGACATCCTCCCGCCCATGCCATGTGGTGCGTGCCTGTGCTTTGGCTATCGGCTCTTTGCAATTTGTGACCCGAAACCGTCCTGGACTAGGATTTATCGGGGAATCACAATGGCGACAAGACATTGTCTTCTTCCTTCTTCCCTTTTCCATTCAGTCACGCCCATCTTCATGCCATGGATCTCAACGACATCGACAAACTTCTCCGTCCACGAACGAGACGATTGCTCGATGGCCCCGGGTAATGTTACAGACAAGGAAGAAGCAGGCAGCGGTGCGGGAAGGAGCGCTCGCGCTAGGCCCTCTGGAATTAAATCATCTCAAAGTCATCGGATATCTTTCTGTTCTCTGTTTTTAGTGTTCATCGGCTTGCCACCTATAACACTATAGAACACACAGCATATTCCCGCTTTTATCAACAGAACCTGAAGCTTATGGAGAACAATGTTACACACAGTAGGACTGCCTCAAGTTCAATACGGCCCTCAGCAACAACAGAGTCAAACACAGGCATAGCACCAGATAACTTAAAAAATGTACATACAGCAATTAATGCACTGTCAAAGTCTTGACTAATGTGTACTGCCTTCTGGAAGATTTATAGCGCATTTTCAATGCTGTGTGTTGAGCAGGATAACCTCCTTAGATCCTTGCGAACTGCCTCGTTAGCACTGCAAGCACAATGGACCACAAGCTCTGACAAATTTTTCATTTTCAAGTAATCTCAAATTAATTTTGGCAACAGTAGCCTCCGTAACGAGTACACCTCTAGTGTAAGGCCTGGTGAATTTGGCAGCACTTGCAGCATCAGTTCAAGGAGTTCAGCATATGCATACTCATTTTTCCAGAGCAGCACACACCTGCTGCACTTGCATATTCATTAGGCACAATTTCCCACCTAGTGACGCACTCTTCAACGTGGAAGTGAAGCTGCAGTGTGGCACTATGGTGGTGTTCATGAGTGTGCCAGAGAACAGAAGACATGACTGCAGCCTTAACAAAGCAGTGGCAGTATCTCGAAAGGAGGAGGTGGGTAGCTGTTTATAAAATCAGTATAGTAAGCCTAAGTGGTGAAATCATGCCAGTGGACACCATTTGCGAGCATCATAAGTTGCGTGATGCTTTCTGATGCTTAACGTCCCAAAGCAACTCAAGCTATGAGGGATGCCGTAGTGGAGGGCTCCGGAAATTTCGACACCCTGGGGTTCTTTAACGTGCACTGACATTGTCGCCTTATTTTTCACCTCCATCAAAAGGCAGCCATGGCGGCTGGAATTTGATCCCACGTCCTTGGGTTCAGCATCCAAGTACCCTCACTGCTGAGCAACAACGGCAGGGTTTAACAACTATTTTTCGGGAAAAGGGTTTCCAGGGGTTCTTGTATGGCAACACTTCATTACAATACATTAGATTCATGTCTGAAAATGTTTCATAAGTATGTTAGTGATGCTAGTGACCATTGATGTACACGGTATGTAGCTGACTGCAATTTGGTGGGAATGGCAAAGGAAACAGACAACCAGGCCTAAATTGAACCATTCGTTTTGGAAGCAGCCACTGACAAGCTGCACTGCAGAGAGCTTTACATTTACAACATTGGTGCCACTTCCAACTTGAACAAACGCAGTGAAAAGAGGTAGTATTTTGGAGGTTCTTGGCTAACAATGGTCTCCCAGCCAAGGTACTCAATTCTAAATTTGGCTGCCATTGAATGGAAAGGGTATGCCCACAGATTTCTGCCGGTTTTGCGGGTGCAACACACTCAGCATTCTCACAGCCAACTGTAAGTGATATGAACAGAAGCCCCAACAGTGCAGTCCTTACCTCCATTGTCAGTCCTCTTGAGTGCCCCATCCCTCGAAGGACACAGCTCACACCGCTGCAGATGGCAAATGACAAGACGTCACCCAATGCCACCGAATGTCACAGAGTCATTACAACTGCCACAATGCATGCGCAGAAAGGAACATTTGGTTTCGAGTCCTGTACGGTCGCAGCAAAACCTTAACGCTCATCCAGAATAGTACAGGTCTTAGTATTAGAAAAAGGCTGCAGCTTGATACCCCCCGTGTAGTTCTCTCAAAAATGCATTTGAACTACTGGTCCATAGGATAAATCCACAACTAGTAGTAATGAGGTGATCATGAACTTCGTGCAAAAGCATCAACTAGTGAAAGTAACATAATAGATAATAGCACACATTTCTACTATAACAGGTCGTAGTTTTGATCTCACCTTGGATATCCTTTTAACTATCTATTAAGGTACTGAATGCTTCAATCAAATGGAAGCACATAAATAAGACCAAGTATTTAACCAGTCACTGCAATTCAAAACATCTGCACTATGTTACCCACCCCTCTGACTGATGTGTCATTCCTTCCTCCGCTTTTGCATTTAAAAGTTCATGAGCAAACACTGCCCCAGCTCTACATTACAACTATGACCCACCTCTTGCTTCTCTCCAAAGGAGGTTCTTACTTTTCTCACGCATAAGCAATAAAGCTCTAGTTAAACAAAGCATGTGATGAAGGTCTGGATCTAACACTACTGGCATCTGATGTGTGTTACATTTGACAGGAAACATCGAAGGCACAGCAAAAGATGCTACCCTTCAAATGATAGCTTAATAAACTCTCTCTGTTCAAAGAGTGCAATGTTTCTGCAATTCAGTCACTGCAAAATTAGTTCAAACAACATAATTTCCTTCATTCTTTCCATGCAGATGTGGTTAACAAAGCACGTTTCGAGTTAGTAAAATGGCCATGAGATGGCAGTAGTGAAACACCAGTCACAGAGGTATGTATGCACAATAAGGCGCAATGGTGTGTAGACGGACACCCAAGTTGCACGTGGCATGTGCACAAGCTGTTGTGCATACTGCTGTGCACATGCACACCACTGGACCTCCATTTGGTAGCCCTCTACACTTTCAACCTGTGACTAGGCTAGCCCTGAACCTGTATTCCAAGTTAATCACTAGTTTAACCACTTCCTGCCCACCAGCATGCAACAAGGCCAGCTGGAGTGTGTGCTAGTACAACAAGCAGACCAGTTCTCAACAACAAATCACCTTGTCCATCCACAGGCCGTCAAGCATTCAACAGACAGCTTGGGTACCGATTGGAAAACAGTGCTAGTTGCCTTCCAGCCCGACACCAGCCCATTTGTGGAAGTGTTGCGCCTCACAAAGGCGAATTCTTGAACCGCCTTGAGGCTGGGAAGTGGCGGAAAGAGTGCAAGATGTCTTGCAGCCAATTCACTGAACGGTACTGGCAAAGGCAGGAAGGCAATGGTGGCAGTTCAAAAGGCAGGAAATGGTCAACTTGGAATGCAGGCTCCTGCGTCACCTACAGCAGCTGCAACAGGATGGCATAACAGTTCCTCGCACACACGTGCGCCGCAGAGATGGCAAAATGTCTGGGTGCAAACACTCTGTTCCTTACGTGATACAGATGCACGGCCACGTTCACCTGCATTTGAAGCGCGACTTAAGCACTACAGTGAGCTTGAAACCTGGATTGGCAGCTCTCCCATTTTAGCTTCAACTGGCAGCATTATCTGCATGCATTCCAATGCCTGTCACTCATGCACAATCCAAACACTTTGGAATCCAGTACAGATGCAAAATCACCTCTTCATGCAACAGCTGCTTATTAGCATTCATTCAGTGCACTGCTGCAGGCTAGATGCAAGTGCAATCTGCCAAAGTTTAGTTAGTCAAAACATGCAAAGCCACCACCTCAGCAGTCTAAAAACATAAGGAAAACAATGAAAAAGAGATCGCATCAAACGCAACTGCTTATGCCATTCTACATGTATCTGCAGTGCTGTGTATTTTTATTTATCTGGATGAGCGGCTTTTGTGACTACAGGTTGGATAACACAACCAAAAGAATTTTACTCACAACACGAGCACATCTCTCCTGCGACTCGCACTTCCGGCAGAACCAAGGCCCAGTGGGTACTTGGACAATTCCATAGCAGGCTGCAGAGAGATGAGGGCCATATGACTAAAACTGGTTAACTGACCCACATGATACTAGTATGTTTATTTACACTCTACACAAAACCTGAGTGGTCTATTTAAATACAGTAATTTCCATATGGCTGCACTAAACCCGAAATCCTACCAACTACTGCAAGTGCCACCAACTACACGAATGCAAAAGATCTAAAGAACATTTTGAAGGAATTACATCCAGCAGGACCGTACTATTCGATGTCACGGAAAGGGTTACAGGTGCACTGCTGCAGGTGTTACCTGGACACACCTGGAGTCAAAAGTAAATGGAGCACTGAAGGTCAAGTTTTCTCTGCACACATGGCCGTTTCAACAGATATTTGGTAGCATCTTGCATAGACAGAGATAATATCATATGATACATAACGCCCTCTGGGTATTTTGGATGCCCCTTTTCGGCACGCATTGCGCAGGCAAAGCTTGAACGTCGAACTGCGTACCAAAGACTTTTACAGGCAGAATAAAAACCATACGAGATTCCAAGGGGCCAAGAGCACGCACAACGTGAGACCACTGCCTAACTTACAACGCCATGGCCAACCAGAAACAGCGGACTACGCCGAAGACTACCCGGTGCCGATAGTGTTGCACCAGTGAAAGCTCCCAACCAGCTCAAGACAAGCGGTCGATTCGACGACAAACAGAGCAATAAATGCAGGGTAACTTGCAACCGGCATCGAAGATGCATGACGCCAGTTGCGTCCGCCTGCCATCAAGTCAGCAAGAAGTGTCAAAAGCAGCGAAGTGAGCGGAACGGGAGCCGTTCAATCAAAGCAGATGAGCAGCTGAACGGCACGCTGCTGCACACGTCTCCCGCGCGTCGAGCGGATGTCTGGAGCACAGCGCGCGGCACGGTATTTCCTTTACCGTGAAACAGGAGACAGGTACGAAGGCTAGGGCAGGCGTTGCTGATTCTAAGCGTGGTAACAGAATAAACTAGACTCGGGGGTGCCAATAAGAAGGATGAGTATGACGCAGCCGCATCGACAGTCAAACCAATGTTGAGACCGCGATGCGAAAAGCAAACGCGCACAGCCCCTGACTGACGTTCTGCTCGCAGGCGCACAGATGCATTGGCGGAATAAAAGCGACCCAACGGCCCGCACTCCTTCCGCGGCCTGAACCTGACGCGTGCAGTTTCGCGGAGTTTATGGCGGCAACTGGACGTTCCTGACAATAGTTGAGGGCCGCAGCAGTCTTGCCGCCATAGTTAAGCGTGAAAAACGCGCAGTCGGCGTCAGCTCGACGTGCAGCCAAGCTGAGCGCCCAAACACAGAACCACCGCTCGGTAGAACTGGGTCTCTACCTTGGTGGACGGCCACGGTGCAGCCCTGGCCGTCGCAGTACACCAGTGGGTTCTCGGCCCAGCCGCGCTCGTCGGAGCAGACGCAGCAGCCGCCCACCATTTCCTTCATGGTGCCGCCGCCGCGCCGGTCGGGGCCCGTACGATCGCTTAGGGAGGCCGATCAGTCGTCCTCTTCATCGCTGCTGATCCATTCATCGAGGAACTCTTCACGGTGGGTCCTCCGGGACCAACCGTTCGCCAAAGGCATGCACTCACCGCCACCACCTCGCAACCGAAGCGCTTCTGCTTATTTTGTTTTGCACACACGCTTTCATTAGGACGGCGCAGGTGGCCAGTCGAGTATCGGACTCATGCCGACGTGAGCTCAAGTTGAAGTGCGCTCGTGCAGCGCCTACAATAGGGACACGATCGGGATCTACGCGTATACGTCCTCCGCGTAGCCCGTCGTTCAATTGACAGTTTTAATTCCAGTGTGATTTTATGAGACATATCAAACTTTGCGGTTTCCTCGGACAGTAATCAATATCTATTTAAAACATATCCTAACAAACGAGCAAGCTAGCTTTACCGTTTTTGCGCGCAAAACAAACGATGATTTATTTTATTTTGGTTAATGGGATTTAACGTCCCAAAGTGACTCAGGCTTTGAGAGACACCGTAGTGGAGGGCTCCGGAATTTCGACCACCTGGGCCTGGTTCTTTAATGTGCACTGTCGAAAAACGGCTGCCGCGGCCTGGATTCAATCCCGCATTCTTGGGCACAGCAGTCGAGCGCCCATTTGAGTGCTTCAGGAAGATTGTTTACTTTTTAAGGCGAAAGCCTTCAATCATGCTGGCGGACACGATAGTAGGGCCATTTTAAGGCGAAAGCCTGTATTGCCTCATCGTTGTCGTCAGCAAGTGTCACGCTTTTGCGGCGGCTCTGATTGGTCGAGACGGGATGACGTCATGGAGGTCTCGACCAATCACAGAGCACCACCACTGTATGCGCGAATGCGTGCCTTATTTGGACACACCTCCGCCGGGGTGGTGCAACGTGTTAAGACGCCCGACTACTGTGGCGGAGTACCCGGGTTCGAACCCGACCTCGGCGGCTGCATTTCGATGGAAGCGAAACGAAGAGGCGTCCGTGTGCTGTGCGATGTCAGCGCACGTTAAGATCCACAAAATTACTCCGAAGCCCTCCACTACGGCTCCCCTTTCTCTCCACTTTCACTCCCACCTCCCTCCCTTCCCTTACGGCGCGGTTGAGCTGTCCACAGAAAACAAGTGAGACAGTTACCGCGCCTTTCCCTTCCTATAAATCAATGTTTTTTTTTATTTGGACACATGGCAATCAGTTATCAAGAATTAACGGCTAATCAATTCTCATTTACTAATTAATTATACTGATTAAGTAATTTAATTACTAATTCGTTAACCGCTAATTAGTTACCGTTGCGTAATTGATAAATTAATTACTAATCAATGCCGCGCACCCGGTAAAATCAACCACACAACAGTAAACGTAGAACTGCGAAGATACAAGGAGCGCGATCTTGTCGCTGCTAAGCAAAATTCACTGAATAAATGCACTCGCAGAATGTGGAAAAGTAGTCGCTCGCTTTACTCGTAGCAGCATTCATCGCTACATGCGCAACAGTAGCGTAGCAGAACCATAGCAGAATGCAGCACTCAGGATTTCGCCTTTCATAGTCGCCAAAGTGTCCTCGAATTTTTTTTTAACCTACACCACCTACACCAGTGCAGCAAAAATCCATTGTAGATATAGGAGATTTGCTACACTTGTGTAGCTGGTCTTAAACAAATAGCCCTAGTATCCGTCCGTAACACTTTAGTTTGTGTAGTATGTCGTACCTAGAAATAAATGATGACGTCATCATGTGGTGTCGAAATGAGTGTGCATATGACGTCATCGCATAGTGACAGCATGGCCAGATGTGACGCCATATTCGAACATGTCTAATAACCAGAAAAGACGTAATGATGACGTCACATCCGCCCATGACGTCACTACTAGTGATGACGTCGCCAGACGATTCACGCATAAGACGAGCGTCTGCAAAATTTCGGGGAAATCATCGACCATTATAAATTGGGACGTAGACTGGTACCTCGGCCAGATGTTAGCCTAAATAATAGAGAAGCTGTCACGTGGAGGCGGCCACAAACTAATACCTTCATGAACCCGGTACTTAGGGACAATGATCAGTGCACACACTGTGGAGCGAGAGGGACCCTCGACCATATAATTTGGGAGTGCCCACAGTACCCGAGGATAGGACAAAATATAAAAATTATGAGTTACTTTAGCGACTAAAGTAGTGAAAGGCGAAAGCCTGAGGTCTCTTCTAGCGTTCCTGCCATCTGCAATCCCACACTTAAACGCGCGCCAATTAATGGCGTACCATCCACGCACACTTGTCGGAGAAAGTGTGACAGATACTAGGCACTATACAGATACTGCGCCTTTCCTCCAGAAATCTCATCTTCTCGAGCGTCCCTGCCATCTGCTATCCCACATTACAAGCGCCAAGGAACGCCACGCGACAGCCGCCGCAAAATTCGGTGGCTGGATAGCCCCTGCCGCAAGCGGCGTTACCTACCAGTCCCAGTCCCGTAGAGCCAGGAACAGCCACCTTTCACAGAGCGTGTGTTCAAGTGTGGCATTGTAGATAGAAGGAACGCTTCCCGCCTCGGCCAATCAGAACGCCTCAAAAGTGGGACACACTTTGTTGGTTGGTTGGTTCATAGGAAGGGAAAGGCGCAGTATCTGTCACACTTGATCTGTGGACACCTGAACCGCGCCGTAAGGGAAGGGATGAGGGTGGGAGTGAAAGTGGATAGAGAGAAAGGGGGGCCGTAGTGGAGGGCTACGGAGTAATTTCGACCACCTGGGGATCTTTAACGTATCTTTAACGTGCGCTGACATCACACACTTTGTCCACGACAGCATCGCCTTAAAAGTAGAGAAGCCTGAGATACCCTGCTGTGAAGCGCGGAGCCTGCGATCCAGCTACGCACCGTCCATCTGGCGGAAGAGGCCGCAACAAGCCAAGGGTTACCTGCCCTCTAGGCCTCAGGTCATCCTCATGAATAAAGGTTTATGAATGAATGAATGCCAGCCTCTCATCCGCGGGCGCACGACTCGTCTTCCTCGGCGTGCGTGCCGGGGGCGAGGAAGAGGACGCCCATTTCCGGTGGAAATTATTCTAAGCCAATGATTGTAATGGTGTCATTTGTCATGCAGGTGCCTTCGTTTAGGGAGAGGCCATAGAGAAGCTTCAGAGATTAACATCCTTTTACTGCTGAACTTCGTACATGCAAGCCAGAACTCTCTGGCACAGAACTGGCTGGCCTTCGAAAGCATAGTAAAAAAAAAAATTCATTTCGGAGAAAGTTTACCAACCAACCACGCCGGGCGTTCGATCCACGCGTCCGAGCGACACTAATTTGGCATATAGAAACAGACAATACAGCAGGCATCAGCGGCGTTTCAAATTGGTTTACAAGAAAGAAAAGGCATTGCTTTATCTGTCACAATTCTCTTTAACCTAAAAAAAAAAACTGATTTATTTATAGGAAGGGAAAGGCGCGGTAACTATCTCGCTTGTTTTCTGTGGACACCGCAACCGCGCCGTAAGGGAAGGGAGGAAGGTGGGAGAGAAAGTGGAAAGAGAGAAAGAGGAGCCGTAGTGGAGGGCTATGGAATAATTTCGACCACCTGGGGATCTTTAACGTGCACTGACATCGCACAGCACACGGATGCCTTCGTTTCGCCTCCCTCGAAACGCAGCCGCCGAGGTCGGGTTCGAACTCGGGTGCTCCGGCACAGTGGTCTGGCGTTTTACCACTGCACCACCCCGGCGGGGCTCTCTTTAACCTTTTCTGACTGAGCTGTAAGGAATAGGAGGAAGGTGGGAGTGAAAAAAGAGAAAGGGGTGCTGTAGTAGAGGACTTCGGACACACGGTACAACAGATGCTTAGTTTGTACGTCTTATTGCACTTGAGGGGTCCAAAGTGCCCCCTAGAAGTTTTGAACGCTTTGCAGAACAATCGAACGTTTCTTCGCATGGACAGCTAGGGAGATGAGTAGTACGGTTTATTATATGGTTAGGTTTATTGGGTTTACATCCCAAGGCAACTCAGGTTATGACGGACATCGTAGTGGAGGGCTCCGGAAATTTAGACCATCTGTGGTTCGTTAATGTGCACCGACACCGCACAGCACCCGGACGCCACTGTTTTGCCTTCATCGAGACCCATCCCACCCTCCGTCGATTTATTATATATTCCTGTCAATTGTTCACTGATAACGCGCAGCACCCAGACGCCACTTCGTTTTGCCTCCATCGAAACCCATCCCACCCTCCATCAGTTTATTATACATTCCTGTCAATTGTTCATTTTCAGCGCTTTTGTTAACCCCAGTGCTGAACCATACAATCCGTACAATCCATACGAACAAAAATGATATGGTCCTTCTTGAGCGTTTGCAATGCTTCCCTGCAGGCATGCATGGCTTTCAGCACACTGTTGCACATCTGTACTTTGGGTCTGACTTCATCTGACAATTAGTTTCTCATTTTCTACACACTGCACTCAGATTCTTCAGTACTTTCCTCATAACTTGGTTATGAGGAAAGGAAAGGCACAGATAACTGTCTCACACTCCATAAACGTCAATCCAAAACCACATCAGTTAAATACATAAAATGGAAATTGTTCTAGCGGAGCATTGTTTCATCCAGACGAAAATACATGTGTGTGCCACAAGTGTTCTGTCCAAATGCGGCATTTATGGAATTGCGCACTGGTCCAACAACACGCCTGCTACACCTTGGGATCAAATGTATGAAGTGTCCGTTCAGTTTAATCTCCATTAAACCATAACATCTGGGGCCAAATTATGCAACTTTTCACACAACAAAAAACGCAGCAAACCAATTAGTCCCCCTCCTACTGGTCAACACGACCAATGGCCGACAGCGATCAACCAATAAGAGTGGGTCTAATTGATCAGTTTGTAGCAATTTTTGTTTTGTTTAAAATTTTAACATCCCAGAGTGATTCATGCTATGAGGGACAGTGTAGTAAAGAACGCCAGGTTTTTTCGACCTGCTAGGGTCTTTTAACGAGCTTCCATCAAAATGCAGTTCTCATCATGTGATCATTACTTAATTAGGCCCCAGTAGTACATATGTATCCATCACTACTTTTGCTCGCGACTGTACATACAATGCTATCTGCATGACTGTTTCATACCCTTTACATTGCAACCGGTTAGGTTTTTATTCAGTTAGCATATTAATGGCTGAATGCTTTCGAGACAATCGCGTGTTCTGTGTGGGCATAACGAGTTTTTTTTGTCATGCCTCTATACAACTCCAGCAACAGCTGTTCTGTCATGACTGAGCATATCTGCCAACATTTATGGAATGGAAAGGAGGCAGTTATTGTACTACTTCCTTATAGATGCCCCAAACCACCCTTTTGTAAATGATCGCATATGGGAGGCGAGGAATTCACAGTCTGGCTTTCTGCGCGAGTTCCGATACTACCAACACCATATATTATGCTTGGACTTCGAGGAACTGACAATTAGCTGACACCATTCACATTCTGCCACCTCAGTGTGGATTGAACTGATGGCCTCTGGCAGCAGATGAGTGCCCTAACTACTATGGCGGGCAAACAGCCGGATACTCCCAAGTCTGCTTGCAATGTCAGATTTCCAAAAAACACTCCAATTCTAAGACGGACATTAATAAGAAAAAAACGATACAGTAACTGCATGCCTCAGCAGACATGTCCCTCAACCACGACGAGGGAAGGAAAGGAGGTAGAGAAAGAATCACCATAATAGAGGACTCCAAAATAATTTTGACCACCTTGCATCATCACACAGCAAATGGGTGCATATAGCATTTCTGCCTCCATCAACACTACTGCCCCTGTGCTGTGATTGAAATGTGTCCTGGGCCACTGTTGCAAACCATACAGGTGAGAATGCAAGTGGGCCGACTTATTCAGCAAATGGGGAGGCCATTAGCATCTTGAATTTTCAAACAGCAAACCTCTTTTTTGCATACTGCAATTTTACTTGCAGTGATAAACCCAACAAAACTGCTGCAGCCCTTTCCACTAGAGCTATTTGCAAATAGGTGTGGTCATGACAGCACTCACAGCTATTAAAACTAGGGATTTAGTTGATAAAATTTACTTCCTTTCAGTTCCACCTCAAATATGAATTCTAGACTTAGAGTTAGGACATTCACTTGTTTTCCTAAATTTCCTCTCAAAACCAAGGTGACACAGCCCATGACGCATCTAGCACCATAGGGATTAGACTTGCAAACGAGTGTTGCGTGTACATTTATTCATTTAGCAATATACAGATATGATACAAGAGCAAAAAGAAAATTAGTTGTGAGCAAAACAATGTGTACAGGAAGGAACAGTTACAGCAAACACTACCTGATGGAAGAATGCACACTGTACCTTGAAACTTCGCTGTTTTTCCAAGAAAACTCGTCAGTAACAGAACGCACGAGTAACAAGAAATGCGTGTAAAACATCTGAGGAGCTTATGTATATTATATATACGACGCATCTTGTATACGACGCATATATATATATATATATATATGTATACATATATATATTATAGACAAGTAATACTACTGTATATTTAAGAAAATAAAATTTTTTCTGTTAATAAACCCATAGATATGTAAAAACTTCAGCGCACGGCTAAAACAATGTGGACTGGTCACATGCATGTCAAAAATACCTCATGCTCATCTGCTCACTTTCATATTTCATCATTCACATTTGCACTAATTCTCACGAATAATGCAATGCAGCAGCATCAGAGAGGAGGGGAAAAAAACTCTGAAATACTGCAGTTAAGCTCGGAGCAACCAAAGAAATGCCCAGAACAACAAAGACCTGGACAGGCGACTAAATGCTTTTATCCTCCAAGGAGTATCGTAAAGTCCCGCTTTTCCACTCCCAGAGTAGCCAATTTGCCGAAGCCAACATTGCACCTGGAATAACAGTGAGGAAGAGTGGAAACACTCCCACCCGTTTCTGGCACACTCCCAATCACTCCATATCACATACAAACCAAACTGGGCCTCAGCACCTTTTGTTTTGATTACAGCTTGCCGACATGTCAGCCACAGTTCGCACTAATCGCAGCACTCTCATATCAATGCCAAACCTGATCACCAGTCAAGTCTCTCAGCAACAAGAGGCAAGAAAGGAAAATTGGGGGCTGACTGGCTAGCTTGCTAACAGCTTTCTTCGGTAACTTACTTGCACAGTGTGCATGTTCAAATGCAAAATTGCAACCACTAATGTGGTTGAGGCCAGCTCATCGCGAACTCAGCATAAAGTCACTAGCTATGACATTAAGCAGGAAAAAAGGGATATGGAAGACTACACAGACAGCTACAAGCTAAGCAAGGCATTCAAAATCTTACAAATAAGCCTTTTTTTCCCTTACGCTGTGGCAAAACAGACAATTACAAATAACATAGTCATGTTGTAGGTATGCAAAACAAAGAAAAAAACATACATAAGGTCATATCTGGCTTCAAGCCAAAGGCTTGCACTGAGCTAAAACCCAGTGACAAAACGCATAATGCCATAAAATTAAAAAGGACCCACAAGTGGTAACAAAATAAAACTGCAGCGTATATATGGAGTGCAAAAGGTTGCTGCTGGCTTAATGCTAACTGCGTAGCAGAGAAGCTGTTATACTCAAGGCCCGTGCTCAGAAATGCAAGTTGCTGTGTAAAAAAGTGATGGCCATAAAATAAAAGTAAAAGAGAAACAACAATGCAAGTAAGTACACCCCCCAACAAAGTTTTATACATTTGTAAAACCAGGCTTACAAATGATGCAAACACACACTTACACACAGCCAGTTTCAAAATACAAGTACAACGAATTACTTCAGAGTCAAGACCCGAATGTGGCACCGGGACTGCTGCAACACACTTGACATTATTAGCACAAAAATGCAGCACACTGTATAACTAATTGCTATGTTTCCACACACTGGGTTGAAGCAAAGCTGCACTCAATAAGACAGTAATAGTAAAGTAACACAGCTGACAGGTTTGTTGATTGCCAGAAGATATTCTCAGCGATTTGTTCCAGGAACTGTGACATTGCAACAAACTAATAGGATAAACGTATCCCAGACCCAGTGCAAAAAAAAAAAAAAAAAAAAAAAAAAAAAAAAAGTGTACAATGTATACATGCCCGGTTAGCTCAGTATTGTAAGGTGCCAACCAAGGAACTGAAGAACAAGAAGTGAGTAGGTGATCCAAAAGGCTCGAGTATTGTTAAAGAAAAAGGAAAATGAGAAAATCATGTTTGAGAGATCCGGCACTGGCTGAGCACATCTGGTCCTTTGCGAAGAATGGGAAGACAACTAGTATACGATGCAGTTATGTGACCAGACAAAAAGCAGTGCAAATTGCAAGTGTCTTGTGTGGGAAATCCCACCCTCAATGACGACAGAAATGTAAGAATGAGAAAACAAAGTGTGGGCTTGTCAGCACTGCTGCCAATGTACGATCTACAGTCAACCCCATCCCAGCGTTAAGATGCATGGCTAAACACCACAGTCCAATGACCTCTCCCTCACGCGTCAACTTTCGTAAAAACACAAAGGCAACAGAGATCGCAACAACATTTTTCCAGCTTCAAAAAGCAGCATTAATGTGCATATTTTAACATGCTTGGTATGTGCACCTTTGCACATGCTCACATGCAGCTAAGGGCCTCTGATCATGCAGGACATCACAGACACGCATACACACACTCATACATTCACACACATGTACATGCACAAACACACACTTAAAAGCCCACACAGCATCAAGCAGCAGACAGACAGAGGTCGTGACATTGAGTGCCAAGAGAGGCAGACAACATTGCACTGTGCCCCTTTCCCCATTTTTTTTCTCACAGAAATAGTGCGCAGAACAGAACAGCCACATTGGACCACAAGCAGGCTTCAGAGATTGCCTCACAACAAGAGTGCAGGGAAACAAGTGCATCGTCTACAGCTTCTAGACCCTGAATGTGAAGCTTCAAAGGCGCGTGATGCTTCCCGAGAGCACGACGAAATGGCAGCACTCCAACGGTAGGGCACCGCGTCTACGATGAGTTCATGCACAGAGTCCGGTCAAGGGGGGTCGATGAAAAGCTCCACGCACAGTTTGGCCCATGTTTACAGATTGCTTCCGCAGCTGGTGTCAAAGGCAAGCTTTTCTTCGGTGCACCATGACAATGAATCATCAGTGCAGAGTTCCAAGCCTTGAACCTACACGAAACAGAAAAAAAAATCTCTTGAGGCTTAGTAAAGCCCAGTTCATAAAATGCCGAAGAACAATATGTGGCAGGTCTGAACAGCCACTTGTGCCTGCACAAAATCTACCTGGAGCCTGAAAGGAGCAAAAAAAAAGAAAAGAAAAAAAAAAAAAAACATTTTAAATTTTTTAAATTTAAGGAATTGAAAAAAAAAAAAAGCGGACATATTACATCCCATTGAGAATGTGAAAGCATTACAAGCTAACGTGTGCTTGGCCTGCTTATGCTGCCACTGCTGCCTGCTGCATGCACTGAGCCTAAACAACTGTCAATACTACATCCTCAGTGACATGCTTTCACGGTTACCCTCTCTGCTTGCAGGGATTTCCCACTGCAGTACGTACAACCCAGAGAGGCTGCCAACTGCTGCCCAACACGTCATCGTGACCAGCATACCTGCAAACTAGGCTATGTCGTGGTCTTCTGATTTCCCACACCTTGTTGACCAAACCATGCATGGCCATGTCACGTGACCCCGTAATATCACCACTTCCGTCATCAACCACCAAATTTTGTGACTAACAAGGGGAGATTTTTCTACAACTTTTCTAAAATTTAGATTGACTTGGTGACATCACATAACCCTGCAACATGAATCACTGTCCGGACTAGTCAGCAAATTTTACGACTACCCACGCTATCTTTTTTCCATGATAACGGTACTGACTTGGCGGAGTGATGTGACCCTATGAGGTCATCACTGTCTCTACAAATTAGTAAATTTTATGAAAAGCCAAACAATTTTTTTTTTTAGTGCTCACACTAGGTTTCGAGTTTTTTTCATTGATGAGGCTTCTTATGCCCTCGCAAGAAAAAAATCAGAGAATGTTTAAGAGGGAACCCAAGCTGAAGCTTGCTCTGCATAGCTAGTGCCGGTTTTCTGATGCGGCAGACAAAAGCTGCCTTACGTGTACACACGGCTTCAGTCAATCTGCGTGAAAACGCGGTGCAGTACATGCCCGCTGTTGCGGAGACGCACGCTCAAAGGCAAGCACTCTTTGCTCTTTGAGGTTTCGCATTTTTGTATTCTTCGGTACCTGATACTTACAAAGAACCTTTTGGAAGAGAGAAATTAACGATTGTAATCACCAGCCTGACGAGTGTGTGCAACTTCACATTCTGAAAAACGAGCCATGACCACCATTTTCAATGCGGACATTTGCAGGTTCTCAGGAATTGGGAAAACATGAACAGGACATTGTTACCCCAGAGCAAGAGGAAAGAGAAGCTTTTTATAGAATTTGAAGTTTTTTGTTGCCTGTTGTGATGTCAAAGCAGTGACAACACTTCTGTTCCTGCTGTCCAGGGGAAGGAAAGGACAGTATTGTGTTTCAGATAATTCCCCGACGCATACCTGCACAACATCATCAGAGTGCTCGGCACCCTGGCTGAGGACCAGGTCGTTTGGAACCACGCATCGTTAACATCTAGCTCAGTGATTTTGGGCAGCAGCACCGTAGCAGCAAACTAACTTCCTTTGGCCAATGTTGGCGTGAATCAAAATGGAAGGTGGCATGTTTCGTGCACTTTTTGCCGGGAAGACTTTCCAAACCCCACCCAAGAAGACTATTCATTTATTTGACCACACCCTTCATCCTTCATAGCATTTTTGTGCCCTAAGGCAATAAACATCGCAAAAAAAAAAAGAATACTTGCACTATGGCGCTGGTACCATCCTGCGTGGATGACCCTAACTGAAGAGAGTGGTTAGTTGTGGGCGGCATTAATCCCTTCTGCTGACCTTCAATGGACGTTCTATAAAGTGGGCCCCAACCAAGTGAATGACTATAAAGAGAAGCCACTCCTTGCTCGTTTACTCACTCAGCGGCCGAATAACACCAAGACCTGACAAACGCCAGACAAATTCTATCATTTCTTCCAGATATGCTACAAGAGACAGAAGCCTGCTTGGAACACTCATCTTTAGAATTAACGAACTCAACAATATGTTTGTTTCACCTGAGGGGCTTCACTCGTGGATGTTTTCACAGTCAACTGTCGGCTCAACATCAGAAATGCGAGAACTTGGCAATTCACGTTTAAGCTGTAGAAAAAGATTTCAAAGTCATGTTTTTCTTTTAAAGTGCGCCACTGTTTAATCATTCTCATTTTCTTTTATTCCGTGAAATGCAGCAGTATTGAGAACTCTGCAAAAAATGGAGACAAACACTCACCGCGCATGTAAACAATGCTTGAACAGCATGGAACAGACTACACGGCAGTTCGCAATGCATACATTGTTCCGATTTCTCCACAGCGGGCCCTGGTGTACAGAGTGGCACTGTGACCCCTGGCCGCAGTTGCTTACCCTCAGCCTAGCAGACAATGCTCGCTCCAAAAGATTTTTGTGCAATGCTCTTACCCCTACTCCCTTTTTCATTCTGCTTTGCACAGCCAATGCAGTGCCAGCCAGTCGCCGGCCATTGGATGTTAAAAGATTAACTGGAAGGCTGCGTGCGATGAGAGATACAAAACACGACAGAGGCAACAAATAAAATGAATGGCAAATCTTCCCACCTTCTCTGGTCATTGTGTCCAGGAAACCAGCTCTTGCAGCAGCACGGCCACCAGCACAGCGGCCAAGGTGAAACCGCCAACCAGAAGCCCAGCCCAGTGCTGGTCTCCCAGCGTCCAGGAAGTGGTGCGAGCCGCAGCAGACTCACTGGCTGGCTCCGATGCAGGCACGGAGGGGGCACTCAACTGGAAGGAGGTGGCCGGCCCATACGGTCCACACAAGAGCTCTGGGCTCTGTGGGCAGTGGCGCACCGCAGCTACCCGTGCCCAGTGGAAGGCACCCCGTGGGACGAGATTGCTCAGAGTGCAGCTAGTGTCCCGGCCGCGGTACACCTGCGAGGTACAGACAACCCACGTGTCGCAACATTTGCCTTTGGCCTTTTTTTGCTGAAGACATCAGAAAAATTAAATGCACATACAGTTTGATATTGGCCAGGACCCATGTACACATTCGTTTTGGAGTGAATATTACGAATTTTTTTTACCCATAACATAACTGATCAGCACAATAAGCATTTTCGAAACTGTGTACACTTTTGATATGCAAGGACATTACACACAAAGAAGGCTCGAGTGCACTGAAGCTTTCTCGCACTCAATGTCCTTTTGCAAAAATGGTCAGAGGAAATTGGGGAAGCCAAGCTGACAGTCAACAATATTTGTTGAGTACAAGCTATTTGTGGAACTTTCCACTGCTAGTTTTAGTGACAACTCCACAGACATCTATTAGGTGTATTCGTGCGTCCCTGAGTGCCCAGCGCCAGGCCATATTCGCGTGAGAAATAAGCCCCCAGCTCAGTGTGTCATGCGTTAGCTCCCTCACCCCCGCTTGTGCCATCGTGCTTGATTTCAAATTGAGAGCAGAAGTGGCAGCTGCCGTCAGCACAGACAGAAAGCCTCCAACTGGCGCACGCTGCCATGTCAGTCCCGGAAAGTGTGCAGCACAGGTAAGGCGGGCACCATGCTCGCACCTGCCGGTGACTGATGCCACCCGTATACGGATGCTGAAGCCAGGACTTTGTTGCACGCACACCATGGTGCATTCACGAAGGAGGTACATTCAACAGAAGCGCGAAGCAAGTGTTCCACAAGCATTATTAGCTCGAGACAAATATTTAAGCTTTTAAACAGCAAAAAATTTCAGCAGAGCACTTAATACGTGCAGCAAGACCGCCCTGCTGCGATACTGCAATACCCTTGGTTCCCTGGAGGAAATTGGGGAAGCCAAGCTGACAGTCAACAATATTTGTTGAGTACAAGCTAGAGAGAGAGAGAGAGTCGCCCTCTCTAGAAAGAGTCTGTGAGAGAGCTCTTCTTTAGAGAGAGAAAGAGAGAGAGTAGAGACACACACACTCTATCTCTCATCACTAAATATCAATATCACTAACTATAGATCACTATACACCAGAACCCCACAGACATCCCGTAGTATCTCGTGGAAAGATCTCGCCCACATGATGTTCGCTATGCTTTCGAGGCTTTCACCTTAATATATGGATCGAATCAAATAAATATAGAACAATGGACTGCTCAGCCAAGTGTTCGAAATTATCGAATATCCGTACAAGCCTATTCAGCCCACACCGACACTGCATAACAATGATTCAAGAATTTTTTACCGGGTGTGCGAGGTCAAAAAGCTGGTTTGGAAAGAGTGGCATGCAAGAACCGTCTGCGCTTGCGACGTGCAATGTTTTGCACACATGAGCAGCTAAGTGGAGATTTAGCCACTTACCACAGAGAATTCAGAGCTGCCCGAGTGCTGTAGTTGCACTACGTAGCTGATTGGGTCATCACCTACAGGCTTCACCGGCTGCCACTCCAGCAGGACGCTGCTTTCACCCAATGAATTTGCACGCGGGGCTGAAAGAACAATGCAAACGCCTCTAATGAAGACACTTTCAAGGACCTCAAAATACTAATAAAATACTAATAAAGACTAACTGTGACAAGCAGCAGCACGGAGCCACTCTCAATGCACACACTGGGTATACAATTGTTGAAAGCAAAGTGCGACACACTCTTGCCAATGGCACTGAATAAACTCTCAGTTATGCCTGAAGGTGTCACTAGAACCAAAAAAAGGCCAGCATGTTCAACTTTATTTCACTATAACATACTGGTAAATAGCAAAACGTACACTGGAAATGCTAGGCAGCAGTCCCAACCTTAACATGTCGCATGTTGTTGGTGCAGATTTCTGCGGCACATGAAGTTCAGCTTTCCAGCACGACTTCCTGTCAGTTTTTTTTGTCGTCCTCGTCGTGTTAAATTAGCTATCAATAAAGGACTGCGGCACGGACATTGCACTGGTGTTCAAAAATACGTTTTTTAGACTTTTTGAGGAAATGTTCATCATTGTGCCAGTGCACTCTCTTGCACTTGAATGCGATCATAACACAGGATTACCTCTTCCCTTACCACACTACTGTGCATTTATCACCAGTCACTGACTGATTCAAAATACAAAGTGGCCAGGGAAGCCGCAGATTTGACGCTCCCTTTTGGTGGGTTTTTTAGGCACATTTTTTTCCTGGCATAGTTTATTTTTCCTGGAAGGCAGAAACGTGATTGCCCGTGAAGTTAAGGACGTGGCATAGTGTGCTTGCAAAATAGCAGAATTTCACAACTTTGGCGGCAGTCCGCAAGTTTAATTTTCCTATTTGTTCCTGGAACCGATTCGTGCATTGCATTGGTATCATCCATGATATTTCTGCTATCTGTAGTGTCTCAACATCACATTGGCAAGATTTACGTTCACGAGCCCAAACAAGAGTAGAGCTCCAGCCCAGCAGAAATTCTGGCTTGTTCAGAATGCTTTCAAGGAAGAAATTTGAAAACTACATTTACTGAGCTATGTTTCTATGTATCAGTTGTACTCTGAAAAGTTGAGTGAAAAATGTATAGCAGGAAAACGCTGAAAGTTTGCACTATAATTCATATCTTCATTGGCACGTTTCTAAACAAATTGTTGACATTTTTTTTTTTGTCCCATAATTTTCAAAATAACTACTTCGCCCCGCCGGGGTAGTGCAGTGGTAAGACGCCCAACTATTGTCCGGAGTGCCCGGGTTCGAACCTGACCTCGGCGGCTGCATTTCGATGGAGGCGAAACGAAGTGGCGTCTGTGTGCTGTGTGATGTCAGCGCAAGTTAAAGATCCCCAGGTGGTCGAAATTACTCTGTAGTCCTCCACTATGGCTCCTCTTTCTCTCTTTCCACTTTTACTCCCACCCATCTCCCTACCCTTACAGCGCGGTTCAGGTGTCCGCAGAAACAAGTGTGACAGATACTGCGCCTCTCCCTTCCTGTGAACCAACCAACCTTTCCACGAAATCTTGTACTGACAGTGTATATAGTATATATTTTTTAATATTAACACTGGGTATTTGTGTTCTAACACTATAATTTTTATGCATCAAATCATAAAATTTGCAAGAATATTTTCAGCCTGAGATCTGTTAGAACAGGCTGTTTATTATCGCGAGGAAACAGTTATTGCTTGACCACAGGCAAAACATTTCTCTGCTTTAAACCCTACTAAGCCTGCTGCAAGAGCTAGTATTGTACAAAACAATATGGGGTAGAAAATATATATGTGCACCAGAAATAAAGTGTTTCGCAGCTGCAACCACTGTGACAGACCTTTGACAGCGGGCGGCAAAGCACGACTTGTGGTGAAAGTGTATGGCTCCGAGTAAGGCCCATCTCCAGCGTCGCTGGAGGCTCGCACGCGGAACCGGTATGCTTGATTCTCCTGGAGCCGCAGAGCCTTGTACGACCGGCTGGGTCCCTGGTACAGTGCTGCGAAGCTGTCAAGACAAGGAGAACTCTTGCTTAGCTTCCAGTGAGTGAAGCAATAAATGAATTCAAAAAAGAAAAAAAAAACTAAAGCGAATTCAGCCGGAACTTCATGGCCCAAAACAGCAACTTCGAAAACTGCTGTTCAACAATTTGCTGTAGCAAAAGTGCAAAAAACCAAAACTTTAAATTTTTCCAAGAATGCAATATATATATATATACACACAAATATATATTGCAGTGCATTTAGCAAGGCTATTTAAACAGCCAGAATTCAAAATTGAATAAATCAATTTTGATTTATCATTGTTTTAACTCCAGTCACTGAAACATAACACTAGGCTGTAACATGCACATCAAGGAGACTCAACCATGTTGGAACTTGCTCGCCGTTATTTTGCAAGGAAGAGCAGCAGTAAATTATGAACTAAATAGCAGAATTAAAAACTGCCCAAGGATCAAATGAACCCAGATGCCCACAGCCCATACGTATAATGAAGCCAGATGGTCAATTTAAAGCAGGGGCCCTCAAACTGAGTTCCATGGTACCGCGAGATTTTTGATATGCTTTTTGGGGCCCCCAAAGAACCTCAATCCCCGCACCCTTCTTCCTTTTCATCATTTTGTTCAAGGGGTGATTCCACCACTACTGTTCACTTCAGGTTTATTCACTGTGCGCCAGTCATTAACTAAATATGGGTTTTCCTTGAGGAGCAATGCGCCTACATGCTCCTTTTTGCATACATGTCAGTCAGGCAGTTAGAGATGGAAATGAATATATTCAGGGTTCTTCAGCATCTATTTAGGGGCTCTATCGAGGTTACAAGGATTGTAAACTCCTGCTCTAAAACAACCAAGGTAAGTACAACATGAAGTATGAACAGTGCAGCAATGCGAGCTAAAGAATGGGTCCAGAAAAAAAAAAAGACAGCTAGCAGCACTCACACGCCAGGCTTGACCTCCATGTCGAGGGTGTAGTGCAGCACATCTCGTGCTGCCTGGTGGTCAATCCAGCGCAGCCGCAAGCTGTTGTGCCCTGCAGAGAGGCACTCGAGGGTCGGTGCAGGTGGTGGCAGAGCCTGTGTGCTTGTGCGCAGCGCAGGACTGCTCAGGGGACCTGCCCCGACAGCATTCACAGCCTGCACCCGCACCCTGCAACAAAATCACCACAAAGAGTTTGAAAAGAGCAGAGAGAGCGCAAAAGTGATCCGATAATATGGGCAGTGGAAAATACAAGGAAAAATAATGATGTGGGCACTAACTATGTATACTGAAACTTTGTTAAAACCTCATGATATAGCAAATTATCAAACAAAACGAAGTAAAAGCAAATATTTTTGGTCCATGCTTATTTCTATGGTAGTTCTATATTTATAACGAAACAAAAGACATGATGAAACATGCAGCTGAATAGACAGCAATGAACAGAGGACACACACACACACGCGCGCGCGCACACACACACACACACACACACACACACACACACACACACACACACACACACACACACACACACACACACACACACACACACACACACACACACACACACACACACACACACACACACACACACACACACACACACACACACACACACACACACACACACACACACACACACACACACACACACACACACACGATGCTGCACTGACAATTTATATCCGCACACCTTTCTTTACCTCTTCCAAGTACACCTAATTTTGTCCTTCACTGTCCTCCCAGTAATTTAGTAATCTGTTCATCATTGTTTATTCAGCTGCGTGTTTCATCACATTCAACATTCTACTCTATTATTGAAAGAAAAGAGTTCATAATTTGATGTTTGATCGGTTATAAAGTGGTTTTTGGACCTGCATAGCTGAAAATGTGCAAGGAGCAGAAAAAATAAAAATAAAACTTCAAAGAACACAACATTTCGATCATTTGAATCTGTCACACACACGTGAGCGTGTGCTGCACTCTTCACACAGAATGGCAAGTCAGAAGCACAAAGAAGTGCTGCTCGAGACAAATCTTTCAGGACAGGTAGGAGTAGGTGCCGAAAAGAAGGTGTTGTCGCAGATGTTGGTCTTGCACCTAGCACTGTGTAGACAAACTTGAAAGTTAGGCAGAAATTTGGAGACATCCACATCAAAGGCACAGTGAAGAATGATCAGAAGTGCCACTTCTGAGTTCAGTTTTAAGGATTTTGTCACTTAGTCATCATAGCCATCAGCCGATTGCTGCAGGTGATGCAAGTAGTGATGATGACAGCGAACCAGAAAAAGATGAGCAAGCTCTAAACAGCGTGGAAGCCACTGCCATGGCCAAGACTGCAGCATTTTTTTAATAAATCTGTGCACAGGAGCAAAACACCACTGAATGAAATGAGAGACTTCTTGTTTATGAAAAGCTTTTAATTTAAACAATTGTGTTTTCACACCTTTTTGTGATCCATATTAGATGCCTTTTGCTTGTGTTTATTAGCAGACTTATTTCCAGCAATTTGTGGACATACTTTTAAGATGAATATAGGATTTAAACAAATTTTCCCACCAAACAAGACTTACAACCAGGTTCAAATGTATATAGGTGATTTTGTCATGGCTGTTTGCTATAAAACGACTTCTATCTTCAATATTGCTGTATTTTTGTCACGACGCTACACCACAGCATTTTCTATAAAACAAATTCAATTACAAACACCTAATCACATTCAAAATATTGAGCAGCACTGATAAATCTGCTGTGCAGGGCAAGTACACAAAGTCATAATACAATCGGCTATCAATTCCATCGCAGAGTATGCATAGTGGTTTTGGAGATACCTTTCATAGCTATACTGCTGAATAAATGTACTGCTCTTATGTTGTGCCAAGAATGTAATCTTTCTCACACATGTGCAAACCAATTCCACATCCTAACTGACTCGTTCCGTTCCCAGGTGTGTTCCACCAAGGATTCATCCCCATAAAAATACTGCAAGTTTGAGAAGACCTGGATTACAAAGAATTGCCAACCTGTAGTTTGTTTCAGGCTGCAAATCTGTGAGCAGAATCTGGGTGTCTTCGGAGGTGTGCGTCGTGGGTGCTGACGGCACGGGACTGGGGGACTGAGGCTGTGTGTGCACTGGTGACCCTTCACACACTTCAACCACATAGTGGGTGATGTCTGCACCATGGCAGGCAGGTGCAGACCATGACACCTCAAGACTCGTTGGGCCGCGGACACAAGATAGCGATCCAACAGCTCCCGGAACACCAGCGGGTGTGTTGCACTCCACCGGATCAGAAAAGGCACTTGATCCGGCACTGCTGCAAGCCTGCACCCCCCCCCGAGCAAAAAGTGTGGCTTTTTATTCGCATTACTGCAAGCCTGTTGAACCCTGCCTGTGACTTCACAACGATCTCTTTCTCAGACAAACAGCAAGGGGCACGCAGGTGCTTGCAGTCACTACCAACCCACAATGGGATGGCACAAGACTCATGAGAAGCAAGAGGCTGAGGGCTGGCTCTTCAGCTTTGAAAACTACTCTCCTTGAAATGTACAAAAAGGATCCCTTAAAAAGCACCTCCAGGAATGTTTTTTTTTTTTTTCCATGCTTCGTGAACTTTAATAAATCGTTTACTGTAAATTTTCGTTCCGAATCTGATCATTCCCACGAAGTTTAATAACCATGTGACACTTCATTCCTGGAAAAACCAATATTAAGGTTTGTCGTGGCTTCAGTTCAGGCAATTTCTGTGGCCAACACAGTTTTTGCAACACTGAAAATGTATGTTATTGTCCATTTCCTGCGCAAACAACAAATTTTGTTATCTTCGACATTTTATGAACAGAGTCATTCAACGTGAACATGAGTGTTTTTCAATAATCTCCGAAGCTGTCATTGCATTAACAGAAACATCGCCCCTAACCATGAACAAAGTTTGAGTTCCCTGTTCTTGCTGTTTAACTTGGTATTTTAAAATCAGTTTGTTGTGCTAGCGACACAGGACCTCAAGGAATAGAGAAATGTAAGAAAAAAAATGTTGGGGCTATCTATTAAACATGCCCGAGTCTTCTTTCACCCCTAGGCACACAACACTGGATGAACGGCCAAACACGTCAAACAAAGCGAATAAAGGTACCCGAGCTTTTCTTTTCTATAGCAGCTATAACAAGTGAATTCTGCATGAACAAAAACTAAAATGCTGTCGGCTTCAGAATTTCACTGCCTCCAAACTAACAGGAAAATAAAATGGTCTATTTAAGACACTAGAGGCTAAACATACAACTAATGCAGAACAAGGCTTTCTGCCGACTCATTTCTGTACACCACCTTGTCCTCCATATCAAACATATCAGGTTGTGGCACAGAGCAGAATGGCCATTGCCACAACACACTCCTGTGCCAGGTCATTCATTGGCACAGTTTGGCGCAAGCAGCCTCGACAGTTGCTAAACACTCACCATGACACGGAACCAGTAAGTGGAGGCCGGTTCCAGGGTGCGCGCCTCATGGTGTGTGCTGCGTCCAGCATACACTTGCACATAATTTCCGTTCTCGCAACCTGTACCGCGGCGACACTCTAGCTGATACTCCGAGACCGAAGCACCATGGCAGACTGCCTCCTCCCACGAGACCACAGCACAGGTAGCACCGCGCACCTGGACCGCCAGATTGGCCGGAGAGTCCGGGGCACCTGCCCCGCTTTGTGCCCGCAGTGGCTCCGACCATGGCCCCGGCTTGGAGGTTGAAAAGAAAAAAAGCCCATCAGGCAAAATGTTGAGGGGAGGGGTCAGCCTCAAATGATGGCAGCTCCTCAAATTAACAAAAACTACTTTTCAGCCAAATGGTTATGGCCCATAAATATTTACAGGTAGTGCGACGCACAAGGGAAAAAGGAGGAAGAGGACACCATAAGCACTGCACAGTCAGTCAGTCTGGCAATATAACTACAAAGCTGCATTGCAATGAACTGCACACACGCGAAAATTAGATAGCAAGACAGACAAGAATAACAACAAAAACAGGAACGCCTGTGTCACAAGGTCAAGGTAAGCAATTTCAATTATCTTAACTGTCAACACTTATAATACTGGAGGTATCAAGTACTGCCCTTTGATTCTCAGTATGATTGAACTCAGTTTCAGGCTTTTCCGTTGAATTTGTGAAAGGCTGTCCCAAAGCAATCAAAGCAGACTCCTGTTAAGAGTCCCATTAAGACCTTTCTATCAAGATGAATTCTCTGATAAAGTAAATAAGAGGCCCTTTAGTTTAGACTCAAAAATTCACTTAAGGCAAACTGTTGCCTGTGTGATTTAGGATGAACTTTAACAGCGACTGCAAACCGTGGCGATCTCGTGCAAAAGCACTCTAGGTGCATCCACGCGGCCTCTCTTACAGCACAGTCAGAGCTGTGATGAGTGCAGTGGTGGCATTCTGTGGCTGCGGAATGTTGTGCATGAAACAGTATTTCAAATTGGGACTCAATATTCTCTCACGTTACATAAGCTGTTACTCGAGTTTAGCATTCGAGACTCCTGCACATGATAAAATTGTGTTGCCAATATGACTGCATGCTTCGCAGCGAAACGCCTCACGCTGGAGCGAAATTCTCGTTCCTACTGGGTATGTTGGTATGTTCATTGGTCACAAACAGCGGATCAGACTGTTTCGCCTAGTATTACCAACAGGAAAATCAAATTCTGCTGATGATTTTGCTTCTCCTAGGCCTAAAGAAGAAAGTTTGTTGACAAAAAAATTGTTTCAGTCTGCAAAATCAGATGGCATCATTAGGCTGAAGTTGTCACCATGGCTTCATTTGCATATGCTTACCTAAAAGTGTGGTTGTGACAAATAGTGCAACGTCCCATAAAATTCTATTCTAAAGCTTTTTAATGTTCCTTCAAGATTTACCGGTATGCAGACAGTGTCAATTTATACTCTTCCACAACCCTGTCTGCATATGCAGTGAGCAGACGACGTGCAAACAAAATGGCGCGGAAGAACTCTTCTGGTTGGCTGGGGATGTCTCCTAGCTTCCATAGTGTTGCAAGTTATTAGATTAAATCTACTCAATGACGCATTCCTACAACACAGCTTCTGTGCATCTTCATGCAAACATGCAGAGAAGCTGTCTAGCAGGAGTGCACTTCCATGGGGGAGGGGCATTCTTTTTGGTGTGGGAAAGGCATGGGGGTGGGTATCTTAGCGCCTGCCTATGCTTCTAGTAGAGACTCGACACTGCCAGATCTCTGTATCATGCACGCATCTCATTCCGTGTGCTGCCTAACAGGCGTTTAGATGCAGAGTGCGCCCACTATGACATGAGCCTAAAAATTCTGCCACCAAATTTTAAATTTGTGTGAAATTGCAACACATATTATTGTAGTGAAAGTATGGCTAGATATTGGCAGCAGCACGCACGCAATGCTTGCAACAGATTGAAAGGCACAGTCGTTCGCAAAGCTGGCAACAGCCACACTGTGGAGAGAGCTACCTAACCAGGCACCTGCTTGGAGCCAGAGGAAAAGCAGAGATAAAAAACACCAACAGTAGCAGGATAATGTGAAAATGCTTTACGTCCTCACTATTACGCTCATCCAATGCAAAATGCAACAAAATGGTTTATCTGTCTCAACGTAAAATATGCTTGGACACACCAAACATGCTCATACACCTGTAATTTTCATAGTATGTTTAAGTTTATCCTAAGGAAGGTCTACAGTGCTGAGCTGCTGATGTGCTGAGCTGCTAATTTTGCTGCATGATGCCCGACCCCACACAATGACATCACACTCACCCCAACCGAGTTCAGTGCTCGCACACGGAACAGATAGGTTCGGCCTGGTGAGAGGCCTGCCACCGTGCAATCCATGTCAGGACCTCGATAAGCCACCCGTGACATGCTGTCATCATCCTCGCACACCTGGAGTTCATACGCTGTCACAGCTGCCCCACCTGTTGAAGACGTTGGTCCTGCATGGGGGTATGTAGAGTATGTGGGTATGCACCTGGTCAGCATCAAAGTTTCCAGGTCTGGCTACTTTTGAGACCTCCTTAGCAGCAAAAACTTTTTCTGCATTACTCTGCAGCAAAGTTGGTGAAAGCCTCTGTGTCGTGATCACAAAAGCACAGCTCCACTGTAGAAAAACTTTGGAGGACACTGGAGGGGAATATTGACGCATGCATTAGGGGTAGAAGTAGAGGATGCTGAAGTGCAGGTCCGTTTTTATTTTGTAGGCACACGCAGGTCGGGAAACGTGCCAAGCACGGCTCCACCAAATGTGTAACAGTTGTTACACTGAAAGGGAACTGCAGCACCTGAACGAGGGCACCGAGAGAGCTGAACAAGGGAACGAGGACACCAGAAACTGGACCTACACTTCAGCGTCCTTTACTTCTACCCCTAATGCACGTGTCAATATTTACATTACTTTCTCCAAATTAAGTGAGCTGTTCGAACTAACTCAAAAGCAAATTAGTGGAGCTGCAATTACAAAGCTGCAAGAGCTTGCACGTGTTACAAACATAGCTTAGACATTGTTCCTTTAGTATGTATGTATGTATGTGTATATTATATATATATATATATATATATATATATATATATATATATATATATATCTTTTTTTTTCCCTTAAGGGGGGACGAGGGTCTTAAAACTAACTTTTTTAGTTATGGCTAGAATCTCACGAAACTTTGCACACAGATGTGGTTTTCTCTCCTGATTTCAAAAATGTAATTACAATTGAGCTGGTGGTATTAGATCAAAAGTTATCTAACAAAGTCAAGAGCATAATTAGTGAATTTCTTACGCAGCTTTAATGAACTTTCTCATTGCATTTCGTTGCTTTTAATTACATAGATTGATAGCCAAAGTCTTCCCATACCCGATGACATCCTTCGTTTTCCTCAAAAAGACATGTCATTCTCACATATTATGGTGAGAGTAAAAGGCTGCATTATTTGAAACGAACTCATTAAGCTAATCTCAAATTGACATTTATCCATTGCCTAAACTAAAAAACTAAAAATGTCATCGGGTACTTCATTTCTCTCTGAAGAAAATGGTACCAAAGTTATTTGTGTGAACTAAAAAGAAGTTATCAAAACCCTGCGTAAGACTGTAGAGATCGACCAAAAATATGAAACTGAGAAAACGGCATTTGAAGTTTGACCACATATTATAACTTGAACAATCAGTAGCCTCACTGTGATATTTCTCACCAAAAATGGCATGCTCTTCCCATTTCCAAAACTGTCTTTGGATTTTGAATATGTCAACTAAAACTGAAACTATCACCAATACCCCATGGCCAAGGTAGTGTATGCCATTAGGAAATCAGCAAAATTTTTTGACATGCAATATTATTTTATTGCCAATTTGAAAAAATCTTGATAGAGTGATGTAAGTGTTGGATCACCCCCTGATCTTTTCAATATGACTGCAGTGGTGCTAAATTTGTCATTGTCACTCGGCGACAATGTAGAGAAAAAGCACAGTAAGGCTGAATGCAGTGTCCAGAAACAGCACTGAGAAAAACGTATTTGCATTTTGAGACAACCTTTAACTTTTGCTACACTGCAGCTATGGTAATATAAATGGAATCGTTGAGGCTTTGTTCTTTATGAGGAAGGCTATATACTAAACATATAACAGTACCCTCCCCAAATACTGGTAAAAGCTTGCCACAAAGTCTAAATATACCGCCACTAGAACCAGCGGGAGAAGCTTTATTTACAACTTCATATGCCTGTGGTAGTGCCCTTCAAGGCAAACAGATACTCAAAATTGCGATAAAACGGTCTTGCACTATTAATAAACCTGCACAAAGTTTAAGGCTGAAGCACAGCGGCATACTGAAATGACCTAATAAATTGGCTAATGTTGCAGAATGAAACTTTGCTACTTTGCTACTTTGCTGTACAGCGCATGCAGGGCCGCACGCCGAGTCCCTTGCTGGAGCTAAAGTTCGAACTTTCACACCCCTTGAGCGCAGCGACGCGATTACTTAGACAATGTGAAAAAAAAAAAAAAAAAAACAAAAAAAAAAAACGAAGCCGTCCGCGGAAAATGAACGCGGGCAACGGCGCGATGACAGGCTCGCCCGTCGTCGACGCGATAAAAAAGCAACGAAGTGGTAGCGTCGGTGAGGACCATGAGTATCAGCTGAACAGTTAAATATATCGATGCTATCTTTGATGCCTCTGAACCGCTCGCAAACGATTATATGCCGCCGGACGTGCTGCAGCTAGGTCGAGCACACGCCGCGCGACCCTGGCAGCGCGCCGCCGCACTCGTTCTTCGACGCGCACTCGCTAGGCGCTTCCGTTTTCAATACACTCCTGATACGGCTACGTCTACCGAGCTACGTCTAAAGACCAGCACCGGCTGCGGGAACGACTGATAACGATCGCGAAAACGCATCATAAACGAGCGAAGCAGCAGCCGCGACGAAGAACGTTAAAAACAAACAAACAAAAAAAATGGCGTCAGTCGCGCTGGCCAATGGGAAGCGCGAGACGAGGGGCTCGCTTCGCTAGCGCGCGCTCCAGCCAATCAACGGACCGGAAACGGCTTTCGGAAAACCCGCGACGGTGGTCGTTCTGTTTGAGCGACGTCATTTGGAGATGTCGCAAAATGCGCACAAAGAAACAAGCTTCAAAACAAGTCCAAGATGGCGGCGGCCAGCCGGCTGCTTCACCCGCGGCGCGCGCGGGAAGTTCGAACAATTTTCACCCCTTTTTTGGCCACTTCGAGGCTCCCGTGGCGTTTTAAAAGTCGATTTTACCGCATTTCCCGATCGAATTCAGTGTTGATATTTTGAAGGCTAGTGCTCAAAGGTACAGACATTCCGAAAATGCATTTTTCTCAAAATCAATTTTTCGCCCATTTTTGACCAGTTTAAGACCCGCGTCCCCCCTTAAAACCTGAAGTACGCGTTGCAGCAAGTACTAGCCGCCACGGTAAAAGCAGCATGAAAATAAACTCAGCAAAAATGACTACATTATGGCTTAGTACTCCACAGAGCTGGACACATTTCGAGAATGGGTGCCAGGCCATCATGATGCCATTAAAGGAAAAATATATATATACTGACCCCATCGCAGATGAGCTGAGATGGGCTTGGGCTTCCCATGGAGACGAGGAGCTTCACAATGACCAGGGCACAGGGCGGCAGTTACAACTGTAGACACCTCTGAAAACTAGCCAACAAAAACAAGACACTGTCATCAGTGGAGGAGAACATTTACACTGCAAATTTACACTGCAAGGGCACGCCAATGTCTTGCTAAAGGAATAAAACAGCCTTTAGTACAGCTAACCCAGACATAAACTCGAGAAGATTGCAAAATGAAATTGGAAAAAATCAGCAATTTTTCATCACATCCAGATTTTCATAATTTGCAGTTTTTGCATGAAGACTGACAATGCAGAACTGAGATGAAAAAATAAACTAATGAAGGTGAAATCACCTTGAAAATGTGCAGTAACCCCCCCCCCCCCACCCTATAAAGTTATAAAGCTTGAATGGTGAAACATTTTGCAATTGTCATCACCTTCAAATGACAAAGCAGCAATTACATCAGCCTTTGACATCCCAGTCATCATTACACTGTTAAAACCAGAGCCAAAACTGCATGAGAGAATCCCTTTATAGTAAAGTCACGGACCAGCAAAAATCTTTACTATATCAGGGTTTTCACTATACAAGTTGTTGGTGATGACATCGTACTAAAGATGCTGTTTGCTAATAAATGGCTACTTACTAAACACGTCAAGTTGCTTTATGAAAACAACTCTCTTATGAGGGTAACATGGCTACGAATATAACCGAGCGTGAATTTATGTGAAAACCAAAGCCTTGCATGAACACTGCATCATCTTCCACTGTTTGTCTTCTAAAAGACAACAGATGACAAAATGCACGTGGCAGAAAAGCGCTGCAAACCCGTGCACACATCGCACCTCCACTTCTTGCCTCTGCTGCTTCGTGCTGCACAGTGCTACGAATCTTTGTTTCTTCCCTTTCCGATTTATCACTGCACTTTTATTTTACTCTCCTTTACTTTCAGAACGGACAGCGCCACCTTCTTTCCATGTTTGTAGACTGCTTTACTTTTTACCACTGCACGCTGCATGCTTTACCTCATGGCTCTAAGGCCTACGTAAAGCTGGCTTCTCCTGATTGCTGCTAAGCCAGGCGGTAAAGCCATTAAAAAAACTAAAAACTCATTGGTGCCATTTTTTTTTATGCCTCGCGATCCTAAATAGCATTACTAAAAAATTTTTTTTTCCAAAAATGAGTTCACTATAAAGGCGAAAAAATGTACAGTCTATGAACATGAATTGGATCTTCAGTTTCACTTTACTATATCAGAGTTTACTATAGCTTGATTCTACAGTATTTAGCAGACACAGGTGACTATGCTGTGATAATCCATGAATACTGACACCTTAGGCATCATTACAAAGAAGTAAACTGGCACTAAAAAATTGGTGTTCTTGAAGTCCGAAAGCAAGATTCTTCTTGCATGTACCTTCTTGTGCTAGAGGCAGAACTTGGTAGGTGCAAACAAAAGGAAAGTTTTAATCCCTTAAATTCTTGGGCTAACTTTCTGGGCATTATATTTTATAGAACCGTGCCAAGGTTAAAACTGCTTTGTGCAGAGTTCAAATGCATCAAGGAAGTTCAATTAGGATCCCCCCTCAGCCACTCACGTCACTAGTGCCTCCACAGTTCGTGCAGTTCACTCGAAGTTTGTATGTCGAGCCAGGCTCCAGGTTTGAACACGTGGCCTCCCTCTCCAAGCCAGTGTAGACTGCATCAAATCCTGCATGGATGACATGGATCACAATGAGAAAATAAGAAATTGCGGTGCTTCAGAAAGTGCATCAAATGCAAACGTACTGAATGCTGCTTGAATAAAATTCTAACATCAAAGCTTCTTTTCTCAATCAGAAAATTGTAAAGGTGCATGAAAATTTAATTTAATGGCCCCCTCTTTTCTTCCTCATTCCTTAAAAAAAAAAAGGACATATGCCTCAGCTGTAGTAAGTATATTTTAAGAATCAAGTCATCAGTAATCTAAACATTAAATCACGGCTCACCTTATAAAGGCTATGCACTGCAATTCCTCCTTCAAATTTCAGTCAATTTTGTTTTCCAATGTTCCACCTCAAGGCAACAAATTATGTATGTCAAAAAAAAATTAGCTGGGGTTCAACGCTGCCGAACCAAATATTGAGCGAAAGCATTAGCTGCGGGTGACCGAGCATTCTTTTTTCTTTTTCCTCAGCTCACATATAAAGCCCCATTTTAACCAAGCTGTATGAACGTGCCTTAGTGGCCTATAGGGGTAACGTGAATGCCAGGGTCCTAGCAGGCTGATTCTGACACAACCGTCCCATGTGAAACGAGAGACGCGAGTTGGCAGCTCCTGCCAGCCCACGTGGGGTGTGACGGCACAGCGTCACGTGGGTAAGACGTGGCTACCGGCCGCACTATGCTGAAGGCTCGAAACCTAGAGTAGTATTGCTTTCGCAATAAAAAAAAAAAAGCCCTTTTGAAATTGGAGCCTCTATCCCCCTAAAACCCATGAAAGCAATGGGCTAAAAAAGCGACGTGCAATACATTGGTTGCACACACGCACGCACGCGCACACACACACACACACACACACGCACACACACACACACACACCAATTAACGCACCATGACCACAATCCATCTGTAAGCAATACTGTGTCACCGGTGCACCACCATCGTCCTTGGGCGCATCTGCAATACACAAATATATTATGAGTGACATTGTTAAAGGTATGGCAGAAAAGCTACGAATGCTTTGTGCACACACAAGTATATCAAATACCAGGAAGTTGGCATGCATCATTACTTCTTCACTATGGGGGAGAGCTGGGGGATTTTGGTTCCAGTGTTTGCCAATACCATGCATCACAGTAGATTCAAGAGCTTGCTCATGTACTTCACAATAAGCAGTGAACAGTGAAACCTAAACACGTACGAAGAGGCACAGGACCATAGCCCTTAAGGGGGGACACGGGTCTTGAAGGCGGAAAAATCGCCCCAAAATCAATTTTTAGAAAACTGAAGTATTAGAATCTACAACTATTATTCTCTGATTCCACCAAGTTTCTCACCTCTCGTGTCAATATTTGAGGCGTAATATCAATTTATAACAAGTCGGCTGGCTCATTTCAAGCTGATGTTTTCACTAAAATAGCGCATTTTCAAAAAAGTATAGCTTCCGTTCCACGGCCGCGCTCACGGCGACCTTGGTCTCTTTCGAAAGAGTGGCTTTTCGCCTTCAAATTTCGCGCTCCTGTGCGTCGTTTCGCTCATTGGTTCGATACAAACAAAGAAAAGAAAAAAAGCCACAGCACACGTTCCTATTCGTTGCTTCGGTGCATGTGACAAAAAGGGACCCTGTGATTGGCCGTTCGCGTCTCGCATCGTCTGCTGCGCGCGTCAGGGCAGTCGGAGCCGTGCCCTTAAGACGCCATCTTGCCTAGTGCTGTCAGCCTCGAACGCCTCGGAGATCTCGCAGCGATGTCTACGCCAACGAGAAAGTTTGCGATGCGTCATAAATACGGCAAAAAAAGGAAGAAGTCGTCGATCGGCAATGCTAAGAAAGGTGCTTTGGTGTTGCGAGACGCCGAAAACGAGCAGATTCCTGCGTCCAGTGACCGTGTCGACGAACCTACGGATCAGCTAGGCCTAGCGGGCCCGTCAAGCGAGCACACTTCAGACGTCGTCAGCCGCGTTCGTCACGATACAACGCTTCTGACGCCTTCCGATCTGGCAAGTGAAAAGAGAAAAGCCGACGCCAAACTGCGGGAGTTGGATTCAACGCCAGCAACGAAACGTAAGGCAGACTTTGCCGCCAGCGATGCCGCGATCTGCCCGCTTGATGAGACAAGCTTCGCCGTGATTTGCATCGAGTCGATCAACAGCCTTCTTGACGGTGCAAAGTGTAAAACGTGTGGAGGGAGTGTTAAAATCGGCCGAGGTGATCGCGAATACGGCCTCGCTGTCAAGCTTTTCTTGACATGTGTCAACTGCGGCGACAAGGCATCGGCGTGGAGTTCGCCGCGTGTGGACGGAAAGCAAAGTGTAAATCCTTTCGCTGTGAACATTCTGGCTGCGCGCACGATGCAAAGTACTGGCAACCGGCGGACTGCATTCAACGACATCTTTGCCGCGATGAATATTTCCCATCGTGGACTGCACACGAAAACGTGGCAGAGCTACGTAAAAGAAAAGCTGACGCCTGCCGCGACGCGTGCAGCCGAGAAAGTGACCGTTGAATGCGCGGAGTCAGTCCGGAAGCTGTACGATGAACTGAACGTTGACAATCCTGGCAACGTAGCCGTGTCCTACGATGGGACTTCGATGACTCGTGGGCATTCTTCCCACATCGGAGTCGGCACTGTCATCGAGCTTTTTACGGGGCTTGTCCTAGACTACGTTGTCCTGAGCAATTTTTGCGCAGGTTGTGAGGGGACCGAAATTGGACGACCCCATGTACCAAGAATGGAGAGCAAGCCACGTCTGCCAGAAAAATACTGATAAAAAGGCTGGTGAGATGGAAGTAGAAGCAGCCCTAATCCTATTTAGAAGATCGCTCCAGAAGCACAACCTCAGATATACAACGGTGCTGTCAGACGGCGACATCCGGTCCTTCCTCGCCCTGAAAGATGACCAAGTGTATGGCTACGTTGAGGTCACCAAAGAAGATTGCATTAACCATGTTCAAAAGCGGATGGGGACAGCTCTCCGCAATCTGCTGTCAAAACAAAAAGGGTCAGGCTCGGAACCACTTGGTGGTAAAGGCAGACTAACTGGTGATCTAGTCAACAAGCTAAGTTCTTACTATGGCTGGGCACTCAAGTCCCACAGTGGCAACATAGAAGAATTGGCAAAAGCGGTGATGGCTACCTATTATCATGTGACATCAAATGATCAGGAGTCGGATCACAGCCTTTGCCCAACAGGTTCAAGTTCCTGGTGCCGGCAAAATGCTGCCAGTGCCAAAGGAGAGCCAGCCCCAAGGCACCGCTACAGCCTTCCTAGTCATGTATGCAAGGCATTGCGACCAATTTATGAGCGCCTCTCTGACAAGAAGCTCCTTGAGCGATGTGCAAGGGGAAAAACCCAAAATAATAATGAGAGCCTGCACTCTCTCATATGGGCACTGGCACCAAAAGAAAGGCACGCATCCCTCTTCAGTGTTGAGGCCGCAGTTGCAGAAGCAGTCTTGAAGTTTAATATAGGGCACCAAAGGACCTCGGTAGGAATTTTGAACGAGCTGTGTTTGAATCCTGGCCAGAGAAGTGTGCGGCGTATGGTAGAAAAGGACAAGCTTCGGTCCGTTGCATCTACAAGCAAGCGTGCATCGGCAGAAAATTTGCAGCGTGCTCTGAAAAAGCGCCACAAAGGTGGTAGTGCTCAAAATGACTATGCCCCTGGGGCATATTAACAATGTCTGGTAGTTGACATGTACATATTTTTTACTTTTAGTGATTAAAAATGACTTCCGTTTGTTTTTCTCATTTTCTCAAGATGTGAATTTTGGTCTCCTGTCAAGTTGGTGAATGCGATATCTCAACACCCATTGCAGATACAGCAATGATGTTTGTTTCAGCATTAAGCCAAATATGTGGAGCACACAATGTTGCAAGCAGATTTCTTAATTATTGCTTTAAAATTTTTTTAAATGGCACTTTTTGTGACCACTGTGTTTCCATGTTACGACTACTAAACTTCAATGTCCAATAAAATGAAAAATAATCATTAAATCAAAAATCTGCCTGCAACATTGTGTTCCTTATTCATTCTAGTATATAGCTATATGCTAATAAGAAGTTTTTGTGAAGTGGTTTTTTTCCTATTGTTTTCACAGCAAGTGCACCATTGTTCTTAATTATCTCAACGCCTAATTGGTTCAGAGAAAAACTAATTATATTTTTGGAATCAGCACCAGGAACTGCACACGTGTGCCAAGTTTCATCACTTTAGTTCAAAAATTAAAGAAAATGGCTTTAAGACCAGTGTCCCCCCTTAATGGCCAGCAGTAGCTTGCATTATGCAGCATGCTTTTAGTGGTAGTTTAGTGGTGAAGCCCTCACGAGAACTGCACAAACCCAACAAACCAATAAACACAGAAGCAGGCAGTGCTAGCCAGAATCCAATCCGTTTTTATAACGGGCAGAGGAAGCATTTAGCATCGGCATGGTTGTTCGTGTAACTGGCAACACACTTGCAAATGATACCATCCGGGCCACTTGCTACTTCACTGCATTCACTGCATTCTTTTTAGCCTCTGCGAGGAGAACGGAGTGCTGCACAGGTTGACGGGCAAGGGTCACTGGTCTGTGATGCATGCAGGTACTCAGAACCTCACCCCAAGCTGCCACAAAGTGGTTGCTGTGAACGCGTCCCTTTGGGCTAGGGCGGGACGGTCGCCCCGGTCGATCGGCCAGTGTCTCCAGAACACCGACGCGGCTTGGTCCACTGGAGCCTTCTTCATTGTGGGCGACAAGCTGCAAAAAATAAAAGGCAACAATAACTACCCTCCTTGCAGCTACGGTTCAATGCCACATAATGCAGCTGGTGCTCCTCGTTTCAATGCCATTCCTCTGAAAATACTTGTGATGCAGAGCATCTGAACTGTTTTCCTTGAATCTTCTCTCACCTCCTTATTGTAACCTTATATGGCCCCACCCATGACATCATTCTGGTAAGTGTGGGACTTGGCTTGAAGGGCACTGCTACAGATAGATACCATAAATGTGAATCTGTATTAAGGAAAGTTTAGAAAATGGTCTAAGTGAACAATAAAGTTGAACGCAACCAAGAAAAATGATGAACAGCAATAAAACTATGCCAGAGAAGTCAGCCATTACTCTAAAAATAGGCTGGTTTTAGCATGAATAAAAAGCAGCCTTTACTCAAAAATCTTTGGCATAAAACATGCTCCCAAAAGTATTTCATGTTTGGAATAGCAAAGATTTCAAAAGGCACTGACCAAGTAGCTTCATTTTGGGTGGCGAACAGACAAAGTACCGAGGAAGAAAAACGCAGACAAGCGCCGTTCCTCCCTTTGTCACTGAAATGTTCGCACTGCCTCACAGTAAAATGCATTATAACCAACTAGCTCAATTGCCCATCCGACTAAGCTGCTATTTCGGAGAGCCTGAACCATACAGGTACAGGTACTTGAGCTGTTCGAAAAATAAAAGCTGGTAAGCACAAAAGCGGCAATCAAGGCTTCAACAACAAGCCATCTGAAATTAGAGTTCTGCAATTCCCATCACTACTTCAATTAAATTCCTGGTCAGTTTTCAATATAACTTGGTACTGTCGATGCCATGCACACCAATTTGAGCACAGCTCACCGCTTCAACTTCGTGACTTGCATTCGATTTCCAGTGATACTCTTGGAACACTCACCCGAAACCTGTACTCGGTCTTTCGCTGAAGACGTGTACAAGTGAACTTGCTGTCGGGCCCATTGTAGGCTGGCAAGAAGCCATGTTGCTGAAATATCAAAAAAAATCTTGTCAAAAAGGAAGGGTCACACGAACTAACAGCCATCCGTTTGATTATTATTTCATAAACAGGCTTTGAAAGAAAGCACTGGTTACAGCTACATGTAGCAGAAGGAACTGAGCAGAGACTCCCGTCTGTACAAAACACATTCATAGCAAACACCCCTGACAGCTCCACTGATGTTTGCATGGCACAAATACGTGGCAGCTAATCTGCATTGAAAAGAAATGTTTAAGACTAAGGAACGCCGTTCAGACAAGTCACAAGTCAGTACTTTAACATGGCCCTAAAATACTTCCGGACAGCATTGCTTGTTTGCTTTCTCGAGTGCCCGAACGTAAAGTGCAGCGTACACACTGGTAAAAGTATGTTACAATGTCAAAAATAAGCAGCCGACAGAGTTTGGTTCCAAGCCCTCTACGAGGTCTCGATGTGAGACTCCAGCATCTGCAATCTCATGGGTGATAAATCTTTTCTACACCTTTTTCGAGCTTAGGCAGTCAAGTAGTGCTTTCAGGAGGCCTATTACAGGGTTTAGGAGCAAAATCCTTGGGTTTCATATTTTTGAGACCGACTGTACATGCATGATGCAGGGCTACACATGCAACACCCCCAATGCTTAAGTGAATGACAATGAGAACATGAACAAATTCTTACCTCATATATAAAAAAAAAAAAAAAAAAGAACGCTACCCAATGATGAAAGTGGTGCAATGCTTACAATACAGGAAGGTAAAAAAAGAAGAAAGAAAGAATCGGACTAAAAAAATAAAGCTGCAAAGAGTGTCTCGAGACCTTTTTATATGCAACACTGGCATCATTACTTTGGCTTGCAAGAATTTCTGCAAATGTGATAAATGTGGAAGTTTCAGAATTTTCCCGTTTTCCTCCTACAAAACCCCAGAAAAATCAATTTGCCACACCTTCACATGTGCCTGAAATGGGCTGTCATAGTGAATCCTATACATACGACTGTCACGTGGACTTTTGATCATCATGACTGGTGCCACGAGTACTCAAAGTGCAATACAGCTCCAGTGGATCTTGAATAGGTTTGGCTGTTTAACTCCAGGGGGTGTTGCATGCAACCACAGCTGGGAAAGCTGCAGCAAACAAATCAGCTGTTGACCCACAACAAATCCCTTTTGTTTCAAGCTATATATATATATATATATACATGTACATAGGCACTTGAATCATTTACCAGCTAGTGCTGGTGTTTCCAGAGTACGAAGGTCACAGCAAAAGCCCCTAGATCAGGACTGAATGTACCCACGTGACAGTAGTACAAAACAGAATATGGCTTCAGAGTAACTTCTGTGGCAGTGGCAGCATTGCCTTACCGATCCTTCCTGCTCTATGGAGAGTGTGAAGGAGTCGTCACAGGGCCTAGCACTCCACTCGAGCGTTGCGGTGGAGCACGTCACTTGTCCCACACGTGGTGTTTCTGGGGCTGGCGGAGCAGCCCCGCTTGTCGTGAAGCGGCTCACTCCACTCCATGGGCTGTGGGTCAAGCACAAGCCACATCCATTTGCAACCAACCCCTACGTGCTCACATAAACTCGCTGCTTTAAAGGGACACAGAGAGCAAAAAAGAGCAACACAGAGAGTATAACCAAATCACTGCCCTCTGCAGAAAAAAATTACTAGTGCATCGGAATGACAACTAACTAGGAATGGGGTAAGTAAGAACAGTGCAGACATTTTTATGAGCAAAAAATACAGTAGACTCCATTAAGATGAACTCTGCTAGGATGAATTCTTGGATAAGTTAGCCAAAAATAACCAAAAATTTTGCAACCATATCCTTGCCACTAGCTGTTTGTGTACCCTAACTGTAAATAACATACAATAATATATAGATATGAGTAGAACTAGATCTGGCAACCTCAGAGAGTGGTGCAATGTCTGTATGCCAGCAGCAGGCAGCACAGTGCTGTAGGAAGCACTCTGTTAGTGCGGGTGCACAGCATTTCTATCAATGATATTTCATCAAATCACTGATATTCTACGATCCCCTTTGTGTTCAATACTATATCCAAGACTGACTGTGTGTTTGTGCATTTCGTGGATTTCAGATCCCACCAGTGGCGCATTGTACTAATTCAGGCCAACAGTAAAAATTAAAAAAAAAAGTCAATCCCCTACGCTTTCCTAGCCTTCACCGTCTGGTGGCTTCTTTCATTTGTGTGTCATATCGAACCCCTAACTTTCCCTTCAAATTTCTGCTTAACTACTTCTGAGGGTCTTCGTTCTGGCAGTCTTGAAGCCACAGGCAGCGCAAGAGGGTTCTCTCACAGCTTCTGCCCCCTCTGTCAATCCCATCCTGAGTGACACTCCTAGTAACACAGGACGTTCCAAGCACTCCTTTCCAACATCTGACAATACTGCGGGGGCGAGGTTTGTAGGTGCAAGGCACGCACCAGTGCCCATCGAGCCACCGTCTAAAAGCAACAGCTGTGCATTGACACCATAACAAGACCGGCAATGAGTGAAAAATGCCGGTATAGTATCAATAATTCACAAAGTGTTATAAAGGGACATGATTTTGAAAACGCTTGTTGTGCTGTTCAAGTCTGCGCCCGAAATGTGTGAAATATTTGCTTTGAAGTTATTTAAAAAAGTCCAAGCCAGAAGATAACTAAGAAAGGACATGCACTCTTCGCATGCTGTGCTTGCTCATTCCATTCATCCAAACCTTGATTTAAAAAAAAAAATTACACGCTTTTGCGAATAAAGGGCATGGCCTCTTGCAGCAGCTGGCTGCTCGAGCAAGGGATGCAAGAATGATAGGGCTTTGTATCAAGAATGCTCACTGCTTACCTGGTGCCCACAACATTGGTTGCAGCCAAGCGGAAGGTGTAGACAGTTGAAGCGGCCAGCTTGGTTACCTTGAACTGCTTTTGCAGCCCCGAGAACACTGGCGTAAACTTGCCATCATTACCCTGAAAGTACAATAGTTGGCATGAGACGGCTTTCTATGAATCATTATGGCTTTCTATAAATTTGCATCTTTCTATGAATGTCTTTATACACTGGCTGAAAGTTTAAGTTCAATGCGCTGCATCAACACGCCCAGTTATCCACGCATAAACCAAGAAGATCAGGTCCATGATAAAGATGTCTGCCTGTGACAATTAGGTTTTGTCACTGATTTGCATAAGACTTGAAAAGTGATATTTGAACAAAACGCAGTATGTACACAATATGTGCAGATATTTTGTATGTTAATTAAGAAACTGAAATTGAATCGGGCATTTCTTAGGGATGCTCCGAGCACAGAGGTCATAAAAATTTACACAATAGACTGATCAGTTCAATCAGTGCACAAATCCACTAGCGGCACAGTAGTGAAAGAACTCTCAACTCTGGTGAAGTGCAATATTTTTACCAACCAACCATTTTTTGGGTGTATACAATGCATTTTTTTAAAGAAAAATTTTCCCAGTACGTCTTGTACAATGGTGAGCCTTCTATGCATTTTTTTTTTTATTTTTCACAGCGTTACTATATGAAACACAAGACAGCTTTAAACTGCTTAAATCTGTTCAGAACAGATTGGATGTGGCATAAAAGCCCCTACATAAGAGGGGTGCGTCATACCCAACAAAATGCAGTAATTACTGGATTCTTTGCAAGCCACTTTTTCCCAATGCTCGTGCTGAGCTTACTGATCATACTGCAAAGCCCAAGCAAACATGATAAATTAGAAAGGCTATACTTAGATCTATTCTTTATTGCTTCAACCGCCAGCAATGAGGCATGCATTAACGACTGCTTACTTGGTCATACTCCAGGACGTAGCAAGTGATCTTTGAACCATTGTCACAGGGAGCCTGCACATACATTTCCACACTCTTATAAAAATGAAGGTTAACGGGAATTTTAATCAATAACACAAATCTGGCAAAAATTAACTAGCAGTCAGTTTCCCATCCTTAATTTGAAATAACAGCTGAAACCCCTTTATGATAGTTTATGAGCCATTGCAGCTGGTAATATAGATGCTATATTTCATTAAAATAAATTTGAAATTCCACAGTATACCTATTCGAATATAGGCCAACAGAATATTTTTTTTAAGGACATGTGATACTGAACTCTTAGGTTGGCTTAGATTCAAGTATTTGTAAATATGCTTCATAACACGTGGCTTCAAGTCATTCAAACTGGAAAAAAAAAAACAATATGACACGAGGTCAGTGCCCCCACAAAACCCTGTCAGAAGACTGCTATGTAGCCATTACTACTCCTAGCCGTAGGCAATGAAGTGATCTAAAGGGTTGCTCTGATGTCACGCAGGGATTTTCACAGATCACAGAGCTTCATCCAGCCATGTTACCTAGCAACATGCGCATTGCATAGGTATGGTGAGAGAAAGCCCACGAAATGAGAGCGCAAGGCCTTTTCTGTTCGTCTTATTGCTGTTAAATGGTTGTTTTTACTTCTTTTTTTTTCTGGGCTTAAGCTTTTGGGTTTCTGCTTAGAATTGAGGCAGCCTAGATTAGGGTAAATGCGGTATTTACTAGTAAATAATGTGCCTACGAATATAAGACAAAAAGAAAGTTGCATTCCTTGTGAAAAAGAAATACTACAATTAGTAGTAGTAGTAGTAGTAGCCAGTCACTATAACTACCACCAAGGGCTCGAAAGAAAACAGTAGCAGCTAACAAAAATACTGAAGCAGCGGACACGTCGATATTATTTGACAGCAAAGCACGCGAGATTGTCGACCCCAGCAAAGCCTCCAATGCGTTGATGCAAGTGGCCTCCCACGCAAAAGTGGCAGCCATCATCACAGCGCCACTGCCACTATCAGTTCAGGCCTATATTTTCTTCCCTTTCTCAATGGCGCATACCAGCTTCTTTCTATGTTTAGCAATCCCAAGGTTATTCAAGAAGTTTGCTTCTCCTACAAGTGCATGAGCCAGATGGTGAAGTCCACTTAAATATCTTAAGGAGCAATGAGGAAAAACAATTGCGCTATATTTGTAGCTTGGTTCTGAATGTAACCAGAGAGGCATTCTGAAACAGACGAATCAAGGAAAGGAAACCATGTAAATACACTATTTTTCCCTATTACAATGTTCAATACATACTGTAATGTGGTACTGAAAACTTGCTGAAAAATGACAAATGGGCTTACGTTCCACTTCAGGACCAGCGTATTTTTGGTTCGCGATACCAGCTTGGGCGGTTGGGGTGTATCAGGCTCGCAGCTATTAGTTTTGAACTCAACACCTGGAAAGCGGAACAGATTAAGCATCTCAGCTGTAGGCAACACTGCATGAAAAACAAATGCCCGATTCAACGACTGATCTTAAGGGTCACCAAGTACAAGAAGCCACTTCACATGTACTGAAGATATATAACAGAGCCGACCTATAATGAACCTGGTAAGAGGATATATAACTGAGTCTGCCTATAACGAACCTGATCAACTCCAAACGGGCTACAAAATGTGCACAAGAAAAACTAAGAAGTTCATGGAAAACTTCACATAAAATCAATCCACAATCTGGACAGACTGACTGAACTGAACACGGAACGAAATGTTTTCCTCCAAACAAGTCAGCTTTCGTAGCTTTCACTGTCTCAGCATCGGCACTGTGGTGCTACTTCCCGTATTCAGCTAAGAGCTACGCTGCTATTTCATCGCATAAAATAAAATTGCCAACTCAAAAACACAGCTAGCGAAAAATTCAGACAAAGATGACTTCTTCAGGGACGCAAAATATTAGATCTAAAAAATGCTCAGACCATCATAAATAAAGAAGGAAGTGGCCAAGGCTTTTCTGCATACTCTGACACATAAAGGCAAACCGCATTACTCGATGTACTCGTGAGCCTCTGCTGTTTGAAATGGCTCTCCACAATAGCTATGGCACTCAAAGCTAATCAAGCTGTACACATATTTGATGTGAAAGGAATCGGTCACCAACTTCACAACAACAACAGTAACTAGAACAGCCATGATACAAATTGTCAATGAAGTAGAAACCTTAAGACCATGTATGGTACCATGGACCAGTTGAGGCTGACTGTTATACAGCACATCATAAATTGTGACCAGTTTAAAATGTCAACTGGCTGTGCTGACACTTGACAGTTCATGAGCAATATCTCTTCATAAACAAATTTTCAAGTGTTCACACTGAGCACATGTGGCAAGGTCTCGTATCGCATTTCATTGCCAGTCTTATATGTTTGGCAACAAAACCCTTCTTGTTCTTGGCATGAACAACAAACTGTTGACATTGACATTTCATGCCCCCCTAAGGATTGCTCCCGCATGTACAAGTCTATGCCTCCACATTTGCTGCAAAAGTAAATAAGACCTAGTACCTCATTTTAGATCGCATCAAATGAGGTCACATTCATGTTTCGTAAACAAACAGAGTGGTATAAGTGGGACCATTTCAAATGGCCTTGAAACAAGGCTACAAAGCCAGTATAAAATAAAAAGGCAGTCTAGACAGATTACAGTCAGAACAAAAATGCACTGTTCGCCTGATGCAGGATAAAGAAGAAGTGAAATGTCCTCCACCCTCAAGATACTCACTTGGTGAAGGGCTTCCGCGAATATCATCCAGATGGGCTTGAATGCTAAGAAGGAGAGAAAGAGCAACCATCAAAGCAAGTCCTGAGGTCCTCGCCCACACAGCTTTCTAGACTTTGCCGCTACAAAACAGTAAATGCCCGCTGTTAAGTTCTCGGACGTAGCATTTTCCTGCCTTCCACATTTTCAAGAGTCCGTCCCCTCCAAGCACCTATAGAAACCCATCTAATACAGACTGGGGTGTTGGGTATCAAACGATGCAGAGTTTCCACATGCTATTTCGTGAATGCCGTTTACAGTATCAGTTTGCCCTGGGCCAGCGCCAACGGTCTAGTCACAGCTGGACCCAGCTCCAATTACACTTGTGGAGGGACGTGAACGTTGTTGGTGCAGTTCAATTACCCCTGTAAAGTGAGCGCAGATGAAGACAGCTGCACAGGTTGGCTCCAAGGCACATTTTTGACATCTGCATTTCCTTGGCTGTGGGAGTAAGCATGAAATTGCTTTCTATATTTGGATATGACAATCCAAAACTAGGCATAATCCATACGTTGTTCACGCATTCTGTCTATACGCATCTGGTTCAGGTATCAGGTTTGGTTTGGTTCCTGGGGTTTAATGTCCCAAGGCAATTAAGGCTATGAGAGACGCCGTAGTGGAGGACTCTGTAAATATCGACCACCTGGGGTTCTAGCGCACCGGCCTAGCACAGCACACGGACGCCTAGCATTTTGCCTCCACCGAAAACGGCCACCGCAGCCAGGATTCGATCCCGAAATCCATGAGCACAACCCTAGCCCCTGCAACACCGCAGCGGGTCTACGTAGAACGTTGAGCCGTTTTGCTCTATCAATGAAACTTTCTTATCCTTATTTCCTGACCTGTTGTGCACACACCAAACGGGGACAAGAAAGGGGACACATACAGGCGCCTGTGTGTGTCCCCTTTCTTGTCCCCGCTTGGTGTGTGCGAAACAGTCTCCATTCGCAAAAGAATGCAAGTCATACTGTGTTTACTGCAGATGCCCGTTTTGTGTGTTTCCTTTCTTGTCCCCGTTTGGTGTGTGCGCTACAGTTTCCATTTGCAAAAGAATGCAAGTCCATACTGCATTTACTGCAGATTCCCGTTTTACAAGTACACAAAGGGTAAAAAAAATTGTTTGCATCATTAAACAACTTTTCAAAGCAGAATAAAAACAAGCTGTAGGACAAACACTTTGAAAAAAATAAGCTTTGTGATTGCAAAGTTGAATGTGGCACTCACCATAGCAAGTATTCTGTTGCAGGCTTCAGATCTTCCAGTTTTTGTTCTAACGACTTCCCACTGAAATAGATGACACACACAATTGGCACAGAATATACTTATACTATGTTCAGTCACATACACCCCCAAGAGTTTCAAAAATGCATGTGCGTAGATGCTACATGCCTTCTGTACCATTCTGTACCATGTTCCTGCTCGTCCTCGCCACCTTATCCCTCTTTCCTTAAGAATGACAAAATCTGGGATGATAGAACTACAGAACTACAGCTATACAATAACTATAGATAATTACAAAGCAATAGTAGCCCGTAAACAATTTAGAACGCATGCCACAGAAAATCGGGAGGCAGACACACTGACCATTTGAACAGCTTGGCTGGCCTGTCCAGGCCCTTCTCAGAGAGCAGCAGTTCGTAGGCTACACCCTCCATAGTGGACCCTCCGGATGACTCGGGAGGACTCCAAGAGGCCACTGCCTGTCGCGCAGTCAGCTGAGACACCACTGGCACCCGCAGGGAGGACAGCTGCACAAGGGCCTCTGCACACAAAGACTCCGGTGAGTTGAAGCTTGTTTGCCAAAGAAGAACCTGTTCATCACTAGTACTCCACCAAAGAGGCGTATTTTTGTTTCTCTTCACCGGCAAACAGCTGGCCGCTTCCCCTAGACAAGGTTTGGTTTGGTTTGGTTTGTGGGGTTTAACGTCCCAAAGCAACTCAGGCTATGAGAGACGCCGTAGTGGAGGACTCCGGAAATTTCGACCACCTGGGGTTCTTTAACGTGCACTGACATCGCACAGCACACGGGCACCTTGCTTTTGGGTGTGCTGGTACAACGCAATGGCGGGAACTGCATACCTACAAATTTAATATGGAAGTCCGTGCCAAACTGCTCCTCGGTCCTTGAAATGCTTTCCATCTTTTCAGTTTCAATCAGGCACAGTGAACTGAGCAGACAATGTGACTATACAACAATCAAACAATATTTCTGTGCAAACTTGGAAATCTAACAAAGAAGAGCCAAGCATTTACAGGCAAAGGCTAGTTCATATTATTGACCACTAGACCTTGGTTAAGGTTTCTACAAAACGGTGTCTAACAGCGATGGCACCTACTGCTTCACCCAAGAACACCCTCCTCAAGGTGCAAGTACTAGTGGTATCACTAAGGTCAGTAACTTCCTAAACGGAAAGTTTTCATTTTTCAATCTCTACAAACTAATAAAGAATCTGCAATATATTCCATTGGAGATGCCAAAAAATGCTTGAAAAAGCACCTTGTGCTATAGTAAGGAGCACGATATGCATACAGGGTGCTTTTTTTTTTTTTCCGCCAGAGCTCTTCAAAGCAGTTGAGGCGACATTTGCCACCAGCAAGTTAAGTGCAAAGGAGAAGGCGGCTATGGCTGTGGAAGGACGACGGCACAGGTCATCGAGAGAAGCCAAACAGGTGCAAGAATGGACAGCTCGAAACACCAAGGAGCAAAGCAAAGTGATCACAGTAGACCGGATGCATTTTTTTGCTTTGCTCAATTGCGGCGCACACTTCTGAAGTCTTGTTTATAATACATCAATGCATCTGTTGGCTCCACACTTTAGCGCGTCGTCTACGTTTCTATAGGGGGTGGGGGAGTCTGGAGCAAAGGTGGGCATTTGACCTCAAAAACTTCGACCTCATCTCAAACTCAAAAAATATTTGGCGACCTCACTCAACCTCAACCTCATAAATTGAGGATGAGGTCCCTCAGGCGACCTCATCTCACTTTTCAGGTGACCATTGGCGACCTCACTCAACCTCACCTCAAACTCAAAATGTGAGGTTGGGGTCGGGCGCTCGACCTCAAAAAAAAAAAAAAAAAAGAAAAGAATCATAAAATTAAACCGTAACTTAACGAAAATATACATTTCTCGGTAATCCTAGCATATATAGGCAAGCCAGAATTTTGTCGTATGAAGGCTGTATTTTACTCTTAATTTTATACAATTAATATCCCGGATAAAAGAAAAACTCCGGAGACTCCATGTCCAATCCTGCACTAAAGTAGCAATCCTCTCCCCCTCTTCGCCTACCATTTTTTGGTCCGTTTTATTCTAAGGCCTACATGGGTACCACATTACTACGCATAGGCCCATAATGCAATACAAAGAGTTTATCCCATCCGACCAACATGAATAAAATCCGTATTAGAAATAAAACAAGCCAGTTCTTACTATATACTGAAAAGACAAATGCTGTTGACCTTAGTGACGATGGCAACAATGACGATATGCTCTTTTTCTTAATTCGAAAAAAAAAACAAATTGATGATTGCCAAGCATTGTTTTTTAATACACTGTACATTGTCTTGCGACTGTACACATCAAATTGGGAAAAAAAAATAGGAATACAGTCGTGCCTCGTTAGTATGGAAACTTTGGTTTCCGACCAAAACTGTCCATACCGCGAGTCATCCATAATAACGAGTCATGATAAAAATGAAAATATTTTTTTGAGAAAAACTTTATAATTAATGACAGCTTTTTAAATTAAATTTCTAATTAAAAACAGCCAAGCTGTCAATGTTACCCCCTTTTCCATGAATCCGTCGACCCAAAAATGTCATGTCTGTTCTTAAATCTTGTCAGCTATCCTCATGAGTAGCTGAAGTTAGTAATGCCTATACATAGCGTAGAATAATTTTCCTCAGTAAACATCCCTGTTTTACTGAACAAAAATTCCGTAAGTCATCACAGGTAAAACCTATCAAGACGGAGGAGAAGGAAGGGTGCGCACCCATAATGTTACCGAGGCAGCGAGCCTTCTGTTGAAGCCTTTCGTCGCTCACGACAGCACTATTCGCGCACACATTTCCGAACCACATTAACAAGGCTGACTCCATTTCTTCGAACTGTGCTGGGCGCTGTCGGACTGTAGCTGACGCTGCGATGAGCGATGCCGACGTTGAGCCATTTATCAGAGCCCTGTAGTATCGATGCTACCGTCGACCTGGCGAGGCTGAGACCTAGTTGAACTTGGGTCCAGTCCCTCACGGCTTGGATTAACTGAGATGGTTTTTGCCGCTTGTATCCACAGATGTCCCGCTTCGCACCTATGTTCAGTTACGTGTTTTTTTTTTTTTTTTTGCTTTCAACTCCCGCCACGCCAAAAGTCAGACTAAAGTTGAGGGTTACAGGCTCCTGATTCTTTGCACTCTTTTTGCCTAGTTAACCTCCCCGCCTTTCCGTTCTTCTGATTCTCTTTTTTCTGCCTTGTACTGTTTATGTGAGGAAGCGAGGGAGTCAAGTTGGCAGGCTGCTGAGGGCTATCGAACAGCCCTTTCCTGTGCCGTTTGTATGTGTTCCTATGAAACAAACACTGCAAGCTGAAGTACAGTTTAGAACGACGGTAAGCCGACTACGAAGAGCTCAGACCTTGTCAAGGCCGCATCGTTGACTCAAGGCAAAGCCGACATGCGGACCGCCTGGGGCGCGAAATGTGGCAGTTCGGCACCCCAACAGTGACGAAAACCAGGAGCATGAGAAGGAAGGGCGTCCAGGATGGGACGCCCGGTCCTGGTTGCGTGCTCGCCGCCTTTCTTTTGTCGCTCTACTTCGTGAGTGTGTTTTAATTCTGACCGAAAAGCGTTAACGGCTTCATGGAACACGCTGTGTTTTGGGAAAGAAAAACTTCAGTTCCCACCCCCACTTTTTGGCGCTTGTTTTTCTTCCTATTATTTCCTGCCTACGCTTTTACCGGCCTCTGTTCACGTTCAGCAGAATTTATTGCGACCACATGTTCCTGTTTTCCCGACTGCGGCCTCTCGTTGCGGCGCTGCCGCTGCACCCAGAAGTCTCCTGGTTCCCTTCATTCAGGGTCTTTCTTACTTAGCTGACCCTCGGTTTTCTGTGTACGTTCCTTTCCGCTCTTGCGTCCCTCCCCTTCCTAAAACGACCACACGCCCGCTTTGGTTCTTTCCAACTCCACAGGACTCGTTCAGGCATCAAGTCGCATCGGCTGTCGCATAGGTCCCGGCCTGCGCGCCCTTCTTTAACGTGCATTCGGACTCCCCTGCTTTTTTCAAACGATGTCCATATTAACGTGACAAAAATACATGGGCCCAAGTGGGCTCTATGCATTCTTCTCCTGTCCATTGTTCAAACAGCGAGTTTTTACATTAACGAGGCATAAATACATTGAAAACATTTCGTCCCCAGAAAAACTGTTCATAATTCGGGTCGTCCATATTAACAGGGCACGAATTTTCCATAAAAGCTACTCATGAAACGATCTGTCGCGATGACTAAATCCCCAACAAAACAAACAAAAGAGGAAAGACAGCAACACACCAAATAATCACAAAACTCGGCAAACGCCGAGTAAACAAATGTACCTTCAGAAAATTTCAGAGGAACGCTGTGGATGTTACGAGGTCCCAACCGGTCACTCCTAGGTGTGTCTATAATTCTGTGAATTACAGGGTTCGGAACTGCTAGGAAAGAGGGTTAAACGTGAACCACTTTGCAGTCAAATTTTGCCGGACCAAAATGTCCACCCCCCCCCCCCACCCCCCCCAAAAAAAAAAAACGAAAAAACGATACAAATACTTGTACATCCGAACAGAATACTGGATACCATTTCTCCAAGTCTGAGATGAGCTTTGTATTATTCACTTGTTTTCCTTTAAAGACTGAACTAATAGATTACACGGTGGTGTCTTCGAAGCTGCTTCGTCGCATGCACTACACGTGCATCCAGAGAAACCGTTTCCCCATTAGTGTCGTGTAGTTACAGCACATAAACGTAAAATAAAGACAAGAACAACAGAAAGGAGGCGATCAAGCAGCCTGGAGGGACTGCGCTCCCTGCTGTGCACGCGTTCCTCCCTTCGCCGTCCGTCTCTAGGCTCTAGGTTTTGCTCATGCAGTGAATGCCGAACTGTCACCAATACACACCAAAGGCAGCAGCGAATGTGTCAGCTTCGTTTTCAGAGACTACATCGCGCTTTGCAATACTTGCAAAAAAATAAAAAGAGAAACTAAATGACCGCTCCGGTAAGTGGAAAGGAGGGTTGTGCTATGGGCCTCTGGAAAGATGCCAAAGAAAGAGCCAAATGTGAGGGAAGAAGCCTGTTCTCTGTTCGCCAGTACACGAAAGTAAATGTCATACAAGAAAATATATATAAAGAAATACTATGTTGACGAAAGTATACGAAATTTTGCACACTAAAAAAAGAAGAGAACTGCGCTTCCCAGAGGGTATAGAAGGCTTGAAACATCGACTTAGTACTGCATTCCTCAGTGCTAGCATGTAATTGGTTTCATTCACATATATTTCAATGGATTTTTAAAGAAAAAACGAATGTCTGAATATATTACTCTGATATCTGATCACACAAATTTTCATCCGATTGATTTGTCCGTCTCGAGCAGACGGCAGCACAAAAGAGACACGCTCAGTTTGCCACACTAATTCGTCTGTCAAGACACCAAAATGTTGAGTCAGAAAACATCTCAATAGTTTTTAACTTATAAAAACATGTAGAAGAACGCTTTCCTCTTTTTTTTTTCCTGCGCCTGAAGAGATTTCAAGATAGACCTGATATTATGGAGTTAAGAATATCTTACCATCATCCTTCCTCCTGCATTGCTTGGTTTCACGAGAATTTGAGAGAGAAACAAAGGGTCTTAGCAGAGCAAAAAGATTTTTGTTTTCATTGGGCTTTACTGTGTACAAGCTCCATATAATTTTTTTGCCTCTTCTACCTAGGCAAATGGTTAACATGTGCAGGCTTTTTTCCTGTATACCAGTTGCGTCTTATAAGCTGTGCCGTCCGTCTCATCCTCTTGCATGTCTTACCGCTATATTGGTTATGTAAGAAACGCTAGCACCTTCATCCCATGCAATTTCGCTGCACCATTTTCTGTTAAGGTTTCGTGTAATGTACAGCGGGATCCTTCATCGAATGTAAAGCAGCAGCCGTGACGTCAGCGCCTGGGAACGGGCATGCACACGACAAACAGTTCTGCTTTGCGCCGTCTGCGCAAAAGACAATTTGCTTCGCTTTTTAGTTTGCTTGTTTGTTTGCGGCATCCGACAAAAGCATCGCGGGTCAGAGTGAGTTATGTGCTTTGCGCGCTCCTGGGTTTTTGAGCTGGCGGCAAGCATCGGCACAAACAAGTCATTTAAAACGGGGGTGGCGGGCGGGGGGCACGAGGAGTTCATGTCTTAAAAAAAAAAAAAAAAAAAAAAATCTTCCTACAAGACCACAGGGAAGCCTGGGCAGGGGCTACGGCATCCGGTCGTCCGAACCGAACACCAAGAGTCGACGGGCACACCGCGGCAGTACGCTCGAACTCCGTGTCAAAAGGGGCGCTCTTCGAAGTAAGCCGCGGCAACAGCAAAAAGCCTGGACCTCACAATTTCGACCTCACACAACCTCAAACTCATGCGTGAGGTTGAGGTCCAATTTCGTGACCTCACTCAAAATATTTCGAGCTATCGCCGACCTCACCTCAACCTCACCTCACTCCATGAGGTTGAGGTCATTTTGAGGTTGAGGTCGACCTCATGAGGTCGAAACCTCATGAGGTTGCCCACCTCTGGTCTGGAGGGCTGGGGGATTGAGGGCATCGGTATTGGTTGGCTTAACAGCAGAGCGAAATTATGTGAAGTTAAGCAGGTACGCAGTGATGCAAACACGGCAATAAAACAATGGCGATGTCATTTATTGCAAGAAGTTAATTGTTGGATGGCTCTGCTGTTCCAGCTTTCATAATTACTGAGTGCGTCAGTCATGCAGGAATTTGGCAGCAGTGAAACAGAGGCAGCTCACCTTGCTGTTCTGCTCCTTGGCCAGGTCTGCCAGAACCTGAGGGCCCAGGTGAGCTGTGGCCTATTAATTAACATTAATTATTAACATTTATTAAATGCTAAGCAAGGTTCCACGTAGCTAATAAGCATATCCAGTAAAAATTAGGCACGCTTTAATTCACAGATTTACTAAAATTAGGAAACTTAATGCAAAGCACCATTCTTACAATGTGTGCTCTAAAAATATTGTCATAAGCCCTAAAAAAAAAATGAAAATAGCCTATCAGTGCTAAATTTTAAGCATTTTATAACCTTGAGGCAACATTACCTTCATTCTACAGAATATTATTAGGATTCAGGAACCTCTCCGAGTGTAGTCAATGTGAGCCACAGAGCCTAGTAGCTGAACATATCCCCCACCGACACAATTGCGGAATGTGGTGTGTGTCTGCATATCCCAGCTATGCCTACCTCTCAACAGAATGAATCACATGTTCCCCCCACCCATCACTTAAAGCAACCTAAGAAGAGAAGAACAGTAAGTAAAAAAGAATCACACATCTTTACTTTGTTATGCTGCTCACTACATCTAAGCATGGGCCATGAGGGATGCTATAGTGGAGGGTATTGGATTAATTTCAACCCCATGGGGTTCTTTAATACACATTGACATGGCATACCACGAGTGCCTTTGCATGAGCTAGTGTCATAACACAAACAACCGCTAGTGGACGTGCCATTTAGAATCTCACATCTAAGCATGGGCCATGAGGGATGCTATAGCGAAGGGTATTGGATTAACTTCAATCCTATGGGGTTCTTTAATACACATTGACAGGGCATACCACGAGTGCCTTTGCATACCACACGAGTGGTTTCAAATCCCGCCTCCACCTAAATGCAGCCGTCAAGGCAAGGAAGTAAGACTGGTCTGCTTACTTGATCTGGGCAAATCTGAGTGCGTGCCACAAGCAGAAGGAGGAGGGCGAGATTCTAGCTTCTTGCGTAGCTTGTAGAACTGCTTCTGTGACCGCTCATCCTTGTGAGACTGACCACCACTAGGATTGGCGTGGCCTGCAGCAGATAAGTGCACACATTTGAGTGAACTTGCATTTATCCACGATGTAAAATGTTAGCATTACTGGCTCTTAAAATTCAACTTTTTCTAAATGGTAGATTTGTTCCATCCAGTTTGTTCTCCTTGAAAAATGCAAGAGAAACAGTTCATTCTGCTATGAAGCCAGTGCTGCCCATTCCGCTATTGTTCACAAGCTGGTAACCCTCCTTAGGTTCACAATCCCAAAATCTCCAAATCAGGTTCCAAAACTCAGGTTATCCTTAACTCAGGTTCACAACTGCTTATAGACATTTTTGCACCAAGCAGCCATGTGCTGTGTGGTGTTGCACCTCGTTTTTCTGGCCCACCAGCATGGCATAGATGGCCCTCGGCACACCAATCTTACGGAGGGCCTAGCATTACTGCTAGCAAAATGATCTCAAAGCAGGCACCGTCAGACATGACAAACCACGTAGTGGAGAAGATCAGTCACAGCCGCAATCACCTTATACATTTGTTTGTGCCTTAAAAGTATCCTGGCTTTTCTTTTCCTCTTTAACCAGCATCCGAATGCCAGCATCCCTTCAGTGCGGCCTCACGTGGCGAGTGAATTTACCGCAGCGTCACCTCTCACCGCATAGCATGTCATAGCTGCATAAAGGAAAAGGCACAACTGACCTTGAGAGTGTGGGCTGAGTGGGGATTGCATGGCTGCCGCCGAGTGGAACTGGCTCACAAACGGAGGTGCAGCTGCAGGGGAGGCCTGTGGGGCTGGGCCAGTAGCGGCAGTGGCCGGGTACGGGAAGTAGGCCGGCTGCGCCGCAGTGGGTGCTGCTGCCGTCTACAGTGGAGAACACACATCTTATCAGTGAATAAGCAACATCTGCCACTCTCCCACAAATGCCTTTTCCTGAACAGAATGTGGGACAAACACCACGCTACACAAACTACTCCAGAGGTAGACATACAGGAGTGGCTGCCAACTTGAGAACACCTGTGCCCCCTGAGCAATGAAAAACTGAAAGACAAAAACTCAAGGCTGGTTGTACCACCTTGGTCGTTGAAAAATATTTCTGCAAGAGTAGAAGAAGCCAAGCAGCTCTCACTTTTCTGCCATAACTCGGTGGGGAAAGTAATTGTGCTCTCCTGTATATCTTCCTTCACAGAAAGGACAAGAAAAGCACAAAGTGAGGGCACAAAGCTTTAAGGCTAGTGCTGCCTGAAGGCACAGTCAACTGTTAATAACCATGACAAGAGTGACTAGGAATGCTACACCACAGATGCACGCAACACTTTGAACAACCAACACAGCGCAGCAACAAGCAGTAGGTGAAAACAGTGCGACCCCTGCTTCAGTAAGTCACAAATTTAATGACAACTTGAGAAAGTGTGCTAATGCAAATGCCATAAGAAGCCATTGCATGTGTACGTGAAAAAGGGACAGGAAAGATGTAGGATACAAAAATGACACACAGACATAAGGACGTATTAGTGGACATAAGAACGAACCTGTTCAAAGCAAATTTACAGTGCCGAATGTACTAGAAATGTTGAGCACTACAATTGCTACACTTGATATTTTGAGGCTGCCTAGTCCTGCAAACTGATTACACTGTGTGCCCCAACAGATTGAAATTCAAGAACAGTTTCAGTGAAATATATCTAAAGCAAATATACCATCTAACAAGTCTATGCACAGTATGCAAATTTACACAGTTTACACAGCTCTTCAGGAATGAAAAGCAATACAAATTATACAAACACAATCCCACAGCCTTAGCCCTTTCATAAACAATGCAGGCATCTTCAAATTTCAGTACAGGCTACATCACACGTATCGATAACTGCAGACAAAAGCCTTTAAACTATTATTCTGGAAGCACGCAATAGTCCTGTCACACTGGCGTTTTTGATCCTAACTGAACACGATCTGCATCGAGGATTTCAAGCACGACTGAAGCATCCCAAGCTGTTTTCATTGAGAACTGGTCCTCACTTCGTATCACTGAAAGTTTTAATTCACCAAGGCTTTTTTACCTTAGTTTGATTATTCTTTTTTGAAGTACAGTAAAAGTGATTGTGATCGTGTTAACAACCACTTTTCACTGTACTTGAGAACCTAAAAATCCAAATAACTATCACACGAACACTTTCAATCCTCACACTGTACTCGATCAGCATTGTTTTGAAGGATTGAAGCATCTGCTGCTACACTGCCATTTTGAATGACCATTGAGAAGTTTCCTTCATGTGTGTTAGGTGACGTTGAGGGTAGGGACACCCACTCTTGAATGTGCTTAAAATCTTAATAGCACTTGAAGAAGTGGCTTCGAGCCAAGCAGGTTCGGGCCTGACTGCACTTGAAAGTTGTCGTGTGGCAAGATCTGCATTGAGTTGAATGCACACAGAGTTCAATGAGGATTGAAAGTGTTTGTGTGACAGAGGTATAACTGAGCCAAAGCAGAATCGGGCCCAATTGTGCTTGAAAGCGGCCCTCTAACGACCCACTGATCTGCAATGAGTTCAATGAGCTGAGTCGAAGAGGATCAAAAGTGCCACGTAACAAGGGTATAATACCAAATTAGACATGGCCTAGCGGGCCATAGCACAGATAACAGTTGCAAGTAGAAATGTGGGCTGTTGCCATCTGTAAGAAAAATAAAGATAACTGCCCACTTCTAATACCTATACACCACCCATGCTGCTGGCTAAGAGTAGCATGCCAGATGTTAGACAAAAATAACACCAGCACCCTTCGGTGCATTAAAGTGAGCAGAGGAGAGCAAACCAGAAAAAAAGAAGCACAAAGAAGAAAGTGTCTACAAACAAAGACTCGACCAGAGCTGCAAGGTTTCCAACTAAAAGCCATAACCTATTGAAAAACTTTTTCAGTAGCACCATTCAAAAATTTTGCAGCCAGTTACAAGTAAAAGAATGCAGTGAAAGAAAGTGCAAAAAAATAAGTGTAAAATAAATGTAACACATAATAAAGAAGAATAAGATAATGATCTTGCCAATAATTTATTTTACCATGCACAAAAAAGTCTGAGGTGCAAGTTCATCAAAATGTCTTACCAGTATGTTAACATTTAGTGGCTATCAGTGCGTAATGCTAAGCCAAGTGCTATATAAGCACAATGACATAATGACATGAACAGTTTTTTTTTTAAATGTGCTCATACTAATTAAAGCGCTCGTGCGAAGAGCAAAGAACAAGCAAGACTTGAACAAAACTGCATACGTGAAATTACCTGCATCAAGAAGAGGCAACCCTACAGCTCTCGGTCATCACAACAAAACAGCCAAAGACAAAGAAAAAAAAAAACTAGACAAAACTGCGTAACCGTGTGATAGGTCCCGTACGTCGTGCAGGAGTAGGTGAAGTAGGCTTGATAATCCAACGATGTCACTAGATGATACTGAAAACAGATAAGAAGCTTGACCGCCGCACAGCTGGTTTCGAAATTGGCGCGAGGGGAGGGGGGGGGGGGGGGGGGGCACACGCGCTGAATGAGGGCGGCGGGGAAGCGGCGAGGGCAGAGCAAGCGCGGAAATTCACGTTCCGGCACCGCGCAGCCGTGGAAGCCACCATGCGACAGGGATGGATGCTAGCGATATCGCGGCTGCCGTAAGCTGACGACGCTGCTACGTGGATTTAGCGGGGGCGCTGGCTGTCGACGCCGCACTTCAGCTCGTCCGACACCTTGTAGCGCGGCCGGCCACTTGCTTTGCTCGCACCTCCACGTCAGCGACACGTCGCGATAGGTCACGCGGCGCAGCTTGAGGACAGCTGTGCGCCCTTTTGCCGCGCGGAACGGGACCTGCCGTCTACCTGCCTTCTTTCGTGCCGCCTACGTGAGCGCCTCGGTTGACACAGCCTGCTACGGCTAAGCGTGCCGATCGACCTCTCCGCAGTTTGAACCCGGCGCCTGAAAGCGGGCTTGCTCTTTTGCGCAGTCTGCACACACTCACCGCGCCACGCAGGCCACACGGCTGGGAGGGCTCAGTTCCCGGTCTTAGACACGCAGGGCCAGCAATTACTACCGAAGAAAGCGCCTGAAAGTGTGCACGCGCAAAGCCGCGACAAAAAAAAGAAAAGCTGCGACTTCTTACGGTGCGTCCGTTTCCACAAGCGGTATTTAAAACAAGACCGTTAGGAGGGCGTGCGAATTTTCGTTCTTCCACCACTTACATCGGAAAACGGCACGCCCCCGCACTGACGTCAGGCCCCGTACGCTTATCAGAGCTTTGTCCCAGTGAGCAGGTGTCATGCAAGTCTTTTTGCCATGCAAGACCTGCTCTCGTGCGACAGCTCTGACTTCTAAAAAACGCAAGCTGCGAGCGAGACAAGCAAGCTTACAATCGCTCCCCCCCCTCCCCCCTTTTTTATGTACATGTGTGCGCCCAGCATAGGTGACTGCTGGCGTTTTCAAAGGAAACGCATACACCACGGATGTCGAACCAGACACAGCACAAAATCTCGATTTACACCCTGCGCTAGAAATAACCGGCCGCAGTACTTAGATCGGCTATTAGCAGCTGTGCATAAACTAAGTTCGTGCTGCCCTTGCATGTTTACTTGACGGTAAAGACTAGCAGGAACTTGCCTTTGCTAGTGTAAGCTACACTGGTTCTGTAGCCTGAGCCTAGATAATTTGTAAGTTTTGAGGGTGTGCGAATATAAAAAAAATTGATAAGCACATTGAACATACTCCAATTAGATTAAGTAAAAAAACAAATAGTGGTTCATAGTCTGGGCATGTTCAAAATTATGTGAAGCAAATCAATTATGCAATGAAGTTTTTGAATAGTTTTCAAATAATTAGCACGAGCTTTGAATCCTGCTCCAAAAGCAGGGCGCATAGCATACTACCTCTATTAGTCTATTCATTGTTGCCAGTTCGGTGTTGCCAGCCCATTTGTGCAGTAGAGCTCAGCAGGTGACTTGATGCCTGATCTCAGGAGATGGCTCATATGTAGCTCTCACCTAAGAGGTGTAGAGCTAGTTCTTTCACTGCCAGTAGAAAAAGGTGACTGGAACCGCTCAGAAACTACCTTTATCATTTTGCTGACTATTAAAGCTCGCTCTCTTCCTGTGCATATGACTTGATGCAAAGAGTTAATATAGTGACTTAATGCATACCCTTCAGTGTAGATCAGTAATTGTGCCTTGACAGCTACAGAATAAGCTCCACTGGACTCTTTGGCACGACTGTATGCTTTCTGTGAACATTTTTAAAGATATTAAATTCAATATCACAGGTGTACCATTCATATTCAATTAGATTTTGAACAATTACTAGTATTCACACACCCCTACTCCACCACCTGGGAATCTTCAATGTGCACCGACACTGCATGGTATCTAGGCGCCTTGCTTTTCGCCTCCATATATAAGTGTGCAGAAGCCTGGCACGAAACCAGATCATCGAGTTCAACAGTCGAGCACCCTAACAACTGAGCCACTGCAGCAGAATAACTGTCTACCTAAATATGGTTCAATACGAGCCTCAAACAAATTAGCCCTTGAACTAGAGAAGCTGATCAGCGAGCAAGTGTAACTATAATATTAGCCCTAACCAAAAGCATGCAATCTTACTGCTAAATGTGAAAACCAAGTGGCAGATCAATATTTCGTTGCAATTCTCTACTAAACAACCTTTCCACATTTCATGATTCTTATATAAAATTGGATGGAAACTTCAAATTAGCACCACACATTATTCCATACATTCGTAACATATTAAAAAAATTAACTACGCACATTGTCCAATCCTAATACTCCATTCTCAAATAACCATGACCACAAACTGCTCGAGAATTTTTTTTACAGTTCTTGAAAGGAAAACATGAGTAAGTAAAAAATTTAATGTGTAAAATTTAATTGCCAGTTCAGGAATTTACACAACCAGTGTAAATGCTTTCTTTACAGCCAAAACCCACAATCCAGAAATCCCTGTCCTAGCTATTGTCAGTCAAGAACATTCCTGGCAGAAAAACGTCAGCCTCTTTTTGAAAAAGTGTCTTAAGACCCTTGTTTTGGATGACCATTTCCTTACAAAAAAGTATATCGAGGTCACGCAGTTTCTTGAAAGTACTGAAGATATCGGCTTTGGGTTCTCTGTTGATGTAGAAGATTTGCTTTATTCCGTGCCTCAAGGTCAGTTTCTGCTTGCTGTTAACGAATGCATTGAAGCAAAAAGAGAGATGCCTTTCCAGAATTTACTGGGCCATCAATTGATAATTTCGTCGCGTTACTGCAGTTCTACCCGAGCAGTAACTTGTTTTTGATGACCTGCCTATTTTACAGCGAAATGGTATTTGCATTGGGTCCTGTGTGGCCCCTATCCTTTGAGATATATTTTTAACAAAAATAGATAAACTTCTGCGTCAATATTATGACTGGAATGTTTTCAAGGTTTTTTTAGGTAAGATTGATTTTTTTACTAGGTGAAGCGTTAACATCGTTTGTTTTAACACTAAGGTGACTTGCAGTTTTTAGATTTAAAACTAACTTTCTGGGATGTTTGCTGGGGTTATTACCATCGAGCAAAAAAAAAAAAAAAAAAAAAAAGATTTGTTACTATTTGATTCGACCCATTCCAAGATCATGAAAAGAGCTATAGCATCGCACTGCTGGGAAGCCTCTCAAAAAATCGTGCCCGCATCAAATGCAAATGTTTCAAAATCAGATAACCCAACTTTTGTTGGCAAGATTCCCCTATCCCATCTTGATTGCTGTTTCCAAGACCCTCCTTCAAAAACTGAAGATTGGAATATGAAATGCTGCTGACCTTCACAGAGAAATCAAGGCCTTTGGTTGTGCCATACTTGCATAATATTTTGCACAACCTCAAGAAAGTGGCCAACAAGCATGGTACACCTATTGTTTCTTTGGTCCCCAACAAACTGGGAAAGTTGAGACCATGGATATATAGCTTGGAGAAACGTGCATGCTAGATTAAGCATACCACTCCATTCTCAAGCGTTCCACTACTGTGGCCTACACCATTCCCTCGACATGAGGGAAGCTCTATATCGGGCAAACCGGCCGTTTTATGAACAAACGATTGGTGGACCATGCTCGAAATTTAAAGATAGTTGAAAGACAAGTACGCACATTTGGTTACATACTTTAGCATACCATTTATCACTTTTTGGTGTCTAATATCAGTTTTTAGATGGGGTCAATGAAAGAGTGGTTTGTCGTGTTTTTCTTTGTCAGTTCCTTGTTTGCACACGCGATCACCATGGTCATTATCATCCCCTTATGTATCACTCCCTTTCCTTTTCGTCTTTTTATAGGCTTATATAAGCTCTCTGTCCCACAAAATACAATTCAGTTGCAATTCAGCGCTTGTGTCAAGTTGTGTCCTCTTGTGTCTTGTGGTTGTATGCCTTTGCGCTGTTACATTTCCTAAATTCAGTAGAATGTGTGGTTCCACACAGGCCTATCTCTCTCTAGATACATTATGCAAGTACTCAAAATAGTCTCACTTACTGCGCATCTCAAAATAACAGCTTGAGGGGCTAGTTGGTGCTGCATAATACCCAGAAATGTGGCGCAACAAACACAAGCTAAGAGCGACAACACACGCGCACACTACCAACCATAATATGGATCTGAACATACTTCCTCTTCACCACTATTCTACACTCAAGTACATCTTCTCATCATCCTCTTCTTTGCCTCTGCTTTGCCCAGTTGCTGGGCAAAGCAGAGGTGTGGAGATGCACGCGAGTGTAGCACTGGTGACTGCCATGCTTGGACGATGTTTATGTTCTGCGGGGAAGAAAGTGCCACTATCTCTTTGGCAAAGAAGAGGATGATGAGAAGATGTACTTGAGTGTAAAAGAAGAGGAGTGGTGAAGAGGATGTGTGTTCACATCCATATTACAGTTGGTAGTGTGCGCGTGTGTTGTGTCTCTTCGCTTGTGTTTGTTGCGCCACATTTCTGGGTATTACTGCGCATCTGCCTAGAAGCAACACATGCTACACTCATTTTTATCTCTAGGAATGTCTAAAATGTCAAAGCAGTAAGTTGCAAACAGCTATGTTACTTTAATACCAAATGTTCCAGCAAATCTCACTAGTGTTTAAAAAGTAGGCTTTTTAAGGTATACAAACATTGCATGGTATACAAACAGCGTAACAGCAATTGTGACGACTGCTTGATTAGAAATCAGAACGGAGCTACTATCAAAATGTGTATTAGGACTATGGCACTCGGCCTCGCCACGGTGGTGCAGTAGTAAGACGCCAGACTACACTGCGCCGGAGTACCCGGGTTCAATCCAGACAGCCACCGGCTGAGTTTCGATGGAGGAAAAACGAAGAGGTGTCCATGTGTTGTGCGATGGCCGCGCACATTAAAGATCCCCAGGTGGTCGAAATTATTCCATAGCCCTCCACTACGGCTCCTCTTTCCACTTTCGCTCCCACCTTCCTCCCTTCCCTTACGGCACGGTTCAGGTGTCCACAAAACAAGTGTGACATACTGCATTTTTCCTTTCCTGTGAACCAACTATTAGTATTATTAGACTATGGCACTCAATCTCAGTTAAAATGAACAGTGGCTCCACTATTTGATCATAACTAAGAAGGAGGCGCTGCAAATCTACCCATAATAAAAAAACAGGATTGCACTTAGCTTCGCTTAACAGCTTAATGGTGAAAGCCTTTCCTGCTTCTCTTCTGCCTCTACATTGAGTGTGTGCATTTGCAACAATTTAATTTCTTTATTTTCTTTGGTTTCAATGCCGGCGACATCGATTGGTCGAGACTGAGAAGAGCCACCCAGCTGTCATGTTGCAACCTCCCTTGAGAGTTCAAATTCCCTTACATTTTTTCATCTTTTGGAAAAGAAAACAGGAATTGACATGCAACCGATACTTTTGTCCATGAGGCTTTTAGGTTACAACATGCTTTGAGGTGTATGTGTGCTACCTTCTGTTACATGCTTTACATCACAGGCTGGTATTGCAGTTCACAACCACTGAAGGTTATGCTTACTACTACTACATTGCTTTCTTTTTGTTTTTTTGCTCACTCAGTAGCAGCAGTGTTCGAGGGCCAGCATTCATGAACACAATACAACCGCAGCTAATGCTCACAGCCTAAACACCACCACAGTGTTTATTCTTTTCAAATTGGGGTTTGACAACTTGAAACTCATTTTAATTATCATAACTGCCATAATTTTTGGCATAGAAAGACTGACAAAGAAACAAAGTGCACAGAACATAGTGCCATAAACAACTGATTTTTGCTGAAAGACCACTGCTTATATATAGCAACTGTTCCCTGTGGTGTTGTGTGGCATACAGGGGTGCAACAGCTGAAATAGGATTTGTATCAATTTTTGGAGCAGTAAAATCTTAGTTTTGAAGCAGTAAAATCCATATTTGGAGCAGTTTTCGGGCAAGAAGCCTTACTTTCTGCACAAAAAATAAAGTATGAACATCTGACAATATAAATGTGAACCACAAAATGAGCTGTCTTACTTCGATAATTTTTAGCTTCATTGGGCAAGGACCTACAAACCATTTACCAATGAACTTTTGAGAAACCCATAAGGTAGAGATCTACGCACAAACCTGTAAAAGAGGTTAATCCGTAGTACACTATATTATAAGGCCTAGCAAAGGAACATGAAAGAATTAGTTGGTAATATCGCAAACAAATTTATTGCAGCTGTAAGCACGTGTAGACAGGAGTAGCATACGACTAGAATACACTGCGATTAGCACCAACGCCAAACTGAACTTCCTTGTAAATAGACTAGAATGCCCACATCATAACTAGGTCCATGGCAAGCAAAGCCGCTCTTGCATTATTATAATATACATGTCTTACTCGTCTAGTCCAGATGTCGTTTGCATGATGTTAATGACTCGCCTTTTTTTTATGTTTGCTTTTCCAATTCCTTGAGTTCTTTAAGGACCTGTTGAAGGTTTCCATTCCTGTAGACAAAAACATGTGGCCACTTTCTACCTTGTCCATGTCTTTCTCCTTGAAGCCAAGGTTCATTTCTTCAGCTCTAGTGAGCAGCACCTTGCTGGCTTGCAATAGGCCTTCCATGCCTTCTGTGCTTCATGAGTACACTGATTTTAAACAGCCTCCTTTATTTCCCGTTTGCGTGTGCTTTCTTCAGCACTCACCCTAAAAGCATACTTCGCTCGAGACTGCCTCACACTTCTCAAAACGTCAGAGCTGAGGGGCACCTTACTTGCAAAGAGGTTAATCCGTAGTACACTATATTATAAGGCCTAGCAAAGGAACATCGTAGTGCTGAAATAACTTTTGATGTGGCGAATTCTGTTAATCGTAGCGATGTTCAGTGAGCTCAGTCCATCTAAAAGGGGTTTGTTTTCCCTGAAGCCTCGTTCTAAGTCAGCATCTCCGTGCGGTAAAGAAGGAAGTGCTTTTACCAGTTTCCAAAGCATGGGATACTTTGGTTCACCTGTTATTGTCTTTATGCAAAATATCTTTGCCCAGTAGTCATCCAGCCTTCCTTTCAGGGTGCCTTGGCTCTGATTGCACTTCAGCATGAGCCATTCATCAACGAGAGATGACACCTGACCATCCCCCAAAACCTGAGGAAGTTGCCCCACAATCGCAAGAACCGCACTTCCTGCTCAGCACTCATACTGTAAGCCAGGAAACCTTGCATACATAACCACTTTGCGAGGGGAAGCTTCTGAAGCAATGCTTTTGAACGAGCAAGGTAAAATGCCCGAGCTCCAAGGCGGAACATTTTTTTTCTCTCAAGGGTCCCACTCTTGCATAGCTTTTTCTGTGTTCAGGCCAACTTCCAGTCGTGCCTTCCAGAAGGCAGCATCATCCAGGTTAAACTTGGTTAACTCTTTTGCACTCTTGCTACAAAATATTTCACTTCTTAAAAACACTCAAAACCCGTTGCACTATTCCCAGAATCATCTCATGTAGGACATGGAGCAGTGGCTCCTGCCTTTGGAAGAGTCTCTGGAACCCGGAGAACAGCTCTGCAGCATTCTTCAGAAAGAGTACCTTCACATAAAGGTCGTTGCTGCCAAAAGCTGCAAGTCTCTTGTGTTGGGTCTGGACATCTAGTGGCCATCTACCACAGTTCTTCAAGAAAAAGGACTGCTAGGCAGTGAATCATTTTTCCACGCGGACTAGAGAACCTTGCCATGTCAGCCAGCAATTAGAGATTTGTCGGAGGAAAATGTAAGGCTCTATGCTTAAAATTTCGCGGCTAATCGGGGCGCAATTTTAACAAATGTCACAAATTTCGTGCAGCTTGGCACAGCTGTTGCACCCCTGGGCATAGCAACGAAAGGAAAGGCAACATGGAAGCATATGATGTTGCTTTACTTGCCTCATCTGCCTATGGTGTGAAGCTTAGTAATTTAGGTCTGATCTTTTTTAGAGATATCTCGCAAATCTTGGAGGGTGAGATAACCAAGGGGGTATAGTGTGTCCACACTGCATTTTCTTTTCTTGTTAAAAAAACAGTTGCGATACAAACAGTGGCTTTTCAATAAAAATCAAAGTTGTTAGCAGCGCTGCATGTTGCCTTTGTTCTCTGCACCGGTCTTTTTTTTTTAACCTAGCAGTCCAGCAAACATGTTCTCCAGAGTCTGCAAGGAAGTTCCCGCAAAGCAATTACCATAAACATGTCAACTAAAATACTGGCATAGGCGTGTTGATGCAAATATGATCCCCTTCCCCTGCCTACATCACCAGGAAGAACCAAAAGGGGAAACATGAAAAGAAAGGAAGAAAATACACTGAGAGTAGAATTTTCGTATCAAAATATTGGTAGACGTATATAAACTTCAAAGTAAGGCCATCATTTTTTTCTTTTTGCATGAAAGTTAGGCTGTTTTGAGTTCTTTGACAGCACTAGTACTAGCAAAGGCCAAGAGAATTGCGAGAAAATAAGCAGGAAAGCATGATTCAAGCCAATTTGAACACTAATAATGACTTAGGCATGCCCATTTTGCTATTCCCACATACACAGTGCCACTTATTCCAAAATCAGGACCAAGAAAATGCAGAAGGTGGCCATCATAGGCAATATATCAAAGGCCTAAAAGAGATTAAGGTAGGCTATAATTTATGGCTTTCAGTATGACATATGACTGCAACATTACCATTCCAGTATTAAAAAGCAGTTAAAAGGTTTTAGAATTCGAAGAGCTTAAAGGTGATGAATGTATGAAACATGCAGGTAAAGAATGTGTGAAGTGCTTTTATGCTGGCACTTGAACAGCCAATGTAATTGCCGACGACGGCACGAGTTTCTCTGCACTCTTCTGATGCATTGAGGAGAAGCTTAAACTTTTAATCTGCGATTACACCATTAATCTGCTAGCGTGAAACCCTTTTGAGCGATTTCCATGCATACTTCATAAATTCAAGTTGATGAATTTGATCCAAACAAAAAAAAAACTAGTCCTATTTCTTGAACGTTTTAAGCAACATGCTTTATGTTTATCCATATAGCAACACATGTTTATCCATATAGCTCACTAATAGTGACATGGTTAATGCCAACCCACTCCACTCTGCTCTTCTATGCTATGCCAGTAGAGAATAGTGTAGAAATGTTGACATTGCTTTTCCTTCCCTCCTATTAGCACTGTACAATAGCTGTGAATACCACCAGAAAACTCCAGAAGGTTGGCCCCTCTATAGTAAAGAAATTTGTTTAATCTTAACAGTTAAAGAAATGCCTACCATCATCATCCCTTTATGGGGTATTGGTTTATTTTCTATATCAATTAAGTCTTGCAAATATAACATGGCTATGAATGTAATAGTAAGAGCTATTCGATGAGACAGGCAAAGCTTTGTGTGGATGTTGAAGAGTCTTCTGTGGCCTCATTGTTAAAAAGCAACAGTCAAAGGAAATGCTATAAAAAGAGTGCAGCAGAACCGGGTTGTCATTTCGTACTCCTCTCTGTCCTTTCTCTGCAGTTATGCTTTGTCTCACAACCATAGGGTTTTCAAAAGGTTGGCTCCTCATAGTAGCTCACGAGTGTGATTTTATCACCTTGAGTACCCATTTGCCTCTGAAAGCTGGTCTCACAATTGCATACTGAATGGGTGCTGTGCTGGCATTCTTCTGCAGTATGTCACCATGGCCGAAAGATTAATGGTTCTTTAACTAAAGGTGTCTTTAGTATAAAAGGAAAAGACTACCATCTGTGGAAAGCAAAAGAGGACCACACTTTCACGAGATTTTACTGCATCACAGCTTAATATATAGAGAGGTCCTATTGCACATGCACTGCACCTGCAATACAACACATCACTCATCTGGAATGCAGCACCAGCAGTGGCTTTTCAGAACCAGATTCCAGGCACTCACATAGGCAGCTGGCTGAGGCATGGCCACGTGGGGGGGCTGTGGCGACAGGATGATGTGGCGAAGGGTGCCATTCTCATCCACTATCTGCTGCATTACATGTCCTGGAGGCACCTGGACAGGCACTGCCATCGGAGGTGTACTACTATTGGACACCAGCTGAACGGTGGCGGGCCCTGCGCACAGAGGACACGTTCCTCCTACTTTCAAACTTGCTCGCATTGAAAGCAGGTGCAAGATGCTACCTTACCAAGTAGAACAGTTTTTCAGACTGAGCCCTACTGTGCTCGCGCGAATACAGTGGACTACAGTTTTAAGCAGCTCAAGCTCCAGCAAGCTATGAAAGAAACATAACCAGGGGTTACAGTTCCCTTCCTTCCCTTCCTTTAGGGCCCAATCTCACCTTAATTGATAGGCTATCAATTACAAAGTTGAGCTGATTTCAATCTAGTTTCAAGAGCTTGTTAGCCTTCATGGTTTGACCACATAGGCTAGTGCTGGCAGGATACGATTACAAAGTTGAGCTGATTTCAATCTAGTTTCAAGAACTTGTTAGCCTTCATGGTTTGACCACATAGGCTAGTGCTGGCAGGATACGACTGCTACACACCTTTCTTTTGGGAAATATTTGCAAGCTGCTATTCATGACCTGGCAGTGATTGGCAAAGGCACTGAAGTCTGATTCCACTCTTCACTGTGTGGATATAGGCACTTCTTTAAAAGTCCCAGTCCCTTACTACAAGACCTTTTGCACTCACCTTGAACAAATTGCATCTGATCTCCCATCTGGAAGAAAATGGTCTCTCCAGGGTTGATGTGCAAGAGCACTACATGCGGGGGTGCCACATATGGTGGGGCAGCAGCACTAACGGCACCCATAGCAGCAGCCCCATAACCTTTCTGCACAGGGCCCTTGCAGCGCATGCCGCTCTTCTCGCCATTCACTACCTGAAAAACACAGCAAGCCAGGTGTGTGTATCAATGCCCAGTACCAACAGCATTCAAAGGAACAAATTTTTCATTACCAAGTCCTTGATGACATGAAATGCAGACAAGGATGCACACAAAAACACATTGCTAACTGTTTCTGAAAACTTCCGAAAGGATAATGTGGTAAAACACTGATAAGATGAATGCAAATGCAGGTTAAAATGTCCATGGCAAACTCTGCATGTTTGTGATTAATACATACCATTGCTTTTCAAACTTCCTTTGATATAGTTTGACGACTTTCAGCTTCACTGCTTGACGACACTGTTTACTGCTCTATGGCCACCCCAACGATGATGCTTGGTTTCATTTAGTTTTTTACGGTTTAACATGCTAAAGCAACTCTGGCTATGAAGAATGCTGTAGGGGCTCCAGAATATTCGACCACCTGTTGTTTTTTTAATATGCAATGACATCGCACAGCGCACAGATGCCTTGTTTTTCACCTTCATTGAAAAGCGGCCACTGTGGCAGGGATTCAATCCTGCATCCTTGGGTTCAGCAGTCAGGCGCTGTAACCACTAAGCCCTAAGCTGGGTCCAACAATGATATGCAAAACGCAGTACTATATCCATTGTTGCAGACTTGCTCAAGAGAAATGGCCACATCAAACGGTTAACAGTGAATGCATCATTGCAGTAGTGAGTTCCCATGAAAGTTTACATTATTCAAACCTTCAGAGCGGTTTAGACCAGCCTAGTTGAAAGTTCTCACATGCCACAAGCCAAGCTAAGCCCCAATTCCAAATGAGACAAGCCAAGTGAATATGCTGTCAATGCATTGCAATTCAGGAGTGAAGCATTAGTTACTAAGCCTCATTTTTAGATTGAAGATATCACTGCTGCGTGATAATCGAACACAACAGACAACGCAACCATTGCAAAACTTTGCATGAGCAAAGGACAGATAACCCAAGTGCGCACCTCCCAATGGCCTTGTGGGCGGGGTTCACCCCTGTCGCCCAGGGCTTCGGGGGTGAGCGACTGCGGCTGCGGCTGTGGCTGCAGTGTGGCCGGCTGCCTGGGGGGACGAAAAGGTGCCTGCTGTTGTTGCTGCTGCCCATTTAGAAGTGCCTCTGGGTTGCCTGGTGGGGCAGCCATCAGGGGCTCAGCTGTGCCTCCTCCACGGGACCCTGCAGACCATGGCAGCTTGCAGTAATGCTCTGTTTAAGCTCCACAAGCAGCAGGTAATCAGCACGAACAGAAGAACTGCTGCTGGCATGGGGAACAATGCTGACAATGCGGAGGGTTCGAAAAGTGGCAGGAAACGCATGCACTGTCCACTTCCCTCAGTCTTTATGCATACACCACATGGAAAGGACTAGAATGCTAAACACTTCAAAAAGCCTCAAAGCTATGTGGTACCAATTTCATCCAAACTTACATAATCTAAAATCAATCAACTGATAACTTGCCAATATCAGTATCAGCTATGATGTTATATTCAGTTTCGTTCAGTCGTGTCCGACTCTTCGTGACCCTATGGACCATGTCACGCCACGCTTTCCGGTCTCTCACTATCTTCCTAACATCGCATAACTTCATCTGCAGTGCCTCGAGGATGCCATCTAACAGGTAAAACCTAATATACACGTTGGTCTGATGCACTGTGCAGCACTGGCTTCATGAACTTGCGACAGATGGATGCTTGCACATGTGATACGGCTCGGTTGGACTACAAATAAAATTGTTAGTGGCATTGGTCCCATGGTTTGTGAGCCTTCTTTATCCTCATCCGTCGCACAGAATATTGTCCGTGAATCTGTGAATCATGTATTAACTAGCCCGAACAAGGGTTCCACAATCGTGTGCAAGCTCTTTGCTCTTTGGAATTTTCAACCTGCAGTTGTAGAACTTCAAATGCTGCTTACTCAATGTCAAAACCTAGAACTAGTTATAACCTTCTGCAGCGAATATGCATAGCGGATTGGCTGATAAACCGAAATAGTCTTCCGATTGCAGCACATAACCTGCAAATGCCGTTTTCACACCACTGGGAGCCTGGCTAACCAAAGTTCTCGAAAAGCTGGAGATAGAATATGGAGCTTAGTCGAAGAGGGAGGCCCAGCAAGCAACCAAAAAAACCACTTCACGAGTGCAGACAAGGATGCAGGGCAGCTCTAAAAAATGGGGAAAAAAAAAAAAAAAAGGTTTGGTTTGTGGGGTTTAACGTCTCAAAGCGACTCAGGCTATGAAGGACGCCATAGTGGAGGACTCCGGAAATTTCGACCACCTGGGGTTCTTTAACGTGCACTGACATCGCACAGCACACGGACACTGCGCCACCCCGGCGGGGCAAAAAAAGGAAACTCGAAGCAATCGCCACAGCAGTGTCGTATTAAAAAGGACAGACAGGAGGGCCTACTATATGCACCCGGCCACTTTGATTTATTAATTTAGGCCTTAAATTTGAATAGTACGGTCTGAAATCTTTAAACTCATTTTTATCAGTTTGCACTTTTGCAAGAGCACAACCATTAGGAAAACTGATTTCCAAGGTCCTTGCCAAAAGCTGCTTTCAAGGTGGTTTCTGGACTAAAATTTTCTTAGGAACAAGACAAGCTACTTTTTGGATTGCCAGTTATTCTTTAAGAAAAAAAATTAGAGGGGTTCAACACTGCTGAACTGAATGTGGAGTGAAAGCTTTGGCTGCAGGCGACCGAGCGTTGCACCGAACACAACCAGTGTTCTGTTGAATGCATCAAAGTTCACCGGCGTTCTATGCAGAACTCACTTTCATGCCTGTTATGAATGTGCCTGCGTGGTATAGGGGTAACGTGAATTCAAATGTCATGGCATGCCGATTCTATTGTCACCCTCCCACATGAAAGGAGAGGCCCGAGTTGGCACTCTGTCAGGCACCCATCGAAACTGACGCTGAAGGCTCAAGCTGGCTGGCGTAGTGAAGCTTCCACTTCAATAATAAAAAAAAAAAATTACAACAGAAAAAATGAAGTTCATTTTTTAGCTGCTCACATATTTATGAAAATATCCTAAAGAGTCCACAAGTGGCCGTATCCTGCACAATGAGCTACCTAGAAGTCACCTAAAGTCTATTTTCATGGTTTTTGAAATAATAGTTTTCCTATGCTGATGCACTTAATTACTTACTATGACAGCTACAACCTTTTTTCTCTTTGTGTTAAGGTGATGAAATTTAGAATATATTCTAATGAGAGGAAGATAAGCCATCACTGAAAACTATCGAAATTGGTGCAACAGTTCAAAAGTTGACCCTTTAGCCCCACAGGCCAGGTCAGACTGTGGGAACACAAGTGACATGGACAAAACATGCTGGCTAACAATGCGGAAACATGTTTCCCAACAACTTGTCACACTGCACAAAAAGCTGAGAAACATGAATTGCCAGGGTGCTATCTCAGTATGAGACTTTCGCAATGAAAACAATGCAAACAGCATTCGTTAAGTGTTTGGTTTGTTCACTGCCCGAGTGAAACTTCCAGCGTTAACACATCAACAAAGCATGCACTTAAGAGTGAGTGAGCACTTGTTAATGCTTTCCGTGCTTGCAAGCAGTACTTGAAAAAGTTTTCTTTCATAGCTTTGTTATATGCCACGGTATGGCGCCTTGCAAGCAGTCTGGCAAGGTGCCGTTAATGGGCACCAGCTGTGGTGGGGCCGCCATGGTTTCCCCTCACTTCTATGCGCAGGAATCTCTGATGCATGCATGCAAGTGGCTACACTGGAGAGGCAGCAGAAGAGCTTTGTCGAAGTTTTGTTTGCACAGAAGTTTGCATTCTGTGCAGCCGGGCGACAGACACGTTTACGGACCATTTATGTTGAAGTGGGCTGCCACTGTTGCCAACATTACGCAAACATGCTGTTGCCAGACAGAGTTGACCACCAACTGTCTCTGCATTGTGAATTGGGTATAAACAAGAGGAAATTACTGGATGAACATGGGACAGTTGCATCCAGCAAAGGGTTATGCAATTGAGAAAAACTTTGAAGATACTGCTGAAGACTGCAAAAGAGCCAGAGAGCCATACAAAGCTTTCTTAGGTGGCACGACAGAACTAGAATTTATAAAATGTTACAGTTAGGGTGACCTCAAGAAAACAGTTTCAGCTCCAACAACTCCACTTACCAGTGCTTGCTATGGCAGGCATCGAGTCACTCTCTGTGTCACAGGCCTGCCAACCTGAAAAGATTGACATGGTTCAATTCAAATAGACAAAAATGAAAGGCAAGTTCAGAGACTTCTATCTGTTACAAAGGGCATCATTAAAGGTTTCAGTGCATGGCAGTCAGTCATAAGTTCTTTACAAACTGCAAGCTTCTGATTAGCAATAACATATGCTCTGAAAGAATGCACCTTCAAATGCATACATCTTAAGGTACCTTCCTTCTGCATCAGCTGTATGCTAGAATGTCTGGAAAACCAGGCCTTCGCTTTAATAAAAATATGATCTTAAGCATTTTAGGTTACATTGTCTCAAAATCGGCATGGGCTATGAGGGACATCATAGTGCCAGTCTTTGGATTACTTTCGAGCACCTGGAGTTCCAAGTGCATTGACACCACACCATACATGGGTGCAGTGTGTTTTGCCCACATTATAAAGCAATCACTGTGGGTATAAATATCGACAATTTCCAGTATGCAGGGTTCGGACACCCCATCCAACCTGTTAGGACTCAAGTAATAAACCACCCAGAGGACATCTCGGAACGTTCACAGCACCTATACACAGCTGCAATGGTAAAAGGAAGCTGTCACAATGCACTGTCATCTAAAGCACTTCTCAGGGAAAGATCAGGACTGCAGTCAAGACAACTGTCATAAGCTAGCTTTATCATGCTACCATATTGTCAGAACCCAACGTCAGACCTGAAATCGGAACATTCTAAGCCATGGTGTTGCCTGCTGGTGCTCCCTTCACATTTTCTGCCCGTCAGATACAACTTAAGCGACACAAGCACCGAGTGAGCTGGATACCACCACAAAAATTTACTTGCCCTTTTTCAGAAAATTTAACTTACAGATCATTGCACGGATGCAGCTCACCACTACAAAGCTGACAAAGCGCAGTTTGCATGTTCACCAGGTAGCATCAACTGTGTATAATTATTGCCACTTAGATGTACGAGTGAAACCAGAAAAACTATGCACAACGAAAAAAACTCCGAACACCAACCCATAATCCCAAATAGCAATTTTCCACTTTAAAGTCGTTACCAGACTACAGGAAAACAAGACCTGACAGCTGCGTGCAATAATGCAGCAGTCTGCGTTTAGCCCAAAGCTGCGACATTCACTGTGAGCACCGTCACTTTTGGTACAAATACCAACAAGCCACAAACCTGCCATTCACCTACCTGCATGCCGACAGGAAAGAAATACGACGGGCACAACTGCCCACAGAAATATTGCACGCAGGCTGTGCCACGGGAATGCACGTGGCCTTGCAAGCCGATGCCTGCCACTTTCTCTTCAGGAAGCGATAAGACAAACTGCTGCTAAGATCTTGCAACAGGCTCAATGTCAGCCCTAGGAGCCAGGCAGTACATTTCGTTCAAGAAGGGAAGTCTCGCAGATAAAATGAAACAGGGGAACATTGATAAAACTGACTGCATTAACCAGGCCCAGAAAGATGGCAACTAGCAGCTGCATCTTACTACGGCAGCCTTTAGGGAACATGTTCACCCAACAAAGTCCAAGCTATGCAAGCAGCAATGCACGCCGCATGTTTATTTTACCAGATACTGTTGCAGACTGATCGACTGGACGACAAGCTGCCACAGACACAACTTATCAGCTTAAACCAAAATAGTATGGCGAATAATATTTTCAGTATTTTTGTTTTAAGTGAAGATAGGTTTTAAAGTAAGAGTTACAATCAGCCGAAAGAGAAAATACCAAAGTATATGTCGTGTGAAGGGCTGTGCTACTCCCGAGAGTGATGGTTTCTGTCTGCTGCAGTTGTAGTTCCATTGCTACAGTCAGGGCTCAGACTACATGCCACCCTGTTTTCCACTCAACCTAGAAAATTGCTGCCAAAATAAACTTGGGTGCGTATGACTGCTCCATCATTCAATTTCCACCGATTTTTTTAAAGCTACTGTTGAACACAAAAATTGGTGCTGCATTGTCATTGTCCAACGTCCTCCAATGAAACTCCTGATTGGTTGACGAAGTTATGATGTCAAAGCCGTATGACCTCGTGCGGGAATTAGAAACACCCCACAATGCTCACATGTAACACTGTGTCACATGTAGAACTTCGCTTAAGGAAAACAAATTTTAAGATTCAGGTGGGATTCGAACACGCGACATTTGTTTTGGGAGTCAGGCGCTACTGACTAGGCCACGCAACGCACGCTTATAAGAGTTCAGAAAAGGTGGGGGTTGATGAGCATATTTTGTGTCTTTCACCTAAAGTGGTATGTTCCAACTGTATGCTAAAGAATAAGTGCATATAAAGAGGACAACAAGCTTCTATTGTGTCATATCCCTATTGTGTCATATCCCTAAGGTGGATCTCAAGTATAGTCTAACGTCCGACGGAACACAGTTCAGTTATGGTGAAGCATTATTACCGCGTGAAGATTGGGTCTCATTTGGTCACTGGGTGAAGATAAGTCAACATATGTTAATCTACTGCTAGAGCCAACAAAAGGGTTAAAATACATTAAAGTAACATCTGACTGCACAAAAGTAACACAAGGAAAAAGAAGTCTGTCGTATTTTCTATAAATAACCGACAAGTCCAACCCATAGTTCTAGTATGTTCTAGGCAATAACCAACCTGGAATTGCAAACCCTAACATTTGTTAGATAGTACATGGTTATTCGTGACTTCACAGTGCATACAAAGCATAGCTTTATTACCTGGTAAAAAAAGCTGCACTCTCAACAGCACGCACAACCCTCGAGTGCAGGATATACAAACACCAGAAAAAATATCCATCTTTATTGGATTCTCAATGAAAGTCAATCTTCAGAGAGAAAAATCTAGAGTTTCTTGTCAGCTGAGGCCCAGACAACCATGTTCAAAACAAAATTTCGACAGTTCTTGCTTGTACAGCCGTTCCCAAAGAAGAATTTAGCCACTCTCCTGCTTCTGACTATGCTTGAGGCTATGTGGCAAGATCCGTTTTGGCGGTTCAGTCTCTGAACACCCCGTATAAGCATACCCCAATACATGCAAGAATTCGTCTGACTGCAAAACTATGGCACCTAGAGTGCCAAATATGTCTCAGTTCTAAAACTAACATTCAATGGAAAATTACTATAGCAGTATACAACCTCAAGGAAGAAGACTAGAATTTTTCAAACATTTTAAATATATGGTCACCACCTCCCTTAAGCTACTGGCTCTTCACCACAACCTATTTCTGTTACAAAGTGTAATTTAAAATGGCAAAAGAAAAAAAAAGCAATCCGAACCTCAATCGGGGGCCAAGGATAATGCTTCTCACAACGCAGATAAGATATAATGCCTCAAGTGTTACTATAAAAACACTCATACGCCTTTTTAATGGCTGTAGCGGTGGTCTCTTCATAAAATTTCTGAGGTGAGCTAATACAAGACTCAAAACTTAATGATGTGGATAATAATAAGCCAGGAATGCTTGTTACGTCAAAAATGCACCGCTGCCTATACCAATCACTGATGTAAGCTTTCAGATGTTTGACAATATTATACCAGCCAGAAGCATCAAACTTTTCAAATTTATAATTTAACCTGGCTGTCATGTTATTGTTTAGGTGACAACGAAGGTTTTAATTTAAGACAATTTACAATTTTTCCATGGAGGAAACTGTGAGGTGAGCCCGAATGTGGTGGAGCTTTACAGATGACCCAACCCTATATTGTATGAGAAAAATTTTGATACAGACACCTTCGTTAACGCAAGCCGATGAGTGCATAGGTTCCTGTGATGACTAAAAAAAATCTGTCCTTTGTTATATTCACTATCATTGTTATGCTTCTGTAGACCATTTAAGCTTAACAATGTTGACTTTTTCATACGAATGTCCACATTTGCTTCACATTTACAAAGAATACAATTATTTTAAAGTCAAAATAAAGTTCCAAAAGAGACTTGCCATATTGGGGTTAAGCACAAATAATCTGAAAGCAAGTTCAACAGAATGAAAGATGTCTAAATAAATACTTTTGTATATATAACCCACAGCTATCCCAATTAAATGGTAGTTCTTTTCATAACAAGGTGAAAGCTGCACAAATCAAGACTGCGCCATTAATGCTATGAAAAGCAAATATTCGTCAGCCTGACTTGTCAAGCCTGACTTGTCAACTTAACATAACCCACATGTAATACAAATACCACAAACTGCTCTCTTACTAGCGATAAGTGTAAAAATGAATGCAACCACAAATGCAGGAATCTTTGCTTAGAAAACAACTTATGCTGCTGAACACTTGCGCCTTGCCACACTCTTTTACGCTATACCATACAATTCACAGATGCATGCTGTCACATCGAGTTTAAGTCTCTTATTTGCTAGAATAATTTCTCAAAATAACATTGAAGTGAAAGCAACATCAATCAAAAACAGCTACAATGTTAGAAAATGGCAGGTGCATCGTTAACAAAAAAGCATGATGCATTTAATTCAAATCATATGTAACAATAAGCAATCAATCAAATGCACAGCACCATGCCATTATATCTTTGAAGTGCTCAAATAGAAAAGAATGATGACATTTTATTCAGATACCCCCAAGTGAAAAGCAGCCATATGTTACACAAACTAAGTTCATGCAATAAGAGTGCTCACTCTAATCAAAAGTTTACAAAAGGAATCTGAAATATACTGTGCCACTAAATCACAATAAAGGTACAAATCAGAAAGAGAAACTATGGCAGGCCAAAGGGAAAATAAGACTACATTTTCTCCATTCTGCTGCTGTAAACATCTAGGGGAATGCAAAAACAAACAAACAAAAAAAAAAAAGAATGAATACTCCCCCAAGCTCACAATCAAAACAGAATAAAACAACTTTGAAGTTGTCATGTCCGAACATTAAACACTGAAGCATCACTGACTGCATTGAAAAAAATATACGCACAAAACAAAATTGGGCCGCGATTTAATTCAATATTTATAATGTAGGGCAGTCCCAGTTCTGAAAGAACTACAATTCAATGCTGGTACCCATTATCTCCACTGCAATACAAAGGACAGCCTGTTAATCGAAATTTCAGCTTTACCAGGTCCATTCTGACAAGGCTAGCACAGACAAGAAAGTATGGTTTCAGATGTAGAACTCTAACATATCACTTGTAGTCAATGCCCTGTATTTAACAGTTTCAAGCTAACACACACTTAAATGGCGCCGTCACAAGGGCCCTTATCCCTCATGCCTCTTACCTCTTCTAGACAAGGCAAAATTTTTGGGGTAGTTAAGCAACTTTCTTGCTTGTCAGTTTCATTTGGTTGGTAAAAGCCAGATGCCTTATTTTCTTATAAACACAAGCTGTTTGCACAAAAAAAGACAGTGACCACGAAAGCACGAGTCACTTGCAATTCACATTTTGCAACTTGTAATCCTTGCCTTCTTAAAGTCATTCTTGCTGCCACTTTGCAATGGAAGCTATATTTATGGGCATCAACAGTAGAGACTATTTCAACAGCAACAACTATTTCAACAGCAGCAGTAAATTTCTGCATATCCATTTTATCTTTTTTTATTAGTGCTTTACAAGCACACATTGTGTTCCAATACCATGTGAAGCCCATTTTTTCAAAGCAATGCGGCAGATAAGGGCACATATGCAGCTGTACGAGGTGCTTCCACTTTCTCCATTAAGATACCACCTAACAACTTTATCAAGGTGGACTATCGCATACAAGAGTGCTAAGAAGTTCATTATCCCCAAGAGCAGTAAAGGACAAATGTATCAAACCTAGCAGCTTTGTAGCATTTTGAGTGCACAAGCATGAATAGTATGCAGGTTGCAACTCCTACGAAGATAAATGGCAACGCCAACAGGAGAAATGGAGGTGGTAAGAAGTAGTTATTTGCCAGCTTTTTAAGCTTTGCCATTTTCATCCATAAGAAAAGTGCCACTGACTGACAGAAGACAGTTGCCTTCATGTATAAACAAACTCATCTCTATTCCAGGCCTCTATACCTGCCCTTATTTATGTTAACATGAAAGTGTTTTCTAAAGTGCTCGCCTGTCAGCAATGCATTTAGATAGGAACTTGTAATAGAACAGAATTCTCACCTCTAACTCTGTTTAAGCCAAACTTGCTGAGCTCCTTACACAAAACTTTCAGTACAAATAATTTATCGTATTAGTTTCGATGATGACATGCTTGGAAAAAAAGAACATGTTTTGTTTTGAATCACACCAATGCATATGATTTTTGAAGTCTCAAATGCAAAACAGATGCATATGACAATGCAAGTCAATTGTTCAGAATTTTTACTAGAAGAAAGATTTCATAACTTATTTTCTGTGTTCTCATTGCAAATGCACTGAAGTCACCCTCTGAAAGACGCTCAGGGAAGACATTTGCTTGACAGATGAATGGCAGAGAACACACTGCAGGTGCCATGACCCTTGGCAGCAAGAATTTTATAACCAATATACACATTGGGTTCTACAGACCACAATGCAGAAATCTGTACAGCTGTAAGATGTGCTCACTAAACTGACATTTGGTGTGGTTCCTTTACTTCTGGAATGCCATTTAAAGGGTCAATGCATAAGCAGCTTTGGGCTAGAATTTATTGCCAACTGTAAAAGAAAAAAAAAGAAAAAATCTATCAAGTGAAGTTCTACTCTGGGTATCACTTGAAACATGAAAAGCATGCATATCACATAACTACGTTAGTAATAAAAATGTCAAATACATAGTGACAGCTCTGTGTGCAATGACTGGGTAAGTAGACTAGTGCCCTGACACCGCATTTTTGGTACTGCTTCGAACTTGTCGCTACTCCATTAGCACAACAGCAGTACTAGTAAGATCGTAAGATGACACGACCATCCGCTCTAGCAAAAAGAGAAAAGTAGAAGAGGGACGATGAAAGTTGGCGGTTCTCACTGTTTAAAATCTGGGACCTGCACCACCGCATTCCTGACAAGTGATAGGGGGCGTAGAGCAGAAATGCTAAAAATCGCGCCTTCCGAGGGACGCTCCAGAGGCGCGAGCAACAGGAGCCAGGCAATTTATCGGCGGCCACGGGAACACGAGACCAAAAGGAAGCCCGTTTCGCTGTAAGAAAACCGCGACAGCGAGGCACACGGCCAAAGAACGCGAAATGGGCGGCCGCGAATCGTCGCGTCCAAGTGACCATACCGTCGCGCGCCGAGGATTATTGCACGGCTGCGCTTGTTTTTCGCAGCGTTCGGCGGCGTCACGTTCAGGCAGCGTTCCAAGAAGAGCGAACGTGAACGGGCGATACGTGGTTGCGCGCAGACATGCCACGCTTATGCGCCGACGGTGGCACCCCGTGGCCCACAAGATGCGATCACAGAAAAGTGAAAAAGTGGGAGTGACGACCGATCACACACCCTAAGCTGGATCCCCGACGGTGGGGACCGTGCGGGATGGTCATCAGATGCCACGGGGCACGCGGACAGCGAACGAATTCGAATGTCAAGCGGTTCGCGGCCAGAAATGTCAAACACGTCAGCGAAACGCCGCACAGTCGCTGCCCAAGAGCTGCAAGTGTCAAGGGGGTCTCGTCGTGGCCTGAAAACAGCTGACGCCGTCCCCAGCGATTAGTTTCGATACAGCATGCTGTCACACACAATGATCAGGTCAAGCTGTGAATACCAATTTGGCAGAGACAACTTAGTGCCGATATCTAATCGGAAACAGTGGATAAAACAGAAAGAAAACGTTACCTCATACTTGTAGGCAACATTCATCGCCGAGAGGCATATTGACACTCCGTCTGGAACTTTGTCGACATCTGGCAGCGGTGAAAACACGCCAGACAAAAATCGGAAGCGATTCTATGCCGGAACAATCGGCTCGGAAGCAAATTCCAAAGCCCCCAACAGAAATGTGGGCTGAAATATCACGGCGCGACCGCAGTAGCACTTTGACGTGTACGCTGCCTGGATACGAAACTAACTCGTGACGTCAACGTTCTTTCTATTTTTCTTTCTCTGCGTTTTGGCATTCCGCTATTGGTAAATTTCGTTTCTCTTCTGCATTTTCTTCGTGGCAAGCACTTCGTTTTCTAATCCACGCAAAAATTTAGCATTTTTCTTTGGCGAGAAAGTGGAAAAAACACTCACTGCAGTGTGCATGTGTGTAAAAAAAAAAGTAAGAAAGAACCAAAGAGCCTAGTGAAGGCAAACCACGACCACGGCATCCCTGCCCTGACATCACTGCGGGGTCAGAGAACTGAAAACCGGAACCGACGTGGCGCGCATGAGGGCGGTCCGAGGATGGCAGCTGAGACGCTGAGATGTCACAAAACATTCCCAAGCACCTGCTTTGTGGGGCACTCGGATTTCAAGTCACCTGTATGTGCGCCGCTCCAGTAGGGGATGCGTCGCGTACAAATGACTGCTATATATCGTTCAGCGGGACGCGGACTTTCGGCGTTGAACGTTGCGGCGGCTTTGCTTTCTGTGCTCGTAATTGAATTGTGGTTTGACGCATGGAGGTCCAGTTCAAGGTTCTGAAATACGCTTGAGTAATGTTTTTCACTGCGCTCAAATATTTACCGATTGTCAGCATCAGTAATAAATCATTGTGTCTATAAAGAAACATCGCTGACCTGCACAATTACGTTCTCGCATTGTGGTATCTGTGTACAAAGAACTTTATACCAAAGGATGAAGCCATGTTCTAAACAAGACTGTTCGCGGTGCAGCGCGGTAGGAAGTCTCCACACGTTTCACACATACTATACGGCTCCTTTTGCATTCCGCATTTTGGCGCGTATTTTGAATCGCTGTATTCATACGTGCAACGAGTACTAACATAGCCTCCTTTATACTCTGTACTAACCAGGCTACTATATATATATATATATATATATATATATATATATATATATATATATATATATATATATATATATATATATATATATATATATATATATATATATATATATATATATATATATATATATATATATATATATATATATATATATATATAACGTTTCCTACCTTAGCCAAGTGTTTTAACAGCTATTAAGCCGCCTAGCGAATAGCAGCACGAGAGCCATGATATTGTAATGCTTAGTCTAGTAACGTTGGGTGAAATGGTGTGATAGTATCTTATGCAAGAGTCGCACTTATCCGTTGCCACGTGGCTTGAATTTGCAAAATAATGTAAAACGGTTTTTATTGGTGCTTTCAGACATCCGAGCAAGAAAAATTCCATTTTCTTTCTTTCTTTCTTTCTTTGAACTTTCACTCTGTTCGAATAAGCCCCATTCACTATCAGGTTTAGCAGGCGGCAGTTGTGGCAACCCTGTATAATTGTTGAGATGGTATAACGTTGGGTTATGGTTGGGTGGTTCCAAACTAAAAGCACACAAAACATGCCTCCGACGCGTTTCGGCGCCGGTTTACCGGCGTCCTCTCTGCTGCGCGCTGTTCATTTGTCGGACACTTGAGACGCTGTTTGCAATACCGTCCAACCAGAGCTCGGATTTCAGACACCGTGTCATGATTCGCTGTGGGCCCTCTCTTCTCCCCTCTCCGATGTTGCGTTGCGCGTGCCATGGTTGCCAGGAAAGCTACAATGACGTCGCGTGAATAAGCCACGGTGGGCCTTTTCGTAGTACATGCATTTTACAGGGAGTCGGTAAGGGCGCGGTGCACGGCGAAATCATGGCCCCACCATCGTCTGCGCCGTGACGCCGCACCCGTTCGACACACACACGCGTGCGCGCATAATTTGTATCGAAATTATTACGCAACCTTCCTATTTCATCTGCCCCTTGAGCATCAAACCAACGGCACATGTTTCTGCAATTGTATGCCAGTAATTCTAAGAGTTTCCGCCAAGAAGCGAGACAGACACTGCTCCCCCCCCCCCCCCCCCATTCCCCAAACCAAACGAAGTAAAAAATAAAAAAAAATCGGCGAATAAAAAGGCGAGGTTCAATGCATCGATCAGATCCAATTCCACAGGTGAAATCGGTTAGATAAATCTAGGTGTCACATTTACGACTCTGGCTAGTACTGGCAGCCTCTCATTGGGAGTATTGTTTCAGAAGGTGAATATGCTCTTGACCACCTGACACGAATACGTAATAAAAGTTTGGCATGCGTCGAGACATATGCTCCTGTTACTTTATACAATAAGGCATATGTGCGGCCCATACTGGAATTTGCACATGCTCTATTTTCTGGTTGTCCAAAATACACGCTTCTACGCTTATCCCTATTAGAAAAGTGTGCCCTACGTCCTTGCATAGGACTCCCTAAATCAGTTTCTAACACAGTTCTTTACCTGGAAGTTCGTAAGCTGGACTCACGCCCGCAGCTTCTTATGTATGAACATATTCTTGCGGACATTTGAGGCGCGGCTACACCCATTTTCGTGTCACATTCAACCCTCTTTTTCCCTAATCGCGATCGTTGACCTCAGTTCTTTGCAACGGGTACGCCACGCAAAGGCTGATGTGAATCTCGCTCTTGATAATAGTTTCCCATATAATGAGAGGCACGTATACCCGCTAATATATACTATATGACTCCGGAGCAGCGATAAGACGGCGACCGAGACTAATCTATTAATCTCAAAGATTGCCCTTCTGTTCTATTATCCCTCGAATCTTCGGGGAATGATCGATCAGGCTCTTTGTTCCTCACAGTGTCAAAGAAGTGAGCTTCAACTGGGTCCCAGGTCATTGTTGTATTTCATCAAACTAGATGGCTGGCTTTATGGCCAAGTCGACCGTCGGTGCACCGGCTACAAATTGCGTTCCTAACTATATCCACTCGGTAATGTTCAGTTTTCAGCGCTGCCAGTATATCTCTAGAAAATGCTGTTATCACTTTCTGCGTCCTTATCAGCATTTAATGTACCACAGGAATGTACACACACGCAAGTAGATTTTGGCAGTGTAAATTGCCGATGACACTTTACAATGTTTAAATTTATATATGCATAGTATATGTAGATGTGGCTTCATTCCGACAAATCGTTGCGAATCGTGCGTATAAACTGAATCATCAGAGTATACTTTTCCTCTTGTCGGCGGTTCGCACTTCAGAGGAGGCCGTATCTGGAAATAATCTCCATCGCAATATTGGGGCTTACTCTGTCAGCTCCCGTTCTCTCATTCGGTTCGAGCACCAGGGGTTTTGTTATTTATGTTGAAAGCTGTATTTACCTTGCTTCACGTCTTTTTTACTACAACCGGCAGATTCCTTAGCCTACTGTACTCAAACTTGTTCCAAATTTTCAATTTTCTGTTTGATTATCTTTTAAATTTAATACCCTTTTCATTCATTAATCTATATTACATACACCCAAACCCTGCCATAATTTCATTCCTTCTTTCTGGTATTCATCCAGACAAATCTCCCCCTCGTGTGTATATGTGCACTGTCAGCTGAGGCAAACAGCGCCGACGCCAGCCTTCATAGATGAGCCAGCACGCGAGATCATACGCGAGCATCCATACCCCAAACCCAGCACTTATTATTGACTGATTTATGCATCTCACAGCACCTAAACTGTCCCCGGAATAAACATCACCGCAAGGATAAAGGCCTGTTTTATTTTGAAAGTTCCGTCGCTAACAGCGGCTGCGTTCACAGCGTAATGTCAGTTGGAAACGCTAAGTACATCGCTGTGATGGTGCAAAACTGTTTGTCGACCAAATACCTTAGGATACCCGAAGCCAGCCAAAAGCTATCCTAAAAGAATCGAGCATCACATATTTCATGAGGCTGCCCAGCAGTACAACATTCCAGAGCCCCGCACCCAGTACAGGATATGGAACCAAGCTGACGTCCTGACACATGCTAGGGAGCTTGCGCAGCGAGTGGGCTTACGAGACGGCCGAGCGAGCGATCGTGACCTTGCAGTTCGATAAACCATGCGACGTCACGTTTAGTCCATGGCAAGAATCTCCGGCGAAGCGCGCATATAATTATGAGCAATGTGAATCACTGGCCAAGTTCGTATGGCATATCCTGTTAAGCATGATTGTGTTAATCAAGACAGACAAAACGAGAAGTTGACGAGAATTTGAGCGCTGTGTACAGTCGAATTGTCGTCTTGCATTTGTTTTTTCCGAGCAGCCTATTTTGTAAGGAAGCAGTCAAGGGCGAGCTCACCTGCATCCTCTTTCACGCAGCCGACAACACACGACGAAAAGGTAGAAGAAGTGTCCCCGGAGGAAGACGAGCAGGGGCTCTCTGCGGCAGGATGCTGCGACGCCGGGCTCTGCGCCGCTGCGGCCGTGAAGGCCTCCTGTCCGCCCTCCAGGGAGACGGTTCCAGTTGCCCCAGCAGCCACGAACTCGCCCTGCTCGAACTGGTCCGCTGGCATCCCGGTGCTTTCTCCAGGCCCGGTGAGCCCCGTCTCGTGCTGGTCGTAGCTGTGCGCTGGCTCAGTCGCTGTCAGGACGACCCGCCTTTGGTCGAAGCAGCCCTCGAAGCTCTCGGCTCCCTGCTGCTGCGCCACCGTACTGCTCTGCGCGACTGTTGCTTCGAGCTGCTCATGAGCGTCTTCCATCTGCTCGCTTCACCTGCCGCCTCGGTGCGCCACAAGGCGCTCGGCCTGGCCCTGGTGAGTGCATCACGGGCAGCAGCGCCCACGTGCGCGCGCTGCGTCATCGGGACACTTCTTACGCTGTCACCAACCATGGCTCAACGATGCTGTCTCCTGAAAATTTTTTTTAATCGCGACTTGCTAGCACGATAGATAACCACAGTTTTGTGCATAAAAAAAAATCAATTTCGGCTTTCTGGCGGCATAGAGCGTGCTGAACATGAAACATATTTGGTCAGGAGGTTGCGATAGCAGAATAAAGTACTTGTTTCCCCTGGCAGCAGTTTTTCACTGTGACGTTCTTAGCGGCACACTTAACGACATGTCCTGAATCCAACAATTCTCAGCAAGCAAGCAAAACAACAGCAGTGCAATGCAGGCTCTACGAAACTGATTAAATTTTAATCTAATTTTGCTGCTTATGATTTGTTTATTTCTTCAGTTTGGATAACCAAATATACCAACCTTCTTAGAACGTTTACTTTTTTTTCACCCACGACACTGGTTGCAGTGGCTAACTTGTAAAGTTTTTAGAAATTGCGCTTGCGCAGCCGAAGATACTTAATCTAGTTGCATGTGTGCCATGGCATCTTTTACTCGGCCAATTTACAAAAGCACAGGAGTCGCCGCTCCACGGACGTCAACATTGCAGGCGTTAGGGAACAGCAGCTTGTTCCGCTTAAATCAGTGTGCTGAGAGCTTGAGCGCACGCAGTTCTGGGAGCAGTGGGAAAAGAATGGTTAGCATTCAGTTACGCAGCCGGTGTGCTTGATTTATTTACAAATAATGATAACGAGACAAGTACAAGGTCGTCTACTCTTAAGGTCAACACTGCACCGCGTGGCCACGAAGACGGTACCGAACTCCGCCTACAGCTCCCTCTGCGCCTGCGCTACTTCACTTCGATGCGCTGCCGAGCAGGACGCACGGGTCGCGTTGCAAAGCGTATGCATTATGCTGCACTGCGTTCGACCCGAAAGTGGATGGCCCTGTATGGACACGTCGGCAATCGGCGTGACTAGTACCGTTTTAGAGCATTAGGTCTGTTGCTGCCATTCGTGAAGGTCATCTGATGCCGGGATTTGAGCTCAGGTGCGGCACGAGGAGCCGCGGCGCCACTCGCTTCTTCTTCGCACACCTGCTAACTTTATTCGTGCTGGTACACACCTCCACACATATACATTGCCTGACACAATGTCACACAGCCTTCCAGTCTCCTAGCTGCCTAACCTTTCCCTCGATCGCTATCGCTGCCCATCGACTCGCCTCCTGGGACCTCCACCTTCAAAACGTCCTCGAACCTACTTCTCGTCTAGAGCCGGCTGTTGTGTTCTTGAGATTCGCAGATAGCCATGGAGGAGCTAAGACACAGCAAACCGCGACAGTTCCTGGCCCTACGGGGCTTGGACGGTAGGTCAACGCCGCTTGCGGCGGGGGCTAGCCAGCCCCCGAATTATTATCTGTTGTAGGCCGTCATTGCACCTGCCATCGCTTCGGTGGTGGACGACGGCTGTTGTTGCGGCGCGCGTCTTTCTCTCCCTCTTCTTTTTCTTTCTTCCCTATTTTCTCTTCTGTCCGCACGAGGCAGCGGAGGTGGCTCAGCTACAGAGCGAGTAGGCAGGCCCGTGCATTTTCTTTTCCTTCTTCTTACAGCCACAACAACAACGCCTCTGATCATGCTTAACCAAGCGTCTGCTTTATAAACTAGATTTAACCGGATTGAACACCGGCAGCCAACGCCCGCTTCCATCAATATTTTGCGACAATCTGTACGGACACACGTATGCCAAGTTGCGACAGCCTGGGCTTCCAGTTCGAATTAAACCCGGAGAGTGGTCACCTGATTCTAACGCACATGATTTGATCTAACGCTCGACATACGGTTTAGCAGCATTGATTGGTTGCACCCTTTCTCTTTTTTTTTTTTCTTCCTTCGACACAATATTTGTGACAGCCTCACCGCGGTGGGGCCGGTTAAGAAGCTCGACTGCTGTGCCTAAAGATGCGGCCGCATTTCGGTGGAGGCGAGAAGCAAAGCGCCCGTGTGCAGTGCGATGCCAATGATCATTGAAGAAGCCCAAGTGGTCGAAATTTCCAGAGCCCTCCACTACGACGCTTTGCACAGCCTGAGTCGCTTTGGAATGTTAGACCCTATATAAACCAAACCAAACTAACATCATTTGTGACATTACCCTCTTTTGTCACTTAAAGGTTCTTTCCCTGTACAGCTCACTGCCATAGCGAATACTTCGTGAAATGGCTTTGGCAGTTACAAGGCAGGCGTAGATTTCTTACGGCGCCCTGCTGTCTATTTTGACCAAGCCATGAGTTGACAAAGACAAGTAGGTACCAGTAAGCTGTGTCGTCTTTAACGCGCAGGTACGAAAAGCTGTTCTAGTGTTTGTGTTTTAATAGGATGACAGTCACGGCGACTTGGGATTTTTATGGCACAATGGCGGCCAAATAGCATCATGACTCAGAGTATTTTCTTACAGAAGGTTGGGTCAAAGACCTATTTTGCAAGCATTTCACGCCAGATAAGCTCAGGCGGATGCCGACTTGGTGTAAATATTCATACCTAACAGCACTGCATGGGGCCCGACGGAGACAGAGTTTTGCGTTTAGCTGATTCGACTTGGCTTTTGTGGCGCTATTGAGGAAAGTATTCCACTCAGTGGCTGTCTTCATATAGTATAAAGCATATACATACGTTCTTTGTGCTTTACCATACCTGAAGACATTGCTGACTTTTTTGTTCGCGTCTATTTCTACTCCTTCTCCCTAATCTTTACTCCATATGTATTTCCCCTGCCCACCCCCTTCTGCGTAGGCTTATATGGTCAGCCTAAGAAAACTAGCGCTCAGACTTCCTGGCCCTTCGGGACTGGAATCTGAGGGCTTTCGCTGATTGTTGCAGAGGCTCCTTTCCACAGAATACTAAGGCGAAAGCTTTATATGGCTCACAAGACGCGAAATCTGAGGCCGGAAGTTGTCCGCAAAGCCTTTCCCCAAAATGTGTCCAATAAAAGTGGTCCCAATCAAGCGACCACGTGACTAAGAAAACGAGAGCAAGTTAATCGTGTCCACTCCAGGACTCGAACCATCACTTTTCTGTGAACCAGCTGTGTATGCTAACCACTATTCTACGCCAGTATCTTGAGAAGAAGTCCATAATGCGAGGAGGAAATGACACTGGCGACGCAGGAATCCTCCACACCACTGGAGGGATATGCCAACGGTGGCAGCGCACACGCAGCGCGCTCACTCGCCTTTTGTATGCATTGCCGCGTGGGCTCAGATTTCATTCCACATCGCTATGGGAGATGATCGACGCACTAGAGTGCACTCGGGGGCACGGCAGACCGAGAAAACACGCTACGTCGGAAGAGGCTACAGCACCTTGAAATGTCGCTCGTCGTAAACGCCGTCGGCCCGTGAATGTGGAAGACGTGTGCTATGATGATTAAAGTGTGTACTGGGTGAGTTGTCATGGAGTGTGAGCAAAAATTTTAACAAAACGTCCTACTAGGCTTTTGCGTTCACATTCATAGAAAGATCTAAGCATCCTCCGTATTTTTTTTTAAACCTCATATTTACGCATTTAGTAGGTTAAGAACTGTAGCAGAAATGATATGCACTGTGGAAGTGAGGGAGAGGACCGGTGTCATCATCTTCGAGGTTAGATCGCCCCGAAGTCGGTTCTGCAAATAAATGGCCCTTCCTGAAGTACACCAGAAAAAGGAAAATATGGGCTACACTTAAGCTCCGCCGTTAACGGTATGACGCAATAGCGTAGGCTAACACCCGCTTTTACGAAGCCGTATATGAACGTGCCTGCGTGGCCTAACGTGAATGCAAGTGTCCTGGCAGGCTGATTCTGATATCGCCCTCCAATGTGAAAGGAGAAGTCCCGGTTGGCAACTCCTGCCAAACGTAATATCAGGCAATCCTACGTTACATTAGTGCTCGGCCATGTCAGCTGCCAGCTACCGCCTACTAGCCCCATTCTCGTGATTTTTCGCTCAACGCCAGCGAACGGCCGCCGAACGCCGAAAAGGCACTCGAAGTCGGAGTGGGTTTGTGGGCCTGATGTGAGATGGCTGCTCACTATACACACCGGCAAGGAGTCAGGTTGGTGTTCACACAGGGAGACCAAGGTGTCTCCCGTTTCGTTTCAAAGGCCCTGGCCTGACATGCCCAACGCTTAGGGCTCGGGTTTGTGTGCGGGTTTCCAGTCTGGGCTCTATCCTTCGGAATGTGTTGGTTTGGCGGCGGTTAACTGTTGTTAAAACTGTCGTCGCTCTTGCTGTTTCGGCGGCCGACGGCAGTCAATTGCCACGCGCGTCTCCTCTTTCAGTCGTCTTTTCTACATCTCTTTCAGCTTTCCTTTGCCTGCACGTGACAGCAGTGATGGATCAGCCGGCGCCAGTCGGCAGGCCCATGTATTTTCTTTTCATTATTTCTACAGTTGCAATAGTGACCCGAGGTCAATCCCGGCCGCATGCAGCTGTCGTTTATGCGGGGGCGGAGTGACTACCCAGTCGGAAAAAACTACAGAAAATTTTCTGATGTTACGACAGAATTTCTGTGCGGTTTTTGACGGGAAACCTGTTGTGACAACAGAACATTCTGTCGTAACATCAGAAATTTCTGTACTTACAACAGAAAACTGCTACAGAACTATAGACAACAAAAATACACTACAGAAACACTACAGAACTACAGAAAAGTACTACAGAACTACAGAAAAGTCTGATGGTTACGACAGAACTACACGATATTTTGTCGTATTTTTGACACAGTTCTGTAGTTTTTTTTCGACTGGGTAAACATTACGAGGACGTTCACTCCGCTTTTAGAGCGAAAGCTCTGCTTCTCACATGCTAGAGTTACTGTATATATATACAGTAATTTTACCATATGCCAAACCTGTAGCACATTTGGTGCCGAACTCTGAGGTGTGTCTGTGACCGTCGCGCCTACCGCTGCAGGTGCTATGCGCCAACCGTTCACTCGCCTTGCGGTTGCACTCCTCGCGTGAATATCCGCACCTCTCCGTTGAGGAGCCAGCGGCACTCGATTGCCTCGCGGAACCATTGATGTGCAATGAAGTTTAAACCAAGCACAGCAAACGTGCCTATCTATGCTTAACCAAACTTCCGCTCTGCATAATTGGTTCAGCCGAGTTGAGGCACAGCTATTTCTTTTTTCATTCCGCGAATTTTCAGCACTGACACAGAGTTTAGCAAATTGCTAAATGTATTAGTCGGTTTTGGGGGAAAGGAAGCCGCAGTATAAGTCTCGCTTTCCAGTGAACATCTGCGCTTACAATAACCCTCTGACATGCTAGCATATATGAATGCGATATGGGAAATATTGCATACTTTAAATGCTTCACAAAGAACTGATACATCAAAATTTTGATGCGAAATCATGCGAGTATTTTTTCCGACACGTTTTTGTTTGTCATCTGAGTTATGACGACGGCAACGCCTTTTCGACCAAACGAGCTGTATACGCTATATACCGCGCAAAACGCGCCATTGTTCTCTGCGATCTTAGTACACGTTAAAGATCGCCAGTTGGTAGAAATTGTCGCGGAGCCCTCCACCACTCCATCCTTCATGTCTTCCCTCAAGCTGCTGTCGAGGGGTCCACCGAGAGGTTATAGATGGCTACTGTGCTCTTTCTTTTATTCAAAAACAAATCAACAGCTCTGTAGCTTCGGTGCGGTTGGCAGCTTTCTTTTTTTCCATAATGACCAATGTTGCTACCGCCGTTCATGATGCCGATCACCATCATTATCACGATCTCCTAACTACACCCACTGCTGAACAGATGTATCTCTAAGTGATTTCCAATATCAGGTGCGACGGCCGTATCTTCTTGAATTGATTCTGACTCTCCGCCGCCTACAGCTAAGCTTGTATCCTTATGGAATCCCCACTGTGACCTTAAGGGACCACCTCCATGCCGCAGATCTTGCTGGAGCTGGACCCGGTGTGCGCGTCCCGCGAGCTTCTCTACCTGGCGGCCACGGGGGACCGGATGCAGCGTCTGGCAACAATGGTTGCCTTCCGCAGGCTGCTGTGCAAGAACTCCGAGGCGTTGCTGCCCATGCAGGCGCTGTACGAGTTGTACGTGGAGCACGCCGAGCACCCTGCCGACGAAGTGCTGCGAACCGAGGGCTGTCTGGGGCTCGAGCTGCTCGAGCACACGTGCGTCTACGTTGACGAGTGACGCACTTGAGGAACCAAGACGTCAGCGTCGTCTACGACCCAATACACGTGGCACTGCACGATAGAGTGATCGTTACAGCCCGACTGGTTTTACTTGCGTCAACAGGCGCAGCATCACCTCTCAGTTAACAGCACCACTTACATACAGCTTGGCCGTGTATGTAACCCAACAAGGACGCTAGGAAACCGATCGCACTAACGGCGTAACTGTTTACGTCGTGTTTTGGCGGCATGCTTTCTGAAGTGAGCATCAAGTTAGCTGCACTTGGATTTGTGTTAGTGACGATAAGCTGAATGTAAATGAGATTGGAGTCGCCATGACGAAATGGACCTCTGAACTCTTACTTGTGCGTAAAAGCCATGATCTCAGCCAAATGATGCATCCTTCCTCTACTGGCGTCGTAAATTAAGTCAATAAAATAAAAATACTATTTGTCTCCAAGTGGGTGCTCATGTGGAGTCAGCCATTCACTCGATTGCATGGTGGTCTGCACACTGAATCTTGCGGAATGATCTGTGGGTGTGCCCACTGTAAGCATGGCTTATAGAGTGCAGGAAGAGTTCGAGAGCACACTGTGTCTTAATTTGCATGTCCATAAGGGAGCAGCCAATAGGGGAATGAAGCTGGCCGTATTCTGAAAACAATTCACACCTTCCCCTGGACGCTCTCGTCTTTTGCGAAGTACGGCCGACCAGAGGTTAACAGCAATTTACTTCTCACCTAAGTACACATCTCCCTGTCTGCTGTTTTTGCTAAAAAGAAAACTATTCTTGGTTATGCTACTGTTACAGGATCAGTCAGTTCATGCATTTTGATAGCGTTAACATGATTGTGGTTTAATAACTGGCGACAACAGGAAGAAGCCTTTTATTAAGCAAAATAGTATGCCATTTATTGGACAAAGAAAAAAACGTCTGAGAATTCAAGTTCCACATGCGCTGTGAAGGTATAAGGATGGCTCGGCAGAGGCTATGCCCTTTGACACACCATGTGCACCTTCAAAACACATGCACTGCAACCATCGGCGTTGAAGCTTGTTGGTGCATCAAAAGGGATCTTCTGTCGCAAAGGGTGTCATGCTACGACGCAGAAAAATTCAAGGGGTTATGAAGACAGCTTGAAAAAGTAATACAGATTCAGCTTACAACTGCTATGCTTTCTGATCCCTTCCCCTTCCACAGAGAAAGAGAGAGAAGTTCTATATGTAGTGGATGCTATAGATCGCTTTTTTCCACTGGCTTCAAGAAGGACTTGTTTTGGTGCCTGGACACCGCAGCTAAGTAATCACCATGATCTGTGCTGTTGGACATGTTGCATGGCGAACCACTCGTTCCAGGAAAGGCTACGTGGTGACGGATAACTAATGAAGCTTTCCTTTCGTCGGGCCAGTAGAACTTTTGCCGCTCGGTAGGGCACTAATAATGCCGCCTGCCAATAAGAAATGAGAAAGGCTTCATTGCAAAGGCAAGCGGTTGGTGCTACCACGAGAGCCAACTCTGTTCCCGCGTTTCAAGACCGACCAACTGGTTGCAGACAGACGTGTTCGGGATACCGACCAGACAGCGTCATCGTTGTCCTCACGCCATAAAACGCAACGCGCTAACCATCCCTCCTCTGCACGGCAGACAAGCCGTCACCTGTAATAAAACCGCAGATATATCTCGTCTGGGTACGTTAACCACGGGGGCGAACACCTCTCTCCATGGCGCTTCTGAGGTCCACATCAAACGCGCGTGGCTGCCCTGAGGCTGTTGCTCTCGCAGCTGGACCGGCCTTGACAGTGCTGCAGGACGCGTGGCCTTGACAGATAGTCCTGCCTTCGGTGCTCGGGACCGGATCGTCGGGCCTCCTCATTATCCCAACAGAATCTCTCGCCAGCCCGCCCGGACAGCTCTTCTTGCCCGTCCCGGGAGCTCCATCCGCCGTCTCCGGTTGTCGCACCCAGGCGGGGACCGGTCGCCGGCCGCCAAGCGCACACGCCGATCAACATCGGCCAGGAGCGGCAGCGCGATCCACACGGTAAGCCACCCTACGTGTGCTTGATATCGTGCGACTGTGCTGCGGCCGTGCTTCTCCATTGCGACTGGCGCCTGTGCGACGAAAGCGTCTGCGCGCGGTTCGGGTATTGCGCTCGCGACGTAGCACCGGTTCCTTGACAACCCGCTGCGCGCTGTTTACTTTGGACCCTAAATCCGCCTCCATACTGTCCATCCGGGTACTTACGTCGGCTGCCACAGGGAGCATGCCTCGACAAAGCGGTTTGATCAATGACCGCAGAGGGAGATATGTAATGGCTCGTAGCCATCTAAGATAGTCTGTATATGAGTATGAGGTCCCTATAGTAAAGTCGCGATCAACGCGTAATTAATGATTGCGCGTGTTTGCTTCTTTAACCGGAAATCGTGTGCTGCGGCTTGGGTGAATAACTGGATGGGACATGGAAGGCAGAGCGTGGTTTTTATAGGCATGAGGCGGGTTGCAGGCATTGTAACTTCGTTAACGTTAATTCTGAAGGCCTGCGCGAGCTATGACTCATAGTAGACGGGGTCAGTAGAAAAGGCATGCATGCATCTCCCTCACCAATGACATATATTCATCCAAAGATGCTTGAAGGCTTCCTTTCAATTGTTCACCTTTCTCTTACAGAGGTATAGCTGCATGACAGTTTTTCCGGTTTAAATGGACAGCTGTTGGCGGGCCTTAAACTTGACGCATATACGTACAGGCCAGCTAATAGGGGCTGGTGAGCACGTGCCCTCCGCGGGAGTCTGCCTCTGTTCATGTGATCGGAGGGAAGGGGAGGGGGAGGGGGGGGGGGGGACAAAGAGGCTGCACGTTCGTATTTCTTGTCTTTGATCAAAACGAATTCTTCAGTAATGTTTATTCTTTTTGTCCCTAGACAAACAACGCGAACTCGCAGAGAGGGCAACGTCCTCGAAATGCAACTGGACAGAGCGCAACTGGCTAAAGCCGAGTCGACGCTTCTGAGTCTGGCTTAGAATGGGTGGCACGTAACAAGGGTTGTTCGAAACTCTGTCACGCAAGAAAGCTTCAGAGTGGACAGAAACGCGCACTGCTAGCTAGATTACTTCGGCGAGCGACATCTGCAGAGGAACGACCACTTTCACTAGGCAAGCTTCACAGACGTGACCTGCAGTATGTCGTTCTTCTTACGTGCGCTGTCGACGTCATGGCTTAGAGAGCACTATACTGAAGATTTATGCTCAGGCATATACCTCATTACCTTCTTTTTTTCTTTTATTTTCAAGAAGATACGTAGGCAAAGTTGCGTGTTTCCCCTGCAGTCGGAATGAGTGCGGGTAGCGTAAACGCATATTATGTCACGGCACAGGTTAGATGCGTTCTATGTGCGTTATAATGAGGTGGAGAAACAAAAGAGGCACGATTCCTAACGCCGAGATCCTTATCTCGCAGAGCTCTTCAAGATTCCGGCCAGCAGTGGACTAACAAGAAAACTGGGTGCATATTGCATGTCGTGGTTCATGTGGGTAGAATCAATGTGTATTCCGCCGAAGGCTATGCGAAGGCGAATCTCGCTCACTGCTCATGTGACAGTGGTAATAATAGAGTGCACGGCTGTCGCAGCAGTGCACTCAGCTGTACAAGCGTTTGTCCCGACATGAGGGACATTCTTGTCAGCATTTATTTTACAAACTAATTCAAATTCGGAATAGTTCGTATTAATTGCCCGCGTTGCTCTGTACCACTGCTCTGAGATTGGTGGCATCTTACAGGAGACTCACACCGATACGCTGATACGCTCCATATCGTATACTGTTCCGAAACAGCATGACACAATGACGTTTTGTCAGTAAATTGAACAATTAAAAAAACGCAACGACAGGCATCCTCTTCAGGTAGCGGCTATGCAAGCATCTATTTTAACATAAAAACGGTATTAGACTCAAATTCGAACATGTCCTCCCCATGCCAACGACCATACGCTTGATGACACGTAACTGGCTGTGAAGCGTTTACTTCCTGGTGGAGCGACGCGCTTCGGGTGCCGGTAGTCTCTGTCAGAACGTGTGTATATATATATATATATATATATATATATATATATATATATATATATATATATATATATAGTGTATAAAAATATATACAAGGCACAGGAGCTCTATACCGTGTCTGCGCGCTGACGCATGGCTGACCGCGCGGTATTTTTCTACCGGAATAAGTACCACGCCCTCGTTGGGAACACCCCGCCGCACGTCCGTTTCATGCACGCCTGTCGCGCAACGTTAGAGAAAGTGAATTCACGATTTTCATAGAATATATTTAGTAACTAGAGGGCGTGGTTTTTGAGCGAAGCTGCGTCTGGGCTGTGTAATATTCGACATAGAGAAGGTCTCCGGATTAATTCAGTCCATTTGGGATTTTTCAACACGCGCGCTGGATTCGCATAGCGCATGAAGTGCGCACGAATTTCACCTCCATCGAAACGCGGCATTTGCGGCTGGGATTCAATACTTTCAACTCAGGCTTTAGCATGCGAATAACAGATCCACCGCTACAGGTCGCACTGATCGGATGTCCTCGACTGGTTACCAAGGATCACCTATAGCCTTTCGGTTTCGGGGTGACGTTACGAAGGTGTGCGGCGATATTAGGCAATCCAGCCGCACACTACCAAAATAACATGGATCAGGAGAGCAGAAATCTTTGAAGGAGCTTGGAGGAAGGGGTAAGAGGTGCCAAGATGCCGGATATGGTGCTTCTGATGAGGGAGGTATAGTGGCAGAGGATATGCATCACTCGTTAGCCGAATTTACAACACTGAGGTCCGCTTCAGGATAGATGTTCGTTTAAGGACAGCAATGCGCTGTGGTTTCCTTCTAAACGCTGACCTATAATGCAAGAAGCTGGACATATATATTGCCGTTTTCCGACTAAATTCACTCCTCAGAATCACGTGGTCAACCTTCCCGAACGTTAGAATTAATGTACTATGCGGCCATTGTCAGCCGTTTTGGCATCTAGTCTATATTTAATGACTATTTTCAGGTTTTACGTTATTGTCACATAGTGGTGACAATGCCGTTGACACCAAAAGAAGACACAGGCTTGATGATACTGAAATTAACTCTTTATTGGGCTGACTTGCGCCCGAAAAAGAACTAAGCAACTCGGCGGCGGCGACAGCAGCAAACGTGCTCGTCGGTCGTCGAGCAAAGAATGTCCGTCGCACTCGTCAGCGCTCAATTTAAAGGCTGCACAGAACAATCTAGATAACGTCGCAACTGCTAAAAGCACAAGCTGGAACATTGAAGAAAGACACACGACTGGCCGGAATCTTCGAGACAGATCTCGGTGCATCTCGCGCTACAACGAAACTGATAAAGGTGCGACTCGCAACATCGAGCATTAACAAACAAAGATTACGGAACTGATACGCGATCCAGAATCAGAGTGATAAGGCCGCATGCCGGCAGCTGTTAAAAAACAATAAATACAGTTTTGAAGGTTTCGCAGCATTATTGTCTGAATAAATAAGCTCGACTCGATATTTTGATGCTCTGCGATTCAAAAATAAAGAGAAGTAGCTGAATCCTTTAACATCAGCACTTTTTCTCTCCATTCGTTCTCCGGTGTTGATGCATTCTATCCGTAATTTTTAAAAGTGGCCCCACACAAATTTCACTTGTTTTCAGCCGAACAGTCTGCGTCTTGCTTCCAAAATTGCGGATATATGCCTTCCAAAATTTGTGAATGTTTGATTATTCGCTCGTTCGATCAATGCGCTTTTAAGTTACCTCTCTATATAGCAATTCATAAGTAGGATATTTATGCCCCAAGTTCAATTGCTTTAGATATAGCGATGTTTTAGTGTGTGTGCGTGCGTGCGTGCGTGCGTGCGTGCATGTGTGTGTGTGTGTGTGTGCGCGCGTGCGTGTGTGTGTGTGTGTGTGCGTGCGTGCGTGCGTGCGTGCGTGTGTGCGTGCGTGTGTGCGTGCGTGTGTGTGTGTGTGTGTGTGTGTGCGTGTGTGTGCGTGTGTGTGCGTGTGTGTGTGTGTGTGTGTGTGTGTGTGTGTGTGTGTGTGTGTGTGTGTGTGTGTGTGTGTGTGTGTGTGTGTGTGTGTGTGTGTGTGTGTGTGTGTGTGTGTGTGTGTGTGTGCGCGCGTGCGTGCGTGCGTGCGCGCGCGCGCGCGCACGCGCTCGCGTGGGAGGGGGGAGGTGAATAGGTTTTGACTGCCTGATGGCACTTCAAGACGCGTTTAGATTGCATTACACGAGCTCTTTCATATTTCGCAGCGATTGAAACTGGGTCGCTAAGCGTGGCCAGCAATCGAAGCCGCGAAATATTGTTATGTGGTGGCATGGGGGGGGACAAGCGATGGAACACGGCGACACAACAGAAACAGAACGACGTGATGACATGACGATGAAATATGCTTTAATGGCCAGCGGGCCTGGCGCGAGCGCTCCGCCCCGCGCCACTGTCCGCTTCGTCATCTTCGTAGCACTACCCGGGGCCACCGAGTGATCGTCCCGATCGATTGCTAGAAATCCATTGCATGAAGTGACGATGAACACAGACACAGGATTAGGACATGAAACGCTGGACATCACAATGAATGCGAAGATGGGATGAATGCTTGCACAGGAGCATCAAGTCCAATCTTCACCGTTTGCCGAGGGCCAAGGCTCATGGACACGCCGAACGGCTTGGGCGGGGGTGCTGTCTTCGCTCGAGTGTTCGTGAGGTCGCTTCGTCGTGGGGTCGGTAGGATCGGTAGGGTCGGCTTTGGGCTCTTCCTGGTCGTCGTGTGTTGTGGTCAGGGCTGGGGACGAGGCTGGGGAACGCGGCTGGTCTGGTCTGAGCAAAAAGGGCTGGGACAGAGCTGGGCGGCGATCTCCACGGGCTTTCGGCAGATGGACCCGACGTACGGTTGGCTTCGACGGTGCAAGGCGAGGATGGGGATGAACCGCATCTCCAACCAAATGTTACGTGGTGGCATGACAAGCGATGGAACACGGTGACACAACGGAAACAGAACGACGTGATGGCATGACGATGAAATATGCTTTAATGGCCAGCAAGCCTGGCGCGAGCGCTCAGCCCCACGCCACTGCCCGCTTCATCTTCGTAGCAATATTAATGCGAGATCAGTCTTGTGAAGGGCGGGGACAGGAATTATAAGCAGAGCATGTCACCAGAGCGTGTCACTAGAGCCTGTCCACACGGATTGTCAATAGAGAAAAATACTGCCGCGACTGGGTTTCGAACTCGCACCAGAAAGAACAGATCAGCTTCGCTAGCTCAGGCACAAGAGGACTATTATATCCACGGGGCCAATCACGCCTCGTATAAAACTGCAAGAAATAGTCGCACTGTGCAGCAAACATCGTCGTGTTAAGTTTAATATGCGCCACTCCTTCATTTAACCTAGGTGCAGGCGAGGTCCGAGAGCCTAGTATCGGGCGAATCCACCAGTCGGCGTGACACGTAAGAAGACTTAAGAGCACTCCTGTAATTTTTGTTGTCAGAAATGCAACGGCACAGTCTGAGCCACTGAGGCGGAGTGGGTAGTTTCCCTGCCAGGCGGATTCGCCGGGTCAAGAAAACCCTATCACTTTGGCGCGTACACCTCGGCTCACTTTATTTAACAACGGTCTTTAGCGAAGTTTTCGTGGGTCGTCCGTTAGACAATACACGCAGACTTCTTAAGAACGCCAAAGAAAAAATGGCAGGAAGTATTCAGAGAACTTGTTGAGAAGAGTTAGAGTAGGTTAACGGAGAATATCTCAGTAATCTCAATCTGCCGATGACATTACCTTTCTCAAGGGATGAACTGCAGAGGATGATTGAGGATTTAGGCAGCAAAGCGCAGCTGTGGGTCTAAAAATTAATTTGGAGAAAATTAAAGTAATGCTTAATAGCCCCGGAAGGGAAAAATTTATAATAGGTAGTGAGGCGCTGGAAGTGATGAGGGAATAAGTGTATTTAAGACAGGTAGAGACTGCAGGTTCGGGCCACGAGTGTGAAATAACTAGATGACTAGTGATTGAGATTGAGCTCATTTTGCAAGCACTCTCATGTTATGAATGAAAGTTTACCAGTATGCTTCAAGAGGAAAGTATGTAATAGCTTCATCCTTCAATCGTTATCTTATTGAGCAGAACGTGGAGGTTAACAAAACGGGTTCATCTTAAATTGAATAGGAGGAGGAAAAAGGCACCGGCCCGGCGGGGGGAGGAGACACTGGGCAGGATAAAAGAACGTAGGTAAGGGTGGCCTTGGGGTGGGAGCACAAGTGCATATGGGAGATACAGGCTTAAATTTGGAAAGTAGAGCTGGTGTCGGCAGCGTTCGTGTCCGCAAGCGACGCCAGATTGACTGTTCTCTGGTAGTGAGGGATGGGTGAGGTAATGGATAGATGAGGCGCTCAGCGCAGGAGTTTGCAGTGAACTCGGCAAACGAGTGCATACGCTCCTTCGAGAAATCCCTCACGATATCCGCCTGTGCCCGGTTTCTAGGCTCTCGGGCTAAGGAGTCGGCGGCCTCGTTGCCGGGATTTCTCGAGTGCGCAGGCACCCAGATGAGCTCAACCCGTCGGGGGAGGTGGGAGTATGGAATGTAATCGAAATACAACTGGCAGTCAAAAACGAAATAGAGGAAGAGCTGCCGTAGTGGAGGGCTCCGGAGTAATTTCGACTACCTGGGGATATTTAATGTTCACTGTGAAAAAGGCTGACCGCCGAAGAATTAACGCGTTTGAATTGTGGTGCTGGCGAAGACTATTGAGAGTTCCTTGGACTGCCAGAAGATCAAATCAGTCGATATTGTCGACCATAAACCCTGACTGTTCATTGGAAGGTCAAATTCTAAAGTTAAAGCTCAGCTACTTTGGTCATCTGATGAGAAGAGAGGAGTCGCTGGAGAAAGATTTGATGTTGGGAAAGGTTGAGGGTCGCCGGAGAAGGGGTAGGCAGCGAACGCGATGGTTAGATGGCATCCTCGAGGCACTGCAGATGAAGTTATGTGATGTTAGGAAGATAGTGAGAGACCGGAAAGCATGGCGTGGCATGGTCAATAGGGTCACGAAGAGTCGGACACGACTGAACGACTGAACTGAACTGATATCACACAGCACACGGACGCGCCTTTCCTATTCGCCTCCATCGAAACGCGACAGCCGCGGTCAGGATCGAACCCGGTATACTCCGGTCCAGTAACCGAGCGTCTCAACCACTGCACAGCTTCACAGCTTACACGCAACGCCTATCGGCAGGGGCTGAAGCTTTTTTTTCTTTATTTTGCGTTGAATCGCGTATTCACCACAGCACAAGGTAAATACAAAAATAATCTATTCGCCCAAAAAGTAAGTCCTTTTCCATGGGCGCAGATGGCGGACCGCCTTGCGTTGATTTTCAGATGTCACGCGACGGGCCAAAAGGCACCGCATGCAGGTATCCGAAGGAACATACAAAATAAATGAAGATGAAATCGGTAAGAAGGGTAAAGCGCAAAACCGGTTTATCGAGATCTAAGCATACCCTCAACTAGCGAGACCATTCTGCCTTTCTAGAAGGTCATGTTATTTGAGCAGACAGAAAAGATTGGCATAGGGGCGCGCGCGCGCCCAGAAGAGCATGAAAACGAGTCCACTTTTACATACAGGGTCACAAAACCAAGAGCGCAAATGTATTGAAGTACGAAATGGTTTGTCTCTTCTTTATCTTATTTTTTTTTTCTTGTTTGTTTCTGAAGTCGACATCAGTTCAAAACTAAAGGCTTGGTGCAGGTGATGACACGGAGGCTAAGTAACGCTTTCACCTGTGTGTGAGCGGCCAGGCTGTCGTGCAAGGCAACGCAGGTACTAAAGTTACTGGGCGTGAACAAAACATTCTGGATCGCAGAGCTAACGTAGGTATTTTTAAAATTTGCTCTTTCGGTCGTAGCCATACTTCCACAGGGCCATAAGAAGCCGTGCTCCGGCTGCCGGATTTTGCAAAGGCATGCTTACTGCGCATGCGTTATTTTGCATGATCTAGAATACACGTGCGCTCAGTCAAGTTGCATGCATTGAAAATGTCTATAAACTCTTCACGCTCGCAAATGAAACCGCCCTTAAAATAAAAACGCGCCCATCGCTGATTCAAGACCGATATATTAACGCGATATCGAGCATGCCATGTTTTCCTCTATACAGACAAACTTAACGAACTGAAAAGAAAGAAAATATATATATTTGCATGGAAAACCAAAATTGGCGTCTGTTAGGCTGAGATGTGCAACAAGCGATTGAGCGAACTCAGCGGCGAGCGACAACATTCGAGCGAAAAATTTCCAACGTGCTGGAAGTGGGTCGCCCTGGCCGCTCGAGCCGCCTAAGCAAATCAGAACGATTTCTGCATCGCCGCGGCGGAAATCGCTAGCGTTTTCGCTTGTATGTGAAAAAGGCTTAAAGATGCGCTGATACGAAATCATGAGCAGCATAGGACGAAGCAATGGATACCCTTGCCAACAAGGTTTTTTTCTTTTTCAAATTTTTCTCCTCATGGGATGAAACAGCGGCCCATGCCCCTTTTCTTTCGCTCATTAAAATGTGTTCGGCTTTCAGAGGTGACTGATGGTTCGATTGCAGGCAGTGCCATAATCAGCAGCAAACGAAGCGGAACCAGCAGCTCACACACGGGTGCCAGGATGGGGCCGGCTGTCGCCTTGGCGGTCACTCTGGCGGGCACTCTGCTTTGCTCTTCAGCGGTCCAAGCCCAGCGCCAAAGTAAATTCCAGCTTTTTTTTTACGCCGATCTGAGCAGAGCTGTGACCCTGTAAACAATTTCTAATGAGATAGCAATCAGAGTTCCTATCGCAGCAAAACCTAGGCACCATGAGAGACTAAGTTCACTGATTGGTAGACAACGATGATGCCATAGAGGTCACGTGATCGTGAAGCAGCATTTCTAGATCACCACCACAGGAGGCAAATCCAAAAATGGCCCTCTTGGCCCGGTAGAAATAAATTACAGGTCCTACCTTCCTATCATAAACCAGATTTGTTTCCGATGCGAATGAAACATGATTTAATTTATTACACTACGGAGTCAGACCCAAAGAGGGGAGTCGTTGAGTCGTGTTGTTAAGGCATCCAGCACGTGATGGTGCGCAGACTGCCTTACAGATGCATCTGTATGACAGGATCGCAAAGGTATGTCGTCGGCATACGCAAGAACGCTTATAGAAGGCATGTTTTCTAAAACTCGGACAAGAGGAATAAAAGCCACGTTAAATAATGTGGGAGCCAGGACGGAGCCCTGAAGCACACCGCGGTTGGAAGTAAATTGACCAAAAGACTTCATATGTACATATACTGAAGGTTATATTTGTATAAAAAAGGAGTGAATTGAGAGAAGAAAGTTATTCGGGTGACCGAGATCCTGAAGGGTGCCAAGAATTGCAGAAGGAAGGATGTCCTTGGTGATCGCAGTACGAAGATGACTCGGGGAAGAATGGCTAAGTACATCAGCAGCCAAAGCAGCAAGGTCATCTTCCGTTCCAGTTTGAGGACCGAGCTCGATTTGAGATTTTGAATAACAAGCATTCGATTCCAACCATCATGACAAGCGAGCTGCTAGAATGTGTTCATAAAGTTTGCAGATAGTAGGCGAAAGTGAAATAGGGCAAATAGGGCAGAGGGCCTTTAGAAAAACTGGTGGCTGACCTGATTTGGGTATTGGAACAACGACAGAATGTTTCCACTTTCCCGGAATTACTCCAGAATGCAACACGTTATTGAATCTATCAAGCAAAGACTGTAAAGCAGGCCCTTCCAAATTGCGAAACAAGGAGTTAGGTATGCCGTCGTGCCCGCGGGGCAGTGTTTGTCTTGAGGTGATTTATAGAGGCCAGTAATTCTGCTATATTGAAGTCTGTAGTAATCTCACCAGGGGGCTCAAGCATTGATAACACAGGAGGAGGGGTTGGAATGCAATCATTATTAGGGAAAAAACTGGTCAGCTGCCTTTTGTGCAAATGAAGCTTCGATCATCCCCATTCAAGGCCAGGCGAATGCTTTCGGTTTAATCAGCTACTTGACAAGGGAGTTCCAGGACGTGAAATACCCGCCAAATATGTCGATTGCCCTGTGTAGAGGAGAGGCGCGTGCACACCACGCAACCCGGTGTTCCCTGCCAAGTCGCTTTGAGTGGCGCCGCGTACACGCAGTGGCTCGATGAAGAGCGGGAATAGCTTGAAGAGTCATCGAGGTTGCCAGAAGCATATCGACTATCGACCCATTTGGCGACGAAGAGCCCAGAGATCATAAGGTGCATGTCCGGATTCGGATCATTCCCATTTTCAGTAGTGGAGAATGTCATCAGTGGAGAATAGAGCCAACAAAACAGCCGAAAAGTGTAGACAGAGCGGTAGATGGATTCAATGTAGACAGCCGATCATCTAAACGAACAGCGCCCCAATATGTCGAACGAATGCTGCGGTGTATTTTCCTCAGACGCGAAAGTGTAATGGAGATTAAGATAGGGATGTGATCGCTGCCCCAAGTATCTGGTCCAACATCCCAACGAGGGTTGCCGAAACCACCGTGGCCGAAACCTAACCACCATGACAAATCAGGGGAACACGGACCACTCCGTGAGCGCGTTGAAGTTTGCGGTTGATTTAGAAGATGAATGATCTAGAAAGGTGTCATGAATGTGAGCACCCTTGGAGGAATCCATAGTGCCCCATTACGTTAGTCACAGTGCCAGATTCGGAGCCTCGCTTATTGCCGAGTATGTAATAGTTCTTCGCCGGATGCAAAGAATAAACAAAAAGAATGGCGGCAGGATGTAGGCTCAGCGCTCATGATGGCAGCGCCCCAAGTAGTTTGACGTTCTGCACAATGCCGAGTGTAGGCGCGCAGCGCGTGCTCAGTTAAGACACTTAGCTCTCGCACAGATTCCAGCAAAAATATGCAAACAGGCTTTGCCATCCGGTATAATGTCTATAAGTGTTAGTATGCCTGAAAAAATTTGCACGGGTTTCACTCTGTTATAGCCAAGATCGAGCAATAGCTGAACGATGATATAAAATCTTTTCGATAATATATGACGACATTACAGCATAAATTTTAATTCTTAATCACAGTTAACTAACTAACGGTAAATAATTAGAATTTGTAATTATTGTATCGCAGTCGTACTCAATATAACCTATACAACGATATATGGCTTGATTTCACTTTATGGCGTAATATTCAATTTTAATCACAATAACTAATTAACCGTAATCCAGTCTAGGAAATCATACACGGCATAAGCTATTCAGCAATATACGACTTAACGCAGCCGCATAAAGTTTGAATTTAAAGCAAAATTTACTAATTAATGGCAATTATTTAAGACCTACAAATAGACCAGTGAAATTATACTAGACATAAGCTATCCAATGATATACGGCTTCATATGCCTTAAAGTTGAATTTTTAATCACATTTTATCACACTAACCGTAATTATGACGCGTAATAGTGGTTAGTTAGTCATTCGATCATAAATGAATTGTGGGTCATGTGGTTATGCACCAGGTCTCCACAGCATGCTGCAGTGTGCAGGGCTTGTCGCTAGGCGGTTTAGTCCCAATTTGACCTTTGCTGAGCTTGAATCATCCGGAGAAGTGTTTCCCAGGTTAGTACGCGGAGTAGTAAACTACCTCTCTAAAAGCTTGCCTGCACAGTTGTAAGGAGAAGCAGTGGCTCTGTCAATCAGCGAGGTCCTCGTCAGAATAATCAGCAAACAAATTTAGAGAAAAGGAGGGGCTTATTATGCGAACACACAAACGGATCCAACAGCTTCAGATTCCAAGGAAAGCACAGGAGATTTCTTTTTGGCTCCTGATTAATATGTAATAATAACATAGGCATAGAGATAATCGCTTAGAAAGTGAGTGCACACACTCGTGCGCGCGCACAGAGAGAGAGAGAGAGAGAGAGAGAGAAAGAGCAAAAACATGGCCGGGTATACAAGTCCTTCCTGAAATCAGTCAGCCCGTATTCCTTGCGGATCGAACAATGCAGCATTGTATCGTTTGCCCTGCGGATGCTATCTCTCGCGCATCTGACGCATACAGCATTTCCCTCTCAAAAATACAAGGGTCATCAGGTTTCCTTCGAGGCCGCGGAGCGCTGCTTGATCTGCGCAACTCGCACTCGTAACATTCTCGTCGTCTCCACAGCGCAACTGTGATGAAGAACCTCGTGCGCTTAGTAAAGGACTTGTGCGCACGCTGCAGGCTTCGACAACGAGATACCAGACACGGCCAACAGAACGCTGCCTGCTGATGTGGAGCCAGCCGAGAGCAAACTGGGATTCCCCTGCCTATATCCCAAGTAAGTGCGGAGATACTTCGTGCACAAACCCATCTTGGCTCTAATGGGGACGAAAACTTAGAGGTTCCTGCAGAAATTGCATTGGGAGCATGCTAAAGCATTAACGCTGTTACGACGTTTTTACTACTACACGCCACTAATTCTCACTATCTTATCACTAATTTCTTAGTGAAAAAAAAAAAAAAAAAAACACGCTATGAGTCACAATAATCACATACAAATTTTCTCATACCAAACTCATGCTAATGTAATACAATCTCACATACTTCTCATACATCGAATGATGTTTGTATGAGATGATATGAGATTTGTATGAGTTAGGTTGCGAAACCATGTATGAGTTTATTGACATCTCATAGCTTTCTTATAACTTTTCAGACAGGGTTAATTATATGATCAGTAATTATCTTATCACTAACTAGCAATCACTAAGTACCTATCGCTAATTATTTTTATCATTAATTGTTATCACTAGTAATTATCATTTTATCGTTTTTTATATATTTGTATTATCATTAATTACTGGCACTAATGACGAATGACTCGATATGACATCACCAGACATGACATCACATTCGGCGGCACATTAATTATATATATATATATATATATATATATATATATATATTAATTATTAAATAATTATATTAATATTTTATTTATATGATCAGTAATTATCACTAACTAGAAATCACTAAGTACCGATTGTTATCGTTATCATTAATTGTTATCACTAGTAATTCTTTTTATCGTTTTTCGTATATTTCTATTATCATTAATTACTGGTACCAATGACGAATGACACGATATGGCCTCACCAGGCATGACATCACATCCAGCGGCACATTTTGATGACAGACTTTGCGGACACAGCTAGGCGTTAAGCTTTCGCCTTAATGCGCCATGAGCACAAACATTTATTTGGCTTGCGGACCGAGCTTCACAAGTCGCAACCCGCTTGCGTGCGCCATTGATGGTGATAAAATGCAGATAGCCTGTTCGCAAGTTCGGGTTAGGACCGAATTAAAGGTTGATGTGGGAGAGCAAAGGCGATCCAGTGGGAATGGACATGAACATTTCATAAACATGACGAACGACCCGTAAGCGCTAACAAGTCAAGTGCTCTAGTACCGTCAGTGCTGTTCCTTCCTGCCCCACTCACGAGTTTTTGTCCGTTCTACCACCTGCTGTTCTTATTCGTCGTCTGGAGGCTTTTACCAGGTACACGATATTTTCAAACTTTCGTGACACTATGGTTAGTGCATTGCTATTATGCTGCGCTCGAGTTCCCTCATCGTATGAACTTCTCCGGCGTTTGCAGTGATGCTCCCGTGACCGGCCCGAGTGCGTACCATGGCAACCGGATGCTGGGCGCCCGGTCACTGGTGCCCCACGGAGGCCTGGTGCGCTTCCATTGCTCTGTGCAGCAGTACTACCAACTGGTGGGGCCCGAAGTAGTGCAGTGTCTTGACGGGGCCTTCAACGAGACGCTGCCCACCTGCGACAGGGCTTTTCTTGGTGAGCCCATTGCACGAGCCTGCTTGTGAGCTTTCGTTACGGTGTTTATTAGACACAGCACGTTTGCGACAGCAGTGATATGGGCAAGTAGAAAGCAAAAAAAAAAAATTCTTTATTTTGGTTTGTGTTTTACTAGATAAAATGAGTATTTGAGTCGGAATTGTGATCAGATCATTTTTATATGAATACTGTAAGCTTTCATTGGCTATCATGAATTTATCATGCTTACTCGGAGACAATCTGTAGGCTACGACGAAAGTGTTTTTTTCCGCTTTGATGGTTGAAGCGCTCTAAATTGGCGTTTTAATCTTCGGTACCCGCCACATATGCAGCCTCATTCTTCCTATTAGTGATGTTATACCAAGCCTGAAACTGTACAATAGGCGCTACAACTGACACCTCGATTTGTGGCCATCAGGCTATCATTTGGAACGATGTATATCTGCTGTGCGCCGTTCTGTTAGTCAGTTTTTTTTTTTTTTTCGGACACGAGCTCGGTGACATTGGTCAGGTTTGTCCAGTCAAACTGCGGCTACTGTCCTCTTTGGCCATAACCGGTTCCTGGCAGTCAAGCAATTGTGAGCTATGACCAGCTGCAGTAAGTAACCGCGTCGAAAAACAGCTCGGTTGGAGATGAAATTTAGATAGTACCACAAGGGAGCCTTGTCATTGTCTGCTCGAATCAAGATTTCCACTCTCCGCTGAACAATGCTGAACAAAGAATTAAGGGCGACCAGATGGCAGTGTTTTCATGCATCGGTAACACTATCCTGGAACACTTGAAGCGGCATACCAGCTGATCCACTCGCACATTATTTCGGCATAACGCAACTTTCTAAAGGAAAATATTCTGTATTTACATTGGTTTGACTGTTAATAAAGTAATATTTAGTTAATCAGGAATAGCCTTACCTGTTTATACTCTACGTGAAGGCCAATGACGTTCTAATTTTATGACCGCTGCACGAAATTGGTCATTTTCTTTTTAACTTCACACTCGGCACCTTGTAAAATGCGTTCTGAAATAAACGTTGACGAAAAGGTATTGCTCAATTAAGCTAACTTTTCAACTCACTTCGGAGTTTCTCCCGGAATGTACATACCATCAAGTGGCTCGAAATCCAATTCTTCAAAAGGTGCAGGACAGCTGAAAGCCTTCATTAGCATGTGATATACGGATTCCTTGTATTTTCTATCATATTTAGCCCTACAATGGAGCATGCCGACGGCTCGCGCGCGCCGGGCAGACTGAAGGTAGTGTGCCAATTTACCGGTCATTAACTCGGGATGAAGGGTTGACAGGGTAAAAACATTAACAAGCGGAGATACAAGTGTATATATACGTTAGCAGGAAGACGCTACACCGCGCTCGATGAAGCCCTATTCTTAGTGCATCGCATAATGCTCTAGCATTTGGATGTATCGCTCACGTTTCTCGCGTGTGTATCCGTCTGATTCCTTTAGCGGCTGATGCGGTCGGCGTGAGTGGAAAGACCGAGGACCACAGCACCATGACGATAATTTCGGAAGCCTATTTCTCACAAACGAGGTCGCATAGAACTTCAGGAGTGACAATCCCCACATAGGCGCCAATAGCAGTGGGTGAACCTGCTGGTAGCCGTTTTGCAGACGGAGACACTGCAATACCGTGAGCTGCGATTCTTCACGGACGCAGCCGCTGAAGTGCTCGAGAAGCTCTTCCGTATGTGACAGGTCAGCCGCTGGACACGACTGCCCGGCTCAGCAACTTCACCTTGCTCATGGACGTGGTCCTTGCCTGTAGAAATATCAAGCATGCATTCGTGTCCCGGGCACGGTTTGCGGAAGAACCCACTCAAAGCTTAAAGTCTGGCTCCATCGAAGGGAGATCTCTCGTGATTTCAGCACAGGTGGAAAATTAAGGGAGATAGCGAGTATACGGCGGCCTGTTTTACATATAACTTTTTGCAAAAGGAAGAAATAATTATTAATGGTGTTTTTTTTTTTTTTTCATGCACCAACCTGAAACAAGTAGGCGCTCTGCCACTGTGCTCGATGATTTCTTAAGTAAAACACCTTACAGTGATAAAAAGCGTTGGTAATTGTAATGTACGTATATATTATTCGTGAAACTAGTATTTTATAGCATTTTGTCACGGTAGATTCCTGGAGGCTTCGTTTAGCTTTGAAGACCGCCGAGTGGAGACTATGCAATGTGTTTCCGGTTGTTGCTGTGTGTCCTTGGAGCTTACCTGTGTTGTTGAGGGCTCGGGTTACCCCTTTTCTTTCAACCTGTGCTTAACTCCGTCGTCTTTTTTTTTTTTTTTTTTAATTTTATTCGTCTCGGATTTTGGAAATCATGTAATGAATCTTACTGAAAATCACACTGAAATTTTCTGAGCGATAGAGCAGAAAATGTTCGGCCATCACTGACAAAAAAGAGATGATAGCATGTTTTGCATTAATAGCACCCCTACATCCTCGCGAGGGGGGTCTCAGACCCTCAGCTACCTGGCGAGATCTGCACCCAGTGTATTAAGGAAATCTTTAAGGTTTGATAATTGGTCTGACCTTGATCGTATGTCCGACGAGGACAACGCAGACCCCTTGCTGAGCTGCTTCAATGAAGATATTGTAGCGTGTGCAACAGCAGCCGCTAGGCGGCTGCTCATCGAGGGTCTCGTGCGCGGACTCGAAGAAGTGGCCCCGTGACGTTCGATGAGAAGAAGCTGAAGTCGGCTGCTGTCACTCGGTGCTCTGGACCTGCTCTCCTGTGCCTGCTAGATCAACCCCCTATTAAAAACCAACCTTCTGGTTACGGGCCTAAACGGCTACGTGACAATATCAATACTTTACTGATCGGCACAGAGAACCTCGGCTAGCTTCTGCCGCAGATGTCATACAGCACTGTCAGACATTCGAAAATTTGAAGGTTAGACGAATAGCGCCATAGTTCGGTAGTTGTATAAAGTGACCGCGGTGGCTACTGTCTACTCCTCTGCCTCCTTTGGTCTAGCCGCCAATATCTGCCATATAGTTCGATTTCACACCCAAGGGTCTTTATACAAAGGCTGCAAGTATTAATGAATTAAATAAATCGACACCACTGCGAACATTTTGGATTCGAAATGTGCACGCAGACTGCATACGAGCTTCACCCCTTTTGTAGATGTTAAAGAGAGGTTTGATTGGGGACAACGAGACCCAGTGCTTCTTTTATCGGCGACTCCATTGTGGAGAATGGCGCGCTGCTGACGGGCCTCTTGTGATTGTAGGAGGCATATCAGTGCCAATATATGCCCCTCGCCCCTTCTTCCGCTTTGCTCTGGTCCGTGCGCGCATTTTTATCGCTGTTATCCATTCGCATGACTTACTATTGTACCCGCCTCCTCGTTATCCTTCTCCTCTTCATCCTTGCCTTTCGTCCTTGGCGATTTTTAGATCACGCCAGCGTTTCATAGTTTCATATTCTCGACCGCTATGAGCTCACGGTTGCGCACGGAGTCGATAACAAAAAGGTTTTGACGGACAAATGGAAAAATAACTAAGTGCCCAAGGGCTTCATATGGAACCCGCGAGACGTTACTTACATTTATTATGATTTTGGTGACATTAATGCGCCTTGCATTTTTAATTTATGCTCCACTCTGACCAGATGGTGTCCTGTCATACGCTGTACTTCGGCGTCAGTGCACACTATAGATAAGTGGGCGCTCTAGATAACGTAATTCCGGACCGTGACGCCACCATGTCCAGATCATGCAGTTTTTATGAATTAACATACACCATATCTCATAGTTATTCACTACTCGACATCATAATTCCATTTTGGGGTTGCGATGTGAAACCCGGAGTGCAGCACGGCTATCAGGGGAGAACGTTATCTGCTGTACTTGGTCTTCGCACGGCGCGAGACAGAGCAGGCAGGTATAATCTCGAATTAGATATTGCGAGACCATGACTGTGCAAGACGTATTGGGATTCCACCCATCACATCCACCTTGTGTGAAACCGCGACACAATGGAGTGGTCTCACTATACCACTCGAAGTTTTAATGACGCTCATAGACAAATGCGACGCAGGTGGATTACGAATTGTTATACATTAAGATGGAATTCATGCACAATACTGGCAATATTATTGTGCTGTCATGTACGAATCAAAACTGTCTGTGCACGCACTTGCTCGTGCGAGGCTGAATCTCAATACTGGCAACTCCATTTCCGCGTGACCGCTAAATGCATCAGACCTCTACCTTGCTATGCGCGAAAGAATGAAAACGCGGGGTACGAAGCCGCGTTTTTGCATACGCTCACTGCAGCACTGATATGCTCCTTTCTCGTCCACTTTTTGTCAAGACGGAGGGACTTCGAAAATTATGCCCGCGATGCATTCAACACAATTTGGTGCGCTTTATATTGCGTAGCCCCCGTACTTTTCCTTTTTCATCACAGGACAAATGAAAAAAAATACGCATGATGTGAAGAACCGTACGTTCGGGTTGAATCGACTGACAAACGCACGCACGCACGCACGCGCGCGCGCACGCACAAACACACACACACACACACACACACACACACACACACACACACACACACACACACACACACACACACACACACACACACACACACACACACACACACACACACACACACACACACACACACACACACACACACACACACACACACACACACACACACACACACACACACACACGCACGTGCGCGCGCGGCAAGGCAACACGGAGCAGGGACAAAGAACCAAGAAACGGACGATGACAGTCACTTTCAGCTCGAACAATTTTGCAGGGCATGCGGATACCAGGATTAAGCCATGTGCAAGAGCTTGAATTCTCAGCCGGACTTCAGAGGGGACGACTTCAGATACTTGCTTTGATAATACGCCCTCGTGCAGAATGGTAAAAAATAGCACTTTACAGAGGCAATACGTCGCAATGATTGCGCATATCATATCAACCACGGTTTATACCGAAATACATTGCGCTATGTGCCTATTGCTCTGGAAAACGAGTTCAAACACTCTTACAGTCATCTTTCAGAACATGTGCTTGTGTTATTGTTGCTGCGGTTGGGCGACGTCGGATGTGGTAGCAACGCTTTTGATGTGAACTTCTTTTTGAGCCGCAGCACTGAAACGTCTTGCGCATGTTTGCGTCCACAGAGCGGCGTCTGATGGCCAGCGTGAAGGGTGACTACGTCCTGGGCCCCGGCGGTCTGTACGTGGTGCCGCCCGACGCGCCCGTCGAGATCACCTGCCGCCGGACCATGGGCGGAGGCGGGGGAAGACCTACCTGGCAGTGGGACGCCAATATGGATGTCTTCGTCAAGGGTTATACTTTTCTCCTTCTTACACTAGCCGCTTCCCTTCATGCATAAAAAGAGCACTGCCGCCATGACTAAAGTTTTTAATTCTTCTGAACCTTTCATGTTATTCAAGTCTATTGCCTTTCTTTCAAGGCTTTTAACCTGCGGTCAATAGTGCTGCATAGTCTGCGATATCCGGCCAGTCGTCCCTACGTTTTGTACGTGCATTTGTTGTTCGCGTGGGCTCGCGCGACCTCAGATGAAGTCCGTATTATTTGCTTCATCACTGTCTTAATAATTTACAGACCACTTCGCATTTTCCCTAGCGCGTTACAAAAATGTACTAGTACGTGGTGCCAGGTAGGGAATTGGAACCCATTCCTGGAATCCAGTTAATACCCGCCTTACTTTCTTCATCTCTCTTGCTGTTTTGGCGATCGAGTGGTTGCACGAGGCTTCGGTGGTTCGGCTCGCAGCAGTTGACCCTAGTGACCTGTTCGGTTGACATCGTGATGTACAGCCTCGTCCACTTCTAGCTAGAACACGGTCACTGCTTTTAAAGCAACATTGCATCCGACCCGGCCACGCAGTAATCTAAAGTGGCTGGCCATGTGAAGCAGCACATCCGTGTCTCTGTGTGCTTGCATCGCTTTGCATCGATATCTGCCTGCGTCAGATACAGTGTTGCTTTAAAAGCAGTGACCGTGTTCTAGCTAGAAGTGGACGACCCTGTACCTTATGCCCGCCCTTGCAGAGGGTACCTTCCTGGCGGGACCGACGTCAACGATCCGCATGGACCCCGTGGACGGCAGCCGAGGCCTCTTCATCTGCTCCGACGGTGAAGAACACGTGATGGTCTCCCTCGAAGCACGAGGTGAGTACGCAGCAGTGACCTGTCCCGCTCTCAGATTAATTAGCAGGGCACCATCCGCCATGCGCCCCAGAAACGGCTTCAGATGCTTAGCTTCCATGCTGGGCATACAAGTCACGTGGTAACGGATCCTATAACGGGACTCAGCTGGAGCATCAAAACACCCGTGCGACAATAATGTGATCCTATTATATCGCTGCAAGAGCAGAGTATACCCTCATAAAAGGCCAACGAACTACGCTCAGGTAGTGCGAATCGGGCGCGCTTCGCTATGTTAGCAGCACGTGGAGCGCGCTATGCTAAATCAGTATTTGTTTCTTTAAAACTGTACTGCTTTGACAACTTCAGCTTCACATGAGTAGTCGGGGCAGTTACACATTTCCACTTCGCTTGGAGAGCGGCAATTTTGCTCTTCTCCTCTCGCGCTTTTCGATTGCACGTTATGGCACTCCTCCATTTTCTCTCGGTTCCTCCTCCCATTCCTCTCTTAGTATTTATTTTATAGAGACGCTTATTAAAGGCCATGCTACGACGGAATAAAGATTGAATCCGTGAAAAGATCCGGCCATCGACTACGATGATCGGTTATGCGAAATTTGAGCATTTCCAGGTATTGTAGCTTTGCGATATGCTAAGATAAAGAATTCGACATAGGCATGTTTTTTATACATTTGCAATTAGAGCTTGGTTTATATTTTTACACATAACCACCCTTCAGCAGATGCGCAATCGTTTCCCACTTACTGACTGTTATAAACATGGCGTTCGGGCACCACTCTTGCCGGAGCCGCCGCGGGTCGCCACCATGCATGCCTCGTCGACCTCGCCTCGAGCGGCTCGAGGGCGGCGCGGGTGTGTTTCTATTCTGCGAAAACATATTTCACCGTAGAAAATTTTTGGACACTAAGCTCCCCTTTCGAATCCACGCTCACGTACATGCATTTTGCTTTTCGCTTAATCACTACTCCCTTATTTTGCCCCTTTATTATCTAAAAAAAAAACTATCCAACATATATAGCTATAAAACTCCGCTTTATAACCAAGCAGTCCGACCGTGCCTGCTTGGACTAAGTGTCACATGCTCGACTCGATCGGGATCCAAGGCTCCTGGGTTTAGATTTCTATCCCACCTTCTTATTTGGCAGCTGTCAACGGTGGTAGGTAGCAATCTTTACCGCCTCCATGCCTACAGTCCATATGACCTACCAATTCTTGGGTGCCACAAGGCATGTTCGTGAGTTTTCGCTGAAAAACGAGTTTTTAGTTGAACAGGGGCATTTATTACGCATCAGATGGCGGAAACTGAGCGCGACCCCTCTATCCCGCGTCTGCCTGCCCTTCTCCACGTTTCACCCTACCCTCCCATCTTTCCCTCTTCCGCAGCTGCCTTCCTCGCTCTCCAGCCGCACTCTCATCCTCCTCTGCCTTTCATCCTCGCTCTACTGTGGAGTGCATTCCTTCGGTTTTTTTAACGTTTGCAGTTAATAATTTGTGATATAAGAGAAAAAATTCGGAGGGCGTGCTTTAGCTTCGCCGTTCAGTTCAATGCGATAACTTTATAGGGCCCCGTCCGCATCACCTTCGCTCTTTAGCCTCAGAAAGACATACTTCTCATGACACACCATTCCCTTTTTCTGCATTTAGTTCAAGGAGAAATTTTACTCCTGCCTTGATTTTAACAACCAAATCAGATAACCTCTGTTTGCTTGTTTCTTCCTGCTCAAAGTCTGTAGCGTGTTTTTTTTTTTTTTTTTTTTTCTCCGCTTTCCTTAAACCCCAATGCTTTGAAGTCGATGGATGAATGTATAAAGCCTTGAATCGGGCGGCAGCTTGCGCCATCTGTTGCGGCAGCGTCGTACGTACGATTGAAGGAATTTTCCATTGAGCGCCGCATCGCAGGTAATTAGTAAAGCGGAAATGTCCTTTGATACTCGCTTAACTATTAATTTTGTAATTAGTTTCTTTCTAATGACGCACCTAAACGTTAGCTGGTAGTCATAAGACAATGCACATATTAGATCCACCTTTATTCGGAGAGAAGCGAAGCAGTTTTTTGGCGGAGTGGTTGCGTGTTCGCCTCGCACTTGGAAGGAACCGTGTATGACTCCGCGGGTTTCCGCAAGACTTTTATTGTTTCTTTACTGTCTTCTGATTTTCGCGTTACACCCACCACACCGACACCGGCTTTTCTGCGACACGGGGCCCTTAGCCTTCTCGCATTAGAACATTCAATAAGACAGGAGTCAAATCCGTAGCCTGACAAGGGCACCTGCATGCCCTATAAATTCTGCTATAACCTTTTGCTTTCATGGTTAATCACCTTTTGGCCTCTCGTAACACTGCACCATCCTCATGTTGTGTGTACTTTAACCTCATAACCTCTTCCTTTTACGGTAGCCAGCCTTCGTGTTCTGCCCGTGACAGCGCCATTCCGGTTACGTGTACCTTCGCTCTCCCCGCACAGCCCAACCCATTAAGCCACGCGTTGCCTCTCTCATTATCTTCTTTGCCCTAAATACGGGTTGGGGGCGACCACCTCTTCACTGTTACTGCCTACTATACGGCTGGCAGATGGCTATATGTATAGTTATGCCGACAACTATACATACGCCGATACGTCATGATGACGACACGCAGTTCTGGAACGGGCGCCTTTACTTCGTCTCACAAGATGTTTGCAGCACTGCGAAAAGTACAGGCACCACGGTACAATCAGGATCACGCGCACTAGGATAGGAAATTGTGCTCCTACGTGCCTTTCGCCCCCCAAATTGGCGGGGGTGACAGTAGGAGCACAATTCTCTATTATAGTGCGCAGGGCGAGAGGCACGTAGGAGCACAACTGCAAGGGCTCCGCTGCCTTTCATAGTGCTGCAGATATCTTGTGAGACGAAGTATAGAGACGCGCTCTAAAAAGATTGTCGATCTAATCACGTCGTTGCCGCTGCCAGGCGCCGGAATCTCGTTGGCTTCAGTGCCAGGCAAACTACACAGCAGGTGGTGTACATCAGGCTCGGTATCCTCGAGTTGTGTATGTAACACCTTGGGCGGAGGTCAAAAATGGCAGTAATTACTAGTTAACAAATTTTCTGGTTCATTAATTAGTAATGTAGTGAATTATGTAATCGGTAGATGACTGATCTCACAGGAAAAACAACTAATTTTTTAAAAAATTGTTTTCACTAAAATGTACCACTGCTCTTTGTGCGGGCAAATCTCTATGTATACGTTGGCCCTGCAGGGTGCCTCGAAAGCAGAAACGGCTTCAGGCAAGGAAAGATAGAAATGAGAATTGAGCGTTTGGGACAGCCAGTGCCTAGAGTAGTCGGTATGAAAGAGCACTGAACAAGAGAGGGGGAGGGGGGGGGGGATTCTCTGTTCGCAGATCGAGCCAACGTTTCGACAAGTGGACTTGTCGACGAAGTCAAGGACATGTCAAAACCTTGGCTCGACCTGCAAACTGAGGCTCCCCCTCCCCCCCCCCCCCCCTCTACCCTTGTTCCCTCTACCTTCCTTCATACAGTGTAACAAGCTTCTTCCCCTCGTTCTACCTAGTCTAATCGGGTCACTTACTTTTAGTATCCCATGGGCAGTCGCAGCCATTCCTCAAGCACCAATGTGCAAAGCGCCAAGTAGCCGCCGAAGCGGCAGATGGCGCAGGGCGGAGTTCAAATCTAGTCAGTAGGGGCGCAGTGGCGCCTGTTCCACTCGTCTTCAAGGGGCGTGCGGCAGGCAGAAATGCACATGGCGCTAACTAACATCACCGACCTCAAGCTGCCGAGGAACCCGCCTCGAGGGCTTCAAACGGTTGAGGCAGCTTCGCGCAGCATGACGCTGAGTGCGCCACTCGATCATTTGTGCCCTGAGCGCAATGAAAGTGTCAAGTCTTCGACCATGCTTCTGCTTTCGGTGTTTTGTTTCTCTCCTCTTATGTTTGTTATGGAACGTGCTGCAGGAAGGAGTATAGTTGTTTGAGATGGAAAATGACGGGAAGATGAAAGAATGTGTTGGTTGGGGAAAGGGAGAGGAGTGCGTTTTGGAAAAAGGTTGCTCTCGTGTGCAGTGTATCACTTTTTTGTATGCATGAAAACCAAAAAGTAATTACTCTTTGGAAGTAATTGTAATCAAAGGTCCTTATTTTTGAAACCAGTAATTAATAATGTAATTTAATTATATTCGCTTGAGTTCAGGGAAGTTATTATTAATGCAATGTAACGCCTTATTTTTTCATGTGTGGCGTGGGGAGCAGCTACAAGAATAGTAATTAAGGCCCGTTTGGAATTTGGGCGGCAGAGAGGGCAACTCCAACTCATCCCTCTGGGTAAGGTCGCGGGGAAGAGGGGGGAGGATCCAATCTACACGGAGGGACGAAAGTACGTGTTTGCAGCGCCAGACGGGCGCTTTTCTTGTTAAAATAAGCTTAACCATCATCTGTGTTGAAGAATCGAGGCAATGCTGAAGGTGGTGCGGCCAGGCGGGTCGCGGAATCTGTACTTCTGCATATAACTATTTTCCTCTCTCTCATGTCTCCTTTTCTCCTCGCACGCACAATCTCTCTCTTATGGCGAGGTTTCGGCCGTCAACGACGCCGCGGTCTCGATGAGTGGTCCTATTAACGCGAAGGCATTAGTAGGCTTTTCCAGCACTGGGAGTGTCCGCAAAATGTGCAAATATGTCGCCAGAATTTGATCCACTCGTGAATCGTGATGTTATTCCCAAGAGACGTGATCGGCCTATGATCGGATAAGAGTTGTAATTCATGGCATAAAAGAGTGTGTTATTATTAATTAGTCATGATTCAGGTGACATGTAAGTGTCGAGTCATGTAATTCATGAGTTATGCGACATATGAGGCATAAATCAGGCGCCATAATGTCATGCGGGTAAGTGGATGGAGAAAGGCGTCGAGAGGGAGCCACGTCGCGCCAACACTAATGCTTTCGCGTTCTCTCAATGCAACTTCTGTAGCGAACCCTAAGCTTTTATTGCTAACGCAGGGAAACTGGAATTTGCGACCTTATCCAAAAGAAGGTGCCAGGGACCAGAACGGTGGAAAATACTGCGTTTTCCGAAGCCCACAGTGACAGCTTTCAGACATGTTCTTTATTCTCTCATCTCTGCCAACGGGTTATCACCTTGGTACTAAAGGGCACGTGGTCTACAGTGCCATGCTCGTGCAGTGATGTACTCTTCTGCCACTGTCCCGCAGGCGACCGCTGTCCCCGTCCTCCGGTGACCGGGGGCCTGCTCATGCGCTCCAACACGATCAGGGCCGAGTTCGCGTGCAGCCGCGGGTTGCTGATGGGCCCGCTGAGCGTGCGCTGCCAGAATTTCCGCCGCTGGGACCTGGATCCGCCCACATGCTTCGTGGCCGAAGGTTGCCCCTCGTCTCCGCAGGGCGGCCATGACGGACCCCGGTTTCCGTGCGTGCTACCCGAGCTTCCGGCTGCGGTCGAGGCATTCGCTGACAACCGCCAAGTGACCACTGGTGATGCCGTGGCACCTGGCGAGACAGTGCGCTTCCACTGCTCACCCGTGGGCAGCTACAAGCTGGTGGGAGAGTCACAGCTGGTCTGCGTCGATGGCCGCTGGAGCGACAAGCCACCCGTGTGCGGCGTCAGTGCTCGTGAGTGTAGTGAACAGAAGCTGCTGGATAATACCACTGCTATAGTGCATGCTTGGATAGCTATACGACATCAATAAAGAACTCGGATCAATGTAGATGAGCTAAAGTAGAAAGATGGCGAGTTGATGTGACGTCATGTTCTTGGATGCGAGCAAAACAAAGTAGACCGACCAATACTGACCTGTAGACAAGCGTGTCATTCGCCTTCCTTTTCACGCACATCAAAAAGCACGAAGTTTTGATGGCCGCATGAGTTCTTTGCAGAAAACATGGATGCGATAAGCATTATAGCCAACTGCGGTAGTAATTATTCTTTGCATGAGGGAGACCTTAGCGCCCCCCCCCCCCCCCCTTTGAGTTGAGCAGGAAAAAGAACGCAAACAGCAAAGTCAGTTTACTGACTTCAGTTGCTCCCGTCAGTTTGAGCGCCACAATATTTTGTCCTAAAAGCGAATCAACGAATTATTCTGCTGCCTAAAGTGGGCCATCAGAGCACTGGTTGGTATCATCTCGCTGTCTTCAGGTCGAGCAAACGTCGTTGTGGCCACTGTTCCCAAACGCCCGCTGGACCTACAGGGTGGATGATATATGTGTCGTACCCTCGAGGCAGGCATGTGTCTTGGTCAGTAAGACAGCAATATCTAAATCACAACACTTCAAAAAAAAAAAAAAGAACAAATCTTGTCTTATCTTCTTTGTGCAAATGTAATTATGTTGTCCAAAATAACATTGAGTAATAGAGTAAGGATTGAAAACCCGTTGTCACACAATTAAAAGGAAGCAACGGAACACAGTAGACGAATAATTAAACGCTGAGTGTATAACTGAACAATCGACTCTGCTTCTATTTAGTAATAGTTAATTTGCTTACAATTGTAGTATTTCTACATTGATATTATTAAATTTATCACCAGGTAGACCGAGATAAAGAAGATAGCTACAAAGTATGAAAGAGCACTGAAGTTCTCTTTCATAAATCTATCACAGTCCATCTTTCCGGAACATAAAAAAGGGCAAGTTATCAAGCAATAGGTGTGTGTGTGTGTGTGTGTGTGTGTGTGTGTGTGTGTGTGTGTGTGTGTGTGTGTGTGTGTGTGTGTGTGTGTGTGTGTGTGTGTGTGTGTGTGTGTGTGTGTGTGTGTGTGTGTGTGTGTGTGTGTGTGTGTGTGTGTGTGTGTGTGTGTGTGTGTGTGTGTGCGTGTGTGTGTGTGTGTGTGTGTGTGTGTGTGTGTGTGTGTGCGTGCGTGCGTGCGTGTGCTCACGTGTGTGCGTTAGAGTCGAAAAGATCTACAGAGCCGCGTCAAAAATACGACAAAATATCCTGTAGTTCTGTCTTAAACGTCAGATTTTTTCTGTAGTTCTGCGGTACTTTTCTGTAGTAAATTTCTGTTGTCTGTAGTCCTGTAGTACTTTTCTGTTGTAGCTACAGAAGTTTCTGTTACTACAGGACGTTCTGTTGTCACGACAGGTTTCCTGTCAAAAATCGCACATAAAGTCTGTCGTAACAACAGAAAAAGTTCTGCAGTTCTTTCCGACTGAGAGAGAGAGAGAAAGAGAGAGCGTGTGCGTTCGTGCCGTAGGACGAAAACTTACGTCCTACTGTATCGAAATGCGCCAATGTCATCCCTGTGCAGCGCACACCCTGTCGGTGACGCTCAACTTCTTCCACGCGGTTGCTCCTGGTGGAGTGGTGCACGTGCTCCCTTACACCGAGGTCAACCTGGTGTGCACCACCAACGACGCGGGACTGCCGCCCCAGTGGAGTCTGCAGGGCGATGTCAACGCCACAGCCATGGGTATGCACGCTGCATATAAGCACCCTTATGCATTAAACCGGGTTAAGTGGAGAAATATGGGAGAGGCCTTCGCCCTGCAGTGGGTATAATCAGGCTGATGATGATGATGCATTAAAACGGTACCCGCTGCTCTTTTCTTTACAAGTGAGTCTATGTCCATCCATCCTACTTATTTTTTTCTTTGCATATGTGTTCATAAATATATAATACAAATTTGGACACTTACATTCATATTTGTGCCTTAAAATACTTTCTACTATTGTGAAAGCTTTGAGTTGTTATTTTTTTTTTAATGCGTAAGCATTAGGTGGGCATGCGTTCAAGGTCGTGTCACCAGAAGTTTGTCGGCAGGATTACGTTCGAATGAAACGAATTATAAGAAAACGAATGGTTTCACTAGATAGAGGAGGAAAAAATATCGCTAAAAAAATTCAGTGCATTCGGAATAATAAGTTAATCAATGAGAGCATCAACGCGTCGCTTTTTTTTTTGTGTGTGTGTGTGTGTTTTCTCATTTATTACGGAACTGACCGCAGGCAGGGCAGAAAACCAAACATTTTTCACTATGCGAAAATTTATAGCGTTCTTCTAGCATGTCTAGCGAACGGCTGCGGCTGCGAGGCATGGCAAGTGAACGATCGCTTTCGCCAGCGATCGCGGCGGACGTTTCAAATTCACTCGCGTTGGCGGCTGGCATCCGATCTGTTTTGATGTGACTCATCTTTGTCCCGTCCGCCCTTGTGCATGGTTGCGGGCTACGCGATGTGCAAGGGATGGGTGCGTGTGAAACTGCAAAGGCATTCGCACCGTCGGTATTGTGCGTGTGCTACGCGGTGTTATGCGATCCGATGGAAAACACAAAGGAGAGTGAAAAAGTCCTGACATCATTTTGGACGAATCGGAAATCTCCAAACTAACGTCACGGAGAGCTCCAGTTCATACCTTTTACTTTTATGTGCAGAGAGGGCGGGGAAATAGTTTACTCTTTAAGCGCTACCGCACTGCTTTTTATTGTCGACTTGTCTGGAGCTGGGGGCCAGGGCCCATGCTCGAGTAGCCGCGCAGAGTTCGCGTGGCGAGTAGAAATTTCGTCTATTATATCCTGTCTTTAATTTGTTTCAATGCTCAGGTACCCACGGAGAGGGTCCGTGAGGCGGCCAGGAAGTTTGTGCATTGCAATTGCAAATAACATGTATCTTGTTTGCAAATAGTTTGCCATTCTTCTCTCTCAAGTTCCAGTGAAATACGTCCGTGCGCCGGGTGCAGGTTGATTTCAAAATAAAGTAGACATCATGAACATTAAGCGGGCTTGATAAATGGACGGTTGTTTAATCATGATAAAATATATTTGTATTTTGTTTTAAGGGGCAATATTATAATGCGAGATTGTAGGCAGTCGACATCAATGATGAGACCCGCTTTTATCTTTCTTATTTGGCCGCAGTGGCGTCGCGAGGGGGGTGCGGTCTGCACCGGGTGCAACGATCTGGGGGGTGCAGTTGGACAGTGAGAGGGAGGAAGGGGCGGGAGGCGAAATGAATTATTGTATAAAGATCGCGAAAAGGCGCGCATCGGTGCCGCTGACTGGCAAGTGTGATCTTCTCGTTGAACGAATTATTCTGTTGTGAGGAGTGCTTGAAAGCACATGCCTTAGTTTATGCCAGAGATCCTCGCCAATTTAACGTTGGACCAGGCCTGTGTACGTGCGTGTACCCTGGTAACACCAGCATTCACCAGATACCCGTCGGAAACCCCTGCGCCGGAGCTAGACGACACCCGTCGGCGGATGCGCCGCCTCATCGCCTCTATTTGTATATATGCAGTTCACTCTCCTTTCCCTAGCGCGGAACGCTGGCAGTATCTCGTCGGCAGTCTTTTGTCTTTTCTCTTGTTCGTATATCTTCTGTGCCTTTCTCGCTTCTCGGACTCACACATCCCCCTCACACTTTCAAAACGCCGAAGGCACGCAACGCCTGTTGCTCTGTGGAATAGCAAGTCTGATCATTATGCGCTGACATAATAATAATAATAATAATAATAATAATAATAATAATAATAATAATAATAATAATAATAATAATAATAATAATAATAATAATAATAATAATAATAATAATAATTCGACCAATTGCAGAGCTCCACCACAGTATGCGCAAATGCGTGCCATATATGGCCATATTCCAGTCAATGATCATTTGCTAATAACGACAATTTAATTAGGCACTAATTCATAATTAATGACTACTATTTAATTATGGATCACTACTCACTAGTTACTAATTACTTTTAATGACTCATTAATCAGTTCTTACTGATTACTGACAGTTGCGTATTTAATTAATTAATTACTAATTATTGTCACGCACCCGGCAAAATCAACCACACAACAGTAAACGTAGAACAACTGCGAAGATACAAGGAACGCGATCTTGTCGCTGCCAAGCAGAATTCACTGAATAAATGCACTCGCAGAATGTGAGAGAGCAGTCGCTTGCTCACTCGTAGCAGCATTCATCGCTACATGCGCAGCAGTCGTGTAGCAGAATGCAGCACTCAGGCTTTCGCCTTTCATCACTGCACGAGGCAGCGAAGGTGGCTCAGCTACAGAGCCATTAGCAGGCCCGTGTGCATTTTCTTTTCCTTCTTCCTTCAGTCGCAACAACAATTTTCATCACTTTAGTTGCCAAAGTGTTCTCGAATTTTTCTTCGTCCATATTCCTTCCCCATCCTCTTCTCCCTCTCGTCTATTTGTGTGTGCTGGAGGGGGGGGGGGGGGTCCGCGCATGGTCCGCGCCGCGCCTCCGCACCGGGTACAGGTGACCCTAGCGACGCCATTTTTTGGCCGTGTGGTTCGAAATATTGAAGGTTACAAGTTCGCATTTGAAACCTGAGTGCGAAACGTATATAAAAACAGCCTCGTACTCCGAACGCTGTTGCCGTACGATTTATCATTTACCTTTCATGGTTGTACCCCGCCGGGGTGGCGCAGTAGTTACGGCGCTCGACTACTGTTCCCAAGGACGCGGGATCGAATCCCGGCCTCGGCGGCCGCTTTTCGATGGAGGCGAAAAGCGAGGCGCCCGTGTGCTGTGCGATGTCAGTGCACGTTAAAGAACCCCAGGTGGTCGAAATTTCCGGAGTCCTCCACTACGGCGTCTCTCATAGCCTGAGTTGCTTTGGGACGTTAAACCCCACAAACCAAACCAAACCTTTCATGGTTATGGCTATAAAATTCACCGTTTCCGCTGCGATGCACAGTATTGCACTGTGCTGTTTACTCATTTTGCTGTTTTTTTCCGCGTGCTGTTTTCTCCGTACGCTGTTTTTGTTCTGTGCTTTTTTATACCGTGTGCTGTTCTGACGCGAGCTGTTTTTTACCTGTGCCGTTTTGTCACCATGCTGATTTTTCCCTGTGTTGTTTTGTGATTGCGCTGTTTTCCTGTGTGATGTTTTGATTTACCTGTGCCGTTTTGTCACCATGCTGATTTTTCCCTGTGCTGTTTTGTGACTGCGCTGTTTTCCTGTGTGATGTTTTGATGCATGCTGTTTTGTCGTGTGCTGTTCCTTCATGGCGCCGTCACGGCAGCTTACTTCAACGACACCTACCTCAGTTAAGAGATGATAAGTTATTCATGTCCTGAGCAGACGAATGTCGTTCAGCATACACAAATGTGCACACGACTAACGTCAGTCGTAATGTGCATTTGCAGAGACACCCGGCTACCGGCAGTCTACGAGCCACCTGCGATTCACAGCACCTGAAGCAGGCGCCGAAGGCAGCTTCGAGTGCAGGTCGCATCCGCAGAGTGGCTGGGCCGAAGTACGAACCGTCAATATTCGCGTAAGAGGTGAGTGCGTGCCGCAAGTACTGCAAGCAACATTTCTTTTTCTTTCCGGGGATTTTTATTGTGCACCGAAAAGGCTGGGCTGTTCGTGGGCATCATGAAATTATCGAATCGAAATTCGCGAAGTAGCCGCAGCTCCATTGGCCGAAGCTTCTTTTACGAAAATATCAACACAGTCCGTAGACTGTCTATATATATAGACTACCTAAGAATGTCATAGAGAAATTTTAGTTCGCTATTACTAAGTACAAGGTCGTCCACTCTTAAGGGGAACACGCGGAGAGGTAGTCGCTCTCTTCGAAGCGCTATTGCATCCAATATGGCCGCGTATCGAAGCAATGTGGGCCTGTAGGTGATGCTTCGCATGGCTTGCCAATTAGCTTTACAGAGCGATTGGGTCGGAAGTAATGGTGCGTTGAAGAGAGCGGCCACGTGCTCGCGTGTTCACCCTAAGAGTGGACGACTCTGTACCTCACTAGCGGTAAACCTTGATATTTGATATCAAGCTTCAGAGTAAAGGAGAAAGGTTGGAAGCCAACTGGGGTAGCCCTTTTTAGAGGGGAATCAAACCTACCGGAACCCTTGGATGCCAGTTCAGCCTCGCGACTCCTATGCCCCTCAGGCACGCTCGTACGGCTTGGTTGTACCTACGTTATGTGGTTGTGCACATAGTATTGCATTCGCTGATTTCATCGATGTTTCTCCGGTCATTATCCGAACAAACAATTCTGGACACTGATTGGTCGGCGGTTAATGTGACATCACGAAATCACAAGGCATGGCCGAAACGGCAGGGGCTGCAAACGTAAGTAGCACGGGTATACCTACAATCCCGTGCAATAGACACGCTACTCCTAAGTCATGCAGACACGTACGCATGGCTAGGTTAAAGCAGGCACACACAGCGCTAACTTCCAGCAACTTTATTGGAAACAAATGCACAACAATTTACACAAATTTCTCAGTAATTCCATATTTGCATACCATTTCTCACAGTAAGCGCATTGCAAAACGGATAGATGTGTCAGTGGTTTTTTCCGCCCCTTAAAAGTTAAACAGCCTATGCCTATGCAAAGTGTTCGTCCCGTCTCCAATCAATGTACTAAAACATCAAACTCCGTTTGTTGAATGCAAGGTAGGTGTGGTGCACCAGATTCCGCTCCCACGTGGACGAGAGTATGTAGGACAGACAGGTCGCGGCCTTAATAACCGCCTCCGTGATCATAATCGCAATGTTAGTAAAAAAAACAAGACGGTGAACTAGCAAACATTACAACACATGTACAAACTGCAGGCCATTACTCGACAAGCGGTTTTTAGTTGGCAAAAGTAGGACCAGCATATCCGCAAAATTACTGAAGCCGAAAAGATAGCCAGATTAGGAAGTGTTTGTGTAGGCACTCCTTCCGTCAGACTCTCAAAAAAGAAAAAAGATTCCTTACTTACACTCTCGTTGATTATCGCATGCTTATAGATGATACGGTTGATGTTTGTATAAATTGTGCATTTGTTTCCAATAAAGTTGCTGGAAGTTCGCGCTGTGTGTGTCTACTCGATCATGGTCCCTTGTCTTTTTGCGCTATTGCTCCGAAGTATAAATAAACAAGATTTTATGTCTGGTCTATCACATGATATGGCAGGTTACGACCCTACGATAATGAGTGTGTGACACATAACTAGAGGGAAAACCGAAATAGCGCACCTCCTAATTCGCATCTGGCCTAATCAAGCTAGACCGCCCGTGTATGTGTGTGTGTGTGTGTGTGTGGGGGGGGGGGGGTGATGTGGGTGTGTGCGAAGTTGGCTTCCAACCACGTTTTTTATATAGATTAAAGGGAGGAGAACGAAACGGAAGAAGCGAGACATATTATAATTAATGACTACACTTAGGGTCCCTTTTTTCTTTGTGAATACAACGCATGGTGTGGTATACGATGTTTAACTTGGCGATATTATTAGCTTGCCAAATTGCTTTAAGATGGACGTAGCAAGACCGCAGCATGCAGGGTAGATCAAAAAGACAAATCACAATGTCGACTATGCATCACCGCGTTGTGTCCTCTTTGTGCTATCCCGTCTGTTGTTCTGTAGCTATGGCCAACTTTCCGAAACTGCACATGGGCTACGAGAAAAGCCGCAGGGTGGTGTTCCACATTTAGTTTCCGCCGCCATCTGTTTTTGACGCGCACTGACATCACACAAAATCAGGGCGAGTTCTGAAGCGAAAGCTTCACTACGCCATGTAAAGCCAAGGTCGCCGTGGTACAAGTCGCTACTGCGCATGCGCCATAACCATGGCAACCAGCTGCGCCGTTCCGCCAATGTTCCGCCGCTGCAGCCGCTGCGCTCGGTACAGAGAGGAGGAGGAGGGTAGCGGCATCCCAGCAGATTCACATACCGGCGTGGAGAGAAGCCCCGAGCATGCGCGCGCCGCCGTGGACAGCTGACCGAGTGGAGCAAAAAAGCGTTTGCCGGTATCGCATGCGCAAAGCATGATAGTGGATTCTGCTTGCAATGGAGTAATTTCGACCACCTGGGCATCTTAAACGCGCACTAGCATCGCACAGCACACGGACGTCTATCCGTTTCGCCTCCATCGAAACGCAGCTGCCGGCGGTCAGCTTCGCTCTGGTTCCGCAGCCACTTTTGCTCCACAGTTGGTTCAGCAACATTGAACTCCTCTAATCGTTTATTTCACCGGCATCGAAATGCGGTTACCACGATTGTGATTCGATCCCGTGCGACCTTCACAGACTGCCTCTTCCTGGATTCGGAGTTTGCGTCATTTCGGATTTGGAGCCTTGCGTCATTTTCAGAAGTGTTCTTATCTCAGGCCTCTATTCATCTGTCTGGTGGAAACGCCGGAGCCGGAAGTGGTAGTGATATTCGGTTCCGATGTTTCACCAATCAAATGACTCGAGGTCAGAGAGATAACAACACTTCTGAAAACGACGCAAACTCCGAATACGGACCCCGGAGTCACAAATCCTCCCCTGAACTACGTGGCAGGGAGCCTCATGACGTATGCGGCAAACGACTGACTGCATTGAGCTCATGACAACCACGGCTAACATTCTTAATGCTGGATTTCTGTAAGGAGTCACGTAGAAGGGAAGGAACACAGTTGTCGCCCGTAGGCTTGCGAGTCTAGTGAATGAAGCCGGCGCACGGGGCAGTGCTTTCAGATGTGTACCTGGATCACGAAGCCCGTGAAAGCGTGACAGAGAAGGTCTATACATAGGATCTGACGAATATGTTAGGAACGTGGCTGCAAAATTGTTAAGTCAGTGATTCGCTATATACCTCTTTATTTAGACATGTTAATGACAGGAATTATATATTGTCGTAATGTGGGAGTCACGGAATGCGCCTTTTAAGTAACATGAAAGGAACGAACGTTTGCTCGGACACGCCAATTTCACCACTGCGACAACCATAACTGTTCACGGGACTACGAGCGTGCTCCGCCATTCGCGTTGTCGTTTTCCATACTCTGGACGACAGCGGTATGCGAATCGTATGCGACAAAATATTCTCCCCGCCCTTTTGTCCCCCAATCGGAGTTATATTAAACTTCCAATTTCTGAATCTGAAACTATTGAATGCTTTTTTTGCTTAAACATTGCACCGACTTAATGTTTCAACCGAAACACAGCATGTAGAGATGAGAGAACATCTAGCGGCCGAATTAGTCCAGGTTCCGGAAAGCTGCTATTGAGAAGCCATGCAAGGCCAAAACGGTTGTGTTCCCTCTGTACTGAAACGTCCTGACTCGCGGCTTCGAACCAACTACTACATTTTCTTTTTGCTGGGCAAGACTGAATAGAGCTCCCAACCTGCGAGTTCTTGATGTTGTATCGCATCAGGAGCGTGAAGCGCACCTGCTGACGTCCCCGCGCTTTTCCTTGCAGAGCGCATGTGCCCCGTGCTGATGCCTCCGCGCGGATTGCGCATGCGTGCCAACTATGACATGGCAGTGTTCGAGTGCGAACCCCCCGGGCAGCTGGTGGGCTCCGCGGTGCTCCAGTGTCAGCCCTTCGGAAACTGGGACTACCCACTGCCTCGCTGCCTGCGGCCGGGACGAGTGGACGAATGCCCCAAGCCCAGCCAGCGTAAGTGTGGGTTTCACGTATACGCGCCAAACGTATGCCGTGTATCTCTCCATAAAAAATGTATGTTAAAAGCGGGCATTTTCGAGTGGCACGATATGAGATGACGGCAGGGGTCCCAACAGGTTCACTAACGTTTTCTTTTCTTCTTATTGTTATACCCTCAATATAAATTTCTTCAATGTCATCATCATCATCGTCATCATCAGCCGGATTATACCCACTGCATTGCGAAGGTCTGTCCCATATTCATCCAATTAACCCGGTCCTGTGGGAGCTGCGTCCACTTGACCCCTGCAAACTTCTTAACCTTATCCGCCCACCTAACTTTCTGCCGTCCCCTGCTACGCTTTCCCCTTTTTTTTTTTGTAATTCAATTTGTTACCTTTAGCGACCATCGGTTATCCTCTCTTCGCATTACTTCTCCTGCTTTTGCCTATATATATTCTTTTTGGGGGGATTTCCACTAGCATGCCATTAACTCAATGTACCTGCCCTTTCGAATTTAATTTTCTGTAACGTTACGGCCTCAGTGGACCTCACTCAATCTCTCTTTCCTACCAGCAGTCTTCCTAGAGCTTTTTTTTTTCTTCTGCGATGTACCGCTAACACGAACGTTGAACTTGCTACCCAGAGCCTTACAGGGCAGCAGAGTTGCTGATCTCGATAGTTCCAAATCTGGATTGAGACTGCCACGTCTGACAAAATATGTCTTACTCGGGGATGGGCGATGACCTAGAATATTACAGTAGTCGTAGCTGAGAAAGTTAGAACACTATCACTCGTGCGTAGCGACGGCTTTAAAAGCAAATGATACCACTGCAAAATTACTGAGTGGATCATTCACACTACTTCAGGCGTAATCGCTATTAACGTTTCTAACTCGAACTCTATGAACAGTGGTCAACGTTCTTAGATACAGTGGTCGATGGCTGTACGAAAGTGCAGGACGCGCCGATAGACAGCAGTTAGTATATGCCATCCTAACGATATGCTGTTGTTGCACAAACCGGAGCGCAGGCCCTCGAGGAGGCGCAGGAGGCGCAGGAGGAGCTGGAGGTGCCGGAGATGCCGGAGGTACCGGAGGTGCTGGTGTTCCAGGAGGAGATGAAGGAGTCGGAGGAGGCATATGGGGAGGCGAGGATGACGGTGAACCACCGGCCACCCCTGAAAACAGCCCGCCGCTGCGACGCAGGAATGCCGCTGGTTCTATCATCCCGCTGCCGCGGC
>NC_139345.1:74851546-75019046 GCF_055883805.1 Amblyomma maculatum
AGCCACGTGAAGTTACGCTGCACCACTTGAAGAAGTTGACTAAATAGGCTGCATTTTTTTTATGGGCTCGTGCTATGTTTTAATTTTGAAGCAACTGTACATGAATAAAAGGCTTGTTTGGGCTCAGCGATTCGTTTATTTTTACGAAGTTCTTACTGTTGTCAGAAAAACGTCAGTTGGAGCCGGGGATAAGCTCAGGGATGCTGACAATCTGAATGCAGATTCGATCTTGTCTTTCTTTGCGCATAGATAAATATTAGCGGCTGGTCTATTTATAATAATCGACTTATTCCTCACAGCAAACGGTTCTTTGACCATCCTGTACGTCCTCACGACACGGAAAGCATTTCTATAATGCAGGTGCCGCTGTTTGCCATCAGGCGAAGTTGAGAAACGGGTGTGGGATCCAGGACGTAAAGTTACAAGGACATACCTATAAGGAGAACTTGATAGGCCTGTTAGTGGAACTGGCTGTTCCTTGTCGCGGAAGAGAACAGAAATGCGCAGTTAAATGCACAACAAGACATACTTACACATACGACAGATCGTAGAATTTACAATGCAAAAGGACGCTTTTAATGCGTGAGTCTCGCGCAAGTCCCGTCTGCACAACTCTACTTCTACAGCTCAGTTTTCCCTGCAATGCGTTTGGAAATGGCAGGCGGTGCAATGCTCGAAACTGGACAGCTTCAGACGTCCGTCGCTGTGGGAATGCGTGCCAGCGCCTGGTTGAAATGAAACGGGAGTCGCGACCCTCGCACTCTATGCAGCCGACACGACCCCGACTCTTCTGCGAAGACGATAGCGAGGACGGTCTGCTCATTGATAAGGCAGCTGCGCCGGTCTGGTGTCTGCGACAGCTACGAGAAGCGTCCATATGCGGCGCGAGGGACTTCATTTATTACCGCCGCTGTCAGCCTCACTAGGTTGAGCTCTGATAACGATCCCAAAGCAATTAAAGTACATAGAAAGTATTGAAAAATTTAAAGATGCGCTTCATGCATAGCAATGAACGACTGAAGATGTTTGGTTTGGTTTGTGGGGTTTAACGTCCCAAAGCGACTCAGGCTATGAGAGACGCCGTAGTGGAGGACTCCGGAAATTTCGACCACCTGGGGTTCTTTAACGTGCACTGACATCGCACAGCACACGGGCACCTTGCTGAAGATGTGCTTAAGCAGCCTACATAGAGCAATCGCGTGTGGTTAGAGTGATTCTTAGTTAAAACAAATGACATGGACCAATGAATTTAAATATGCCTTAATGAAAAAGTGCATTAGGTGGACGTGTATTTCCTAAAAGAAAGGGTAAAGAAAGGGTAAAGAAAGGGTCCAGTACATTGCAGGAAGTGTTTACTCATTGCCCGCAAAGTCTTCTATCTAGCACACAAGCCAAAACATCCAAGATCCCAGCGACGGAAAGGAAGAATAATTCCTTTTTTACGCCCAGCACCATCGAGAATGAGAGTCAAGTGCACGACAAGGTAAGAGGCTCTATTCTTGAGAAAAAAAAAAAAACCCTCAGAAAAGCATTCAGAGCCTCTGGCAACAAATGAAGTCATGCAGTTTCGCTCGATGGGTTGCAGTTTGCATACATTTTTGCACAAATGCTGCACATAAACGGAACGGTCGTTCATCTTTCTGATTTCAGAAAAACATGGCAAAGGGTTGCTTGCACTTGTATAGAAATCGGCACTGCATCCTCTCTGAGGCTACTCCACCTCTCCTTCGGGAATAAGGTCAGCTGTTAAATCGAGGGTGCAAAGGAACTGCTCGGCGCACGTGCTCCCTCCGCACGTGCATCGCGTCAGGCTCGTCTACTTTCCGCCTCGGGACAGCCCGGCGGTGCGGGGGCCCGAACCCCAAGACCCTATAGGCTTCATAGTTTGGGGTGCCCAAATTAAACTTTGTTTCCTGTGGGTCCCGCAGGAGTGCGCGGCGATCTGGGCCCAGAAGAGGGCAAGGAGGAGTCAAGTGTCGGTGTGCGCGCTGGCGTCGCCTAGGCAGAAAACCGCTGGCACGAGCGCCCGGCGACGCACCGGTGCGTGTCAGAAGCCCGCGCCGTGTGCGGCCATGTGGAGCGCCGGTCTCGTCTCCGTCTTCTGGGCCCTGGCCAACGGCCTCGGTGAGCACCTACCCTCTCGTTTCCTCGGTAATGCCGCAGAGGCCGGAAGCGCGTCGGTGATCCTGGCGGCCGAGGCGTACCGATGCTGCATGTGGTCGCGTCCGCTGTCGTGTCGTACACTGCTCGCGCTCACTTGCCTCCCTAGCGTGCGTCGACACTCGAGCTCCTTCTTCTTCGTCCCCACAAATCTGCCCCGCAGGTAGGCATGCGGTTTATTGAGCGCAATGTCTTGAAAGCGATTGTGAACTGCTGGTAATGAGCAAGTGGAGTGGAAGGCAAGTGTCCAGGAAGATGTTAGAATAGTCGGTTTATTTCGGGGCGGTTTTTTGCTTATTCCAACCATCAGCAAAGCTTCCGCTGCAAATATCTCCTCTACTGTTGAATTAAACCCGCTGGTTGTTGACTGAAACGCTCTGGTTACATTGTTCAGCTTATTGGAAATGCAAGTGGCGCATCGCTGCAAAAGGTGCGTCACACGCTGCACAAGTAGTGTTCCTGAGTTGCGGTTCGTGAAGCGACATTCGTGTATCATCGAAGCGATTTCGCCCTCAAGATGCATAGGTGGCGAAGCAGGCGTTTTCTGTAAGGCAGGGATAACGTCTATAGAATTTTGTGGCCCCCACTCTACTCCCCTGCGCCTCGACTAATATGTACACACATGTTTTTCTTCCATCAGTGACTGATATTTGCAGTTCTTCACCAGATCGAATTGCTGCATAAGCGGAAGCACCATATTTTGTATTAGGATATTGAGGGACGGCACGTCTGATCAGCTTTGCGAGGCACGGTAACAATTTCGATCGACAAACAAGCGGCAGTGGGACATCGGACCAGGCACCGTGAAGAGTAGCTGCTGGTTTGAGGAAAGTGAAATTCGGGCAGCGCTTTCTCATCCGCGATCCGAGCACTACTTTCCCCAGCTTCTCATTTCTAACCATGTCCACACAAGACGTACTGCGCACCGGCCGGCTCCTCTGCAGCGACCTAAATATATATAGGTGCGCAGGCTGGAAGAGTGTGTGCGTTGACCGAGCTCCGGGAAATTGTGTTTGCTCTCCCGCCAACGCATGAGCGGCAAAATAATTTCGACTAACAATAATTATTGCCTTTAATGGACAAGTGTGTCACGACACGCAGGCCAGTAAAGCGCAAAGATCTACTGAAGGGAAAAGTGACCGGGGTAACTTCAAAAAATAGGAAAAGAAGAACATGTACACAGGAGATAATCTTAGTGCTTGTCAAGAAGAGGAAATAGACTTGGGCGCGACATTGTAATGGTGGAAACCGAGGGCCGGGGTTCCGTCAGGTTAGCAGGTTGGATATCATGAGTATGAGAAAATGTACACAGAGCGTCCGGGTGTCAAGTATAAGATTAAAATTTGCTGGAATACGGAGCGCGCGCCTGGAGCAAGACAGGGTAACTATAGAGGCCACCGGGAGAGGTTTTTGTCTTGCAGTGGATGTGGCTTTGTTTCCGGTTCTAACGGTAATGAAGATGCTGCGGCTGACAATTGTTTGAATTTTTCTGGTTTTTTTTTTGTTATCAGTGTTTTTTTTTGTGTGTGTGTTTTTACGCTGAAGAATCGACGTAACTGCAAGGCTTTAGGACAAGATGTCTTTATAGCATAGTTTCGCGTAATATCAGAAGCAAATACATGTGTTGCAATAATCAGGTTTTGCCAAGCATTCAGTGGGCCCGACTTTTCGAGTTGTCAGTTTCGTAAACTTTTCTCTGAGAGGGTTGACAACATTTTTGCAGACGCTGTATATGTTAAGCTATTGGTTCCTAAAACTGAAGATACTAAACTGTTTGAAGCATCATCCACAGGTTTAAATTGTAATCCAGTGTTCTTATGTGAGATCATTCATAACTAAATCGGCGTATAAATGACCTGTTATGAGCTAGAGATGGTTTAAGGAAGAGTAATGTTTTTTTACTGCTGACGATTGATGGAGTATGGCATTGTAATACAGGAAAGTACTGTGCAAGCATTGTACACATTCGCTTAAATTATAGGTCATATTCTTTCGCAGACAGGGCAGGAATGAGGCTGAAAAATGTAGGAAGCCAGTAAAATTAGCACAATTTTAATCGCAAAAGAAGGAGGACTCTGAGCACTCGCAGATTTCAGTACGTTTACGGTAATGTTCACAGACTTCCGTACGCATAATTATACTGTCTGTACAAGTGCACATTTGCGTCTATGCTTTGAAGGCGCCTATCTCTTCTAAGAACGCACCTTTAATCATAGAAATCAGTGACATTATTCCTCCGAATATTCTTCTGAAAGCGTGACTCTAAACCCATTAAAATTTATGCCTACGTACATGTTAGTATGCCATACGAAGAATATATATATTTCTTTAGCCAAGCATTTTATGTAATTCAGGTTGGTTATTCCACGCGTTGTGGGTACTATGGAATTTAAAATTTTGAACGTACCGTATTCTAGAGGTCTTATTTCTTTCGTAAAACGAAAAAAAAAAAAAAGAAATGCAAACATGGTTCACAAACTTGGATCCTGCAAGGACATAATTTATTCGAAGGCATCAGACACGCAGTTTCGCTCTTTTTGAGATCCATGCATTAAGCCGACCTTTTTGACGAGCTCACCTGAAGATGAGGAAGCCGGAAAGAGAACTCTTGCGTCAAAACACAAGCTGCATAGTAGTAAATACAGTCTAAAAAAAAGAAGAAACGTAGCCCTTCCGTTTTCAAGCCCTTTCCTTCTTCTCCGACTTCCTCACTCGAAACGCGCTAGCTTAAAAGCCTGTCGCCGAGGGTAAAAAATTATTGCTCTCAGAAGAAAGCTTCGCAGTCATCGCCCTCAGCAACCCGTTGCCAAAATCTGGCACCAACGCTTCGAGGCTTGCCATGCGAGCGGCAGCTGGTGTTTCTCACCTATACCCTGTCTCCGGAATAAAAGCGTACAGTGTTGCGGGGGCAACAGCTCGTGACGTAACTTTATACCACACCTAGAATCCACTTCAAAGGTAAACGCCTCGTGATTCGCTGGGCACCTTAACCATCGAATCGGTTCGTTTACACACTGACTGGCGAGCATATTTGAACTGCCCAGTCGAAGTTATGATGACCTGCAATCGGCAGGTTGAATTGAAAAAAAAAAAAAAAAAGAAAGAATAAAAAGATGGGCCCTACGTTCACTGACGAACCCGCCGTTCAGCTTTCGTACGCGCTGCACGGTTCTAAAGAGGCACTGCTGTATATAAGCCCCTCTAGAGCCGCCACGTTCAGCAAGCCGCGTGCTGCCCAGGCGGACGTATATTTTAGAGTGCAGTAGCGCGCGGTGAAATCAAATTTAAGCGGGTCATTGTTTGAAGCACCGACGCGTGACGCGCTTAAGCGGACAGCTCGGGGTGAGATATATGGGCCGTTTCCGACCTGTAGAAGCAGGGGAAAGAGGAGGGGGAAATAAAGAAGACAAAAAAATTTGAATGAAGCTAGGAACCCGCGTTGAGGTTACAGTGGACCTCTGAAGAATGGGACTTACTGAAATCAGCACCACTCCGTCGTCTGCGATGCTTCGTGAATTGCTATCAAACCGGAGAAGAGAGAACCGGTGGCTTTTCTCACAATTACTGAAGTAGCAAGAAAGTGAGTTCGTCTCACTCTCAGATTGGAGCCTTTCGTCCCGAGGAAGAGATAGTCACGCAAGCTTCTACGAAGCTGTCAGGAATAAAGCATCGTACTGGAGAGAAACGCCAGACTCTTCCTTTGACGAAGTCTGCAAACACCCCCCTTTCCTGCGCTACACATATGCAGCATTATGGACGCATTCTCGGTAGCGGTGTTTTGAAAGGACGATGACGGTCCGACTGTCATTATTTACTCTATTAATATCCAGTATCTACAGTTATATTCGCTCAAAAAGGCCCGAGCAAGTTACAGCATGTTAGCTCTGCATTCACGACCGCACTCAATTTCTCCCAATCAACTCTCCCTATACCGCTGTCATATATCCGCTTTCTTATTGTTCGGCAACCCTGGTGGTCAGTGGAGGCGCGCTGTCTCACAGTGCTTACGTAAGAGCAACATTGCTGCGCCCATACCACATGACATCAGCTGCGTTTACACCACAGTGCTGTGTTAGCAGAGAGACTAGGAGTGATGCAGCGCAAGCAATGACATGCATGACTGGACAACACTACACAAAGAGAGACGCTCGACCAGTGACGTATACCGTTGTTGTTCTGTCATGCGCTGCTTTTGTGCCGTTCGCTTGTGCGTGCTTTTGTGGGTTGACGGCTGTGCAAAGGAAAAAAAAATTTTTTCGTCGAACCCGTCGACTGGCACCAAACTGGCCATTGTCGCTTCCCTGTGCCTACAGAATACAGCTGAAAGAATGTAAGATGTAGCACAATGAACTCAACAAGCCTTAAAGAATGTTGACCAGGTATGGACATATTACACAAGCAAGAGCAATGCTGAAACTAATCATGTTTCGCGCATGTTGCGATGTAACATTGGGCGCTGTCTAGCCACGACACATTCACACTATTCTCCCGGACAACTTTCTTTGCCTCTGCAGCGAGACCAAGCAGTGACGGATGCATTGGGGAGTGATAATTATTCGTTGTTCGTGTTGTGCATCCGGAGAGGTGAAAGGAAAGAGGGTGTGGGGTCGCTAGTGCTGACGCAGGCCACCCTCACAGGACGGGGTCAAACGGCCGTCCAGCGTCCTTTTCTAATATGACGTCAATGTGACGTTGTAAATATGACTTCAATATTATCGGCGTTGTCATCGTTGTAAGCAGCAGGCAGGTCATTAGAATAAGATGAAAATTTTGGAGTATTAAAATGCCTTCAACAGCGGAGCACACCAGGTAAGGGCAGCCTCTAGGCATTCATTTGGCCTCCTCCTCCACATGAAAGCGATGTGGCATGGAAAATTACTATAAGGGAGATCGAAGGGCATACCCAAGTACACCACCACGTTCACCTCGTCACATATTTTTATAGAGCTACAGTTCCCAGCAGGTGCCCAAGGTTGCTCATTTGAACTGTACATTGTCTATCCTCTCGGCATCGTTCGTCCTGTATTCATGCGAAAATCTAAATGGTAGTTGTCCTTCTACCACGTGGCCTAGCACAAGGCGCGCTGGCGGTTGATTTTGACAGGTACGCGAGGAACGGACACATGCCTCTGTTTCAGAAGATAAAGTTAAATGGAATAATACTGCGTTATTACCATTTCGCATGCGAACGCGTGATTAGGCGAGTAATTCGTCGACAGAGGGGTTACAGTCCCTAATGTTAGCCCTTGACGCATCCCCTGACGTTGATTGTGGTCGAAGCTGTCTGGAAGACTTACGGCATCGGCTGCAGCTGAAACCAAGGTAATTTAGCCCTAACCAAAGAAAATTAAATGCGATCTATTGTTACATCGCACGAATCGTGCACGCGGTTGTTGATGGCGTTACGTGAGGTTACCTGTTAGACTTGTCATCATCATCATCATCATCATCTTTATTTTCGTTGTGAGATACATGTATACATGGCTATCATTATTACAGAAGGACGCCTCGAAGCATGCACTGTCCGGGGGACCTATAACAAAATGAATAAAATTCTCGGGTAACTTACGAGGCAAGTAATTAAGAGAAGAATATGCAGGCGTGCACATACAAACTTCTATTGCAATGTTAACGAGAAACAGTATTTAAAAAATCTAGATAATCAAGAAATTCAAACAAAATTGCACTAATTGCAGAAATCTGAGAATAAAAACCACTAAAAACGAATGAAATGATGTAAGCACAGCCAGAAAAATAACTGTAGTTGATGGAACAACACAGAGAAGAAAATAAGTCAATATTTAATGAATGATGAAATGAATGAAGAGTACGCGGTGATTTGATTTCGGATGGTAGGGAATTTCACACATATATGTCTGAAAAGTGCGCAGTCTGTTTTCCACAATTAGTCGTAATCTTCGGTAATAGTAGGTTATGATGTTCAGCAAATTCGGTGTTGGTATCGTTAAAGAGCTTGAAGGACTCAGAACTGCTAAGAACTACGAGATTATTACGAAGATAATTGACGCCAACCTACGACGAAGCTGTAGCGACAATGTTAAAGGTACGATAAAAATTGAGAACGGATGCACAGTAAAGGCTGAAAGGAATCATATGAAGTGCTCGATTTTGAAGGTGGCGAACTCATAAAAGGTGAGTGTTCTAAGTGTTACCCCCAAATAAATGAAATATGGCAGGTATATATACGAAGGATAAACATAACATGCGAAGTATCGGTAGGTCGAAGTAATGCCAGGCTTTGAATATCACGTGAATAAAAAAGGCTGCCTTGGATTTAATGAATTTGGTATGCTGATGAAACTTTAGTTGATTATCTGGAACCACACCAAGAAATGTTGTGGAATCTGGGGGCAAATTATGTCCGTGCTTAAATGCACCAAAGAAGCAGAAACTTCCTCCTTGTAGCATGAATGAAAAAATCATAAAGGTTATCTTTTTTTTTTATTAATTTCTATATGGTTATTCTGACACCAAGTATGCGTACTCAGAAGGTCGGTGTTCAAACTGGTGTTAATATAGAAACATCACTAGCGAGGGAAAAGATGGTCGTATCGCCAGCGTAAATAGTTGAACTAGAGTAGTTGAGGCATTTTGTCAAGTCATTAATATAAATAAGGAAGAGGAGAAGGCCTAAGATGAATCTCTTTGAGACACCGTTGTCGATTAGCTTTGGGTCAAAAAATATGCCACCAAATTCAACAACTTCAGGTCTGTCTGTGAGATAGCTACGGATTAGGCTAAGTGCTGGACCACGAATGTCAAGGCATTCCAACTTTTGAAAGGGAATGTTATGGGTAATAGTGTCAAGTGCTTTTGTTGGGTCAATAAAAGGGCGCCAATAAAGAAACCAATATCACTATTAGGAAAACTGCCACTTTTAAACACAGAGTTAATTAAGTGAGCCAGTAGAGGTGAAATTTTCTCAGCAATAAGTTTAATTTTAACTGGAGCAAGCCGTCTAGCCCGGGACCTGTATTTTTAATTGCCTGATTGTTTGAAGTACTTCATTAGCAGCAATCGGGTATAGAAAAAACAAAAAAAGGAATGAGGGGTGCGTCTACACACTGTATAGGGACTGTGAGTTAACGGTTGCTGTGTTAGCGCTTAAACTGCGATTAAAAGCGCGCTTGTAGACAGAACATGACCGACGGCGATGGTAAATGACGTTTAATGAACGATGACGGACCTAGCGCGAGCGCGCCTGCCCACGTCAGTTCCCGCTTATATATATATATATATATATATATATATATATATTGGTGACATGACAAGCAATATATATATATATATATATATATATATATATATATATATATATATATATATATATTGCTACGAAGATGACGAAGCGGGCAGTGGCGCGGGGCGGAGCGCTCGCGCCAGGCCCGCTGGCCATTAAAGCATATTTCATCCTCATGTCATCACGTCGTTCTGTTTCTGTTGTGTCGCCGTGTTCCATTGCTTGTCATGTCACCACGTAACATTTGGTTGGAGGTGCGGTTCATCCCCATCCTCGCTGTGCCCCGTCGAAGCCAACCGTACGCCGAGTCCATCGGCCGAGAGCCCGTGGAGATCGCCGCCCAGCTTTACCCCAGCCCTTTGTGCTCAGACCCGACCAGCCGCTCTCCCCAGTCCCGTCCCCAGCCTTGACCACAATACACGACGACCAGGATGAGCCCAAAGCCGACCCGACCGACCCCACGACGAAGCGACCTCACGACTACTAGAGCGAAGACAGCTAGCACCCCCACCCAAGCCGTTCGGCGTGTCCATGAGCCTTGGCCTTCGGCAAACGATGAAGATTGGATCTGATGCTCCGGAGCAAGCATTCATCCCATCTTCGCATTCAATGTAATGTCCAGCGTTTCATGTCCTAATCCTGTGTCTGTGTTCATCGTCGCTTCATGCATTGGACTTCTAGCAATCGATCGGGACGATCGCTCGGTGGCCCCGGGTAGTGCTAGCTACGAAGATGACGAAGCGGGCGGTGGCGCGGGGCGGAGCGCTATATATATATATATAAATATATATAGGAATAATCATTAAAAGGCCATCTCAGAGTTTCGTTTTGACAGAGGCTCCGTCACACACGTCGACAATATATGTGTCCCGAAAAAATATCTACTCTCTTCATCTCTTTCCTGCGAAAGCCAACGCAACGAAACCCACTTCGTAAATGCATGTACTTTCATAATCAAACACTCATTGTAATAGAAAATTTAAAAATGGCATAACGCTTGTTGGCATTGGTAAAACGTCTCGATGGAACAGTAATTACACTCACTGACCGTACTGAAAAGCCGCCTATTGTTCCTGTAACTTATGAACGCGTAATTGATAAGCACAATCCGTGTGTAAGCATTGCTTTACTTGCGCTCGCGTAGTTTATTTAGCGTTGATTTTTGTAGGGGCTAGGCGGTAGTTAAAAAAATGAGAGAGAGAGAGAGAGAGAGAGAGAGAGAGAAGACTTTATTTACACCGACATGGAACTCGAGGCAAGGGCTTAGCCAGGGAGAGGATTTCCTTGCCGGCTCTCCTGCGTCGTGGCCGCATAGGTCTTGGAGTAAGCCTCCTCCGCCAGGTGCAGGACGATCTTTTGTTCATCCGCACTTGGGCTGCGAATGTAGGACTCCCAGGTAATTTGATCAAGGGGATCAGTTTCCTTAGCTCCCGGAGAATCGGGGCATTGCCAGATTAGGTGATTTTGACTCAGAGGTACGTTGCAGAGATTGCAAGCCTCTGGGCCACCTGCCAACTCATTATGCAGAGTAACATGCGGAAAGAAACGATTGGCCTGAATTTTGCTGCTAAACAGAGGTATGAGACCATATCGGTAACAACCATCGTACATATGTTAGTGACCCATGTGTTGTCCTGCATGAACGGCAGTTGTCATATCTGGGCGCGCCTGCGTGATTGCTTGGGTTTTTATGTTTTTTGCCTTTGAGTAGATACTTCCTGTGTTTGCGAGTAAACGCTTAGTCGCGAGTCAGCGCTCGTGGTGTTGTCTTCCTTGTCCCTGTCAAGCGTGCGCTGTTAATTTTCCAAGATGCTTTACCAACTAGCTCCAATGTCAGTTTTACTACGGCTGATATCTGTATCACGGATTAAACGTGGGGGCGAGACAACACACCCGCTCCCACTTTACTGTATAAATACGCGGTTATTGAATGAATATGGGACGTTCTACTCCTCTTGCTCCCATTTTGTCTACGAGATCGCTCGGTAATCCGTAAAACAGATTAAGGCATTGGAGACATGGCGCCTTCTTGGCTACGACGTAAGAATATAGTTTACGCCGGGAAAGAAGCTACTGGTCTCCGACATGTTGTCCCGGGCAACAGGCCATCGCAGAAAATGCCGTCGTCAGCTGACTGATGTGTACGCAGTGAGTACGATCGCTTCAATGGTTGCCGAGGTCATTGAGGACCTGGCGGCCAGAGAATCCATTAAAGACCAGTGGAAGCCTTTTGAGGGAGAACTGCCTCATGTGAATGGAGTGCTGCTAAAAAGGTGCACACGTGCAATCCCGGCCTTCATGAGAAAAGAAACTTTGAAAAAAAAAAAAAATCATCAAGGTCATTGAGCATTAATAAATGCGAAGCAAGATCAAGGCATCTTTTCTTCTGGACAGGAATCAATTCTGATATAGAAGCGTTTATACAGACCTGTCCTAAATGCAAGATATACGCCTGCAGACAGCCGCAAGAGCCGTTAAAGTTACGCCCGGTGCCCGATAGACCATGTCATCTTGTCGGCATCGATGTTTTTGAGCATGGTGGACGGTCATAATTGTGCTTCTACGACGCATTATCAAATATTCCCGAAATGAAGCTGCTCAAAGATAATTGCGCGAAGACCGTCACTGAAGTGACAAACGCGTCTTTTTTTTTTTTTTTTGGCAGATACGGCATACCAGTGGAAGTTTGTGCAGACAATGGCCTGCAATATCCATACTAGGCTTTTGGCGCATTCGCTTGGACGTACGACTCCAACCATACCACTTTAAGCCCGGTATCTCCAGTTAAACAGTCTGGTGAGAAAGGGCGTACAAGTAGTTAAGAGAGTTTTAAAGAAAAGCACTGAAGTGAATCAAGACTTCCAGCTCGGTCTTCTTGCCTACAGATCTACGCCGTTGAGAACCGGATCATCACCTGTCGAGACATCAATGAAGAAGACCCTGAAAAACTATACCCTACGTCCGGCCGTCTCCAGTTCACAGTGTACCGAAGCCTCGTCAGACACACTATTCAAGCCGACAGCAAGCACCGCTCAACGCTGGAGATACGGCCCGCATCAAAAAGGGGACATGGACCACCAAAGTTCAATTCATTCTGGCTTCAAAATATCCCAGGACATATAACGTAATCACCGGAGACGGTACAATCCTGTGACGCAATCAGTGGCATCTGCTGCCTAAAAGAGAGGCTTTTTGATAGAAAGAACCTTTGTCAGCGCAACGACGACCTCTGCCAAGTAGCAGACCAAACCTCCTTTTCAGCATTGGGCAGCAACAATGCCGCTGAGTTAACAGCTACAACTGGCAGGATTCTTGCCACCCATCAACGCTCTTGCAAGCGCGCAGCAGCACCAAGAATCTGCATTCAGAGGCTCTACCCGAGAACGCAGGCCCTCGCAGAAGCTTGCATATGATCGAAACTTAGTGCAGCATTTCCATTTCCGTCCTAAATGCTCCGTTTCTATCTTATGTTTTATTATTCCTTTGAAAGAAGAGAGAATGTATCGAGAAGAGAGAACTCTAACATAACCCCTGGGAGCATTTTTGCGCGAGTTTTTCCACATTGCCCTGCCGTCTTTATATATATATATATATATATATATATATATATATATATATATATATATATATATATATATATATATATATATATATATATATATATATATATAAATAACAGGGCTGCCTTCTATTATCGCATATTTACCTAATTACAAATGCAGCTTTAAGCCATTAGTTCAATCTCTCAACGAGGAGGCCGCGCTTTAGCGGCTCAGGCAGAACGCGCAAATTAACTCAAGCGATGACGTCTTGGCTGCCGGTTGAAAAACCGCAGGCTGCGACGGCAGGTTCTGCTCGAAGCCGCGGAGAATAGCCCGCAGCCGCTGCGTCTCCCCAAAGACTGGCCATTTCGAGGAGCACAAAAGCACCGCGCCCCACTCTTCTCGTTCGCTTTAATAGTCCCGCTCCTGCGCCTCTTCATGCTCGCCTCCTTCGTTTCCGCTCCGGCTGTCGCCGATGAAGGGCTCTCCCCCGCACTGATGCCCGCGGCTAGCTGCGCCCAGAATAGCTGCCGCATTCGGCGACTGTGGCGTCCGCCGTAGCGCTCCACGTGCGCATACACTCAAACGTTGCGTCGCATAGGAGCGAGGTGCGACGCTTTGAAACTGTTTAAAGGGTGAAGTGCCGTTGACATCCTGCGGCTGCACACGTGCTGTCGAGTGCGTGCCCTGGTGTATGGAGGGCTTTGTCGGTGAAAATGAAGTGACGCTTTGTGCACGGGTGAGGAAACATATGAGAGTAAATAGCGTTGTGACTCCCCTTTTTCGCCCCCTTGCTTACAAATTTGCTCTTGTAGGTTAGTGCTGGAAGCGTTCTTCAGAAAGCTCTAACAGATGGATTAAAAGAAATTCTTCAGCATTGTCGGCTGGGCCACAAATACACATGTAGACTGGAGGTGCCTGCTTACACGATTTTCATTGCAGGTTTCTTAACAGCCTCGGAAAGGAACATGCGTTGGTAGTAGTAGTCTACTTAGGGCAGGGAGCGGCCGCAGATTAATATCAAGATAAGGAAATATCTAGAAGAATCAGACTGAGCTGGAGTGCTTTCGTCAAGTACTACCAGATCGTGAATGGTAGGCTACCAGTATCTCTCAAGCGGAAAGTATACAGCAGCTGTATCGTGCCGGTACTCACCTATGAGGCTGGAACAGGAAGCTTGGCGAGTTGGTTGTTATCCATTATTTAACAGCGCGAAAAAACGAGGACGTTAGCACGCACAACACGAGCGTTTTATATATAATCCCGTAAAAACACACACACACAACAATTACTTATCCTATCTCAATCTTCCTGCAACGACTTCTCAAGAAAGGCAATTTCACGGTTAATCAGTGACAACTATGGTTTTGCGACACACGCGGAGCCCCCCTTATCAATGTGATACGTTTCTACTTACCGTCTGATCTTTGCGTTTGAAAATGACAGACGTCTCTTGAAGCAAAGGGGTTCAGGTGAGCTCACGTTGTCTCCAATGCAGAGCTACATTCGAGCCGCCTGCTTTGTCCAAAGAATTAGAGTGTTCCTTCAGGCGGTCGTTTAGGCAACGTCCTGTCTGCCCTACATACCATGCGCCGCAGGGCAAGCGGATCCTGTATACAACCCCTTTTACGCAATCTACCCTCCTTTCAGCATCGTTAACGGTGCAGCCAACTTCGGCCCTCCTACCTAGTAGGGACTCGCGCCTTCGTTGCAAAGCCGGGCATATATATATATATATATATATATATATATATATATATATATCAACTTTCTTCGAGACGAAAATAAAACGTCAACTTCAAATTTGCGGCCAACTTACTTCAGACGGTGAGATACCGAGTGGATGTAGGGAATAACCGCGACCTTCTGGTGCTTGGCTGCTTAACGCATGTGGTTAGATTTCATTCTGAACACCAGTATTTCCCAGAGCCTTCCAGTCGGGATCTCTGGAAAACCTGCCTCCCGAAGCCTGGCAATTTGGCTTTACACACTTTCCTTAATCAAATGGGGGCACGACCTTCAGAGCGGCGCGAATACATGAAGTAACAATGCCATCTTTCACCAACTTGGAATGCCCCGACTGGAAGCTTAGTAGCCTCTTGACAGAGTGTGGCGAATAGAACCAGCAAACATGCCCAGGTTCAAGCTTCAGTTCTAGATCCAGAAACTGAATCCTGCCATGGTGAATGGACTCTGTTGTAAAGTTAAGCCCGTGGGTATTCCTGATAAAAGTGTCCAGCACAGGCTGCGTAAAGCTGTCGTTGCTTACAAAGACGAGGTAGTCGTCCACATACCTAAGTACCTTAAGTACACCGCCCGGTAACTCTACTTCAATCGCTCTCAACCCTGCTGAGTAACAAATCGCTTAGCATTGGTGCCGCACGAGAACAGATACAAATCTCAGAGCGCTGTACAATTACACCACCATTCCAAGCAACAATAGTTGACTGAAGGTACATGCACAGTGTTTCAAGAAAAGCATCCACCGACACACCACAAACGTTTCGGAACCGCACCTCGTCATTTTCTTCCGAAATGCAGTCCCTCACAAAGCGCAGTAAACAGTCGTAGGGAACCGAGTAGTATTGAGTAGTTGTGTGTGTTAACGTCGTCGTTTTTTCGCGCTGTTAAATTACAGGGCTGGAACGTGGATGCTTAAGGAAAGCGTTCTACTTAAACTGGGGATAACAAAAAGAGCGATGGAAAACGTGTAAAGTTAAGCCACAGGAAGCGCACAGAGTAGGTCAGTGAACAAACTCGCGTGAACGACGTTCTACTCGAAATCAATAAGAAATTGGCATAGGCAGATCATTTATTGTGAAGGGAGGATAACCGATGTTCCTAAAGGACAACAAATTGGACTCCAAGGGAAGGACAGCGTATCAGGGGGCTGTAGAAAGTTGGGTGGGCGGACGTGATTAGGAAGTTCGCTGGGCTCATGTGGATGCCGCTAACGCAGTTTAATTGAAGGAATATGGAAGGGGCCTTTAACCTGCAGTGGGTGTAGTCAGGCTGTTGATGACGATGATTACCCGAATCTCTCACTAGCTCATGGTGACCGAGAGAAAATGATAACAGTAAATATCAGCTTAAAGAAGAAGTGTGACCGGTTTCTTCATGTACCTTCGGAACATTCATCGAAAAAGAGAGAGAACGAGATGTATTTATTAATTTGTGCAACCACACATCGCTGCCTAGCAAACACACGTGCGTAGCACTCTACTTCGAACATGTGCACCATTGTCTTTGCGCAGTCGTCACGTGCTCTGCGGCACATGTGGGATCAAAATAGGTTTCAGCGTGCGCGCATTTCCTAACTAGAAGTGAATAGAAGTGAAACTTTCTCCGCCACTGCCATTTAATTATTGGCACATTCGTGTTCGCAACTTTAGGGGCAGAAGACGAGCGGTGTTTACATCTCGGATCACAACGAACCTCAGTACCAACGCCGCCGACTAGGAGAGTAGTTTTCTTTAAAGCGCGAGGCTTACTCGAATAAGCGTTTACGAAATTCTGGCCTGTCAACGTCAGATGCCATCGTAGTGTTGAGTGTACTTTCACAACGAGGAAAGCTATGGGTTTCATACATATTTGCTTTACTAAAACGCGACGGGAGGAAACGCTACGAATGGGGAAAGTATTGCGGCAATTGTTCTCAAGGCATGCATGTAAGTGCAGTCTTGGATAAAACTCTTTAAGTCAAACACTTTTTTGTTTGAGCCACGTAATGAAGCCATTGCTGCATGCTAGGCGATGATGTCTCACAGCGGAAGAGAAGCTTACTGCTTGGTGTGCGTGTGCGCTCGGAAGCCTTAACTACATGGGGAATTCAAGGGAGATTCATTCCACTTCTAGTGAACGTTATGGCATGAATACTTTGCACGAAGGGTGTACGGGCGTTTCGCTTGCTTCTGCAATAAAGCAAAATAAATAAGTCAGCTAAGTTTCTGCTTCCAATCAGTGTCGCTGTAGAATGTCCTTGCTGAGCCCGTATCGACCGCGAGCGACCGTCTCGCAGTTGTAACCTGCGTACTTGCCCAGCAATGGGGCTCCGTAGCTTACATACGTGCAACTGCGAGAGACTGAAATACTACATTGAGCGAGTAGTTTATGTTTTGGTGGAGACTCACTGTTCGCACATCTTTCAAAAACATATCGCTAGAGTGATCCGCAGATGACGCTAAGTGGGTTGCATTATTCTCAGTTGACTGACCCTGCATTTGTTTCTTCGATGTTTGGTTTGCAGAACTGGAACTCGCGGAACGCTGGTATGGACAGCCCTGCTGCCAACGAGCACGGTTGGAAGGATGCCGCCGGGCCTGCTTGCAGGTACGAAATACAAATCAGTGCGGTAAAATGCGATACATATCAATACAGCACAACGCAACACAAGCAACTATGCTGCCCTATTATTTTATTTCTTTCCTGGTTATGTGAAGCACAGTGTGTTGGCCTTTAGACAACTCTCTCTATTCCTTCCCAGTTACGTGAAGCACAGTGTGTTGCGCTTTAGACATTTCTCACTATACCTAAATGAGCGTTCGCAAGATTGTCCTCAAGGAAGGTGTTTCTAATGCAGAGAGCTGAAGGTCTTTATCTGCAGGTGGTGGTGGTGACAACATTTATTAATCCTTAAGACTTATGATAGCAGCCTACTGGTGGGTCGGCTCAATATTGTGTAGGCTGGCCGGGAGCCCGTGGCTCTCAGCTATTCTTGAAGCCCAGTTTATCAGCTGCTTTTGTGTAGCCTAGTCTGAGCTGGACACTGCGATCTCCCAGCGCTTTATGTGGGCGGATTGCCATCGATGCACAGCAAGAAATCAGAGCGCTGTTTCTTTCGTCGAGGGGAACAATTGGCAAAATCAGTTTTAAAACTTATGTATGACCAGAAACCTCAGCCTGCGCAGTCGTCCTGAAAGTCGCACTGCGGCTAAAAATACGAAACATAGAGGATTTGATATTTCTCAAAGGCTTTTTCAGATTTCTCCGCGATATATAATGACCGTAACGAACTTTAATTACGCCAAGTTTCATTAAATCAATTACATAAATGTGGAAAAATGCCAGTTGCGACTGGAAAACCGTAGTTCGTGCCCCGCATCCTCCTGGTCGTGGTCATGGCACCTCTTGAGCGCTGCTTCGTGGTTGATATCTCTTCCGCACAACCTCCTCCCATGCTACTGTTTTCTGTCCTTATTCTGCTCGCAAGTTCTTCTGAACATCGAAGACAAGGCGAGGAGAGGGGCACACTCTAAGTGAGAAGTAGGGACACTGCCGCTTTTTCTCTAATCCCAATCAGCGCCAATCTGGTGTTCACTTAGAAGCCCCTTCCCCCCTGGCAGGCACACACACATTCTAAGCATAAGCTTCCGGTACTGCTGTCGACTCGCCATGTCTGGCCTCGATCTTGCTCGTTGTGCGTCTCCTGGCGAGTTTCTAGTCTGTGTCCCGACAAGAGCTGACGAAAGAAGGAAGAGTGTGCTAAAAGCGTGGAACTGCGGGACAGCGGACGGACGTCAAACGTTCTTACGCAAAAGACATAGGAGGAAATCAAGAGAATACAGGCTTTAGCGCCGCGGCTATGCCACCAGTAATTCATAACATGATTGAAATATGACTCTCCGAATTCAGAGCCTGCTCAACTAGTCTATTATACTTTTTCTTAGGAAATGAGGAGCAGCATATTAGACAGTTTTAGGGAGGTGTTTGTATGACAAGGAATGAGCAAGCTTTATTCGGCCTCGATTCGATCAGCATATTCAACGATGTTAACAGTTTTCGAGTCACATTTACTCTGCGTTACGTATTATTATCTATATAGAGCCTCAAACATCAGCAGCGCCCTGGATTCCTATGTGCATTTAGGCGGGAGCTTTAGGCGACATCATTAAGGACAACTGCCGCTAAAGTGGCTGTGAGTGTGTAATGGGTGCCTCGTTTCGCTCATGTATAACCGGTACTTCATAGAATGCATTCCACGCAAATAGAGTGTCGCTACTGGGGTGTGAGGGCGTCAATCCAACGGTAACGTGTTCATCATATTGGAGATCAATGAAATACAAGTGAATTTATTTAGCCACGACGTGATTCTATCTGCATGATGCTAAGAAACGATGGGGGACCACAATCAAAGGGAATAATTAATGAACGACGAGGATTGTGGTAAAAGGGGGCGCAAGCAGGGGCGCAGCCCACTAACGTGCTTCAGCCACCACAGCTGAACCAGATTCGTTCGCCTGTCCGAAAGCCACGACTAACAGCCATTTTTTTTTTGTTTTTTTCCCGTTCACTACATTTTGTTTAGCGGCGGTAGAAGGTGACTTTCTCGGCGGTAAAAAATGCTTCTGTGTCGGCATCGCCATTGCCCTGGTACGTGCTGCACGCAAAATACTGCGTTCACTAGCTTGGTATTAAGATAGTTATCCGGGTAATCCTGCGCTGTACATGTTATGCATGAAGAACGACTTCCTTACAATCCGTTAGAAATACCCTGTCATATATCGAATTACACCTCACAGTCCCATCTGTTCATCGATAGAAACCGCCGTGGTGCATTCCATTTTGCAATCTCCACCAAATTTTGCTTTCTGGTTTGTGACAAACTTTCACTAATCCCAACATGCTCCGAACAACCTCGTCTTATGCATTAAAGAGGACTCAAGCGGGCATACTTCAAATAAAGTGGGTATATATTTTCTGAAAACATGTTATTTGTGAGTCTGTATTCCTGGAGGTTCGGGGATGTGGCCACATGTCGGATGAAGCCCTATATTTAAGCATGAGCCTTTTTGTTTTCATTTACTGGCTCAGCAATCAACTTCATCGCTCGAACGCAGGCGCGCTCTGCCGATGACCTGGAGCCGTGGTGTCGGCGCAGTGACGAGCTTGACCTGCAGGTCTGCCTCGAAAGTCGCGGGGGTGAGTGCCTTGCACTTTATAGAGACGCCTCCACTTTCTCACGTCATTTGGTTGTGGTTAATGTACCGATCTACTCAGCGCCAGAATAGTAATGACTATTAACCTATGTAACGTGCGAAAAGAAAATACTTCGCTTAACAAATCTTCATAAACAGCTGCTTACGGTAGGAGTCATGAAAAGGTAACAGATATTAAAAGATGAGCTGTACTTGTAATTGCTGTTTATTATGACACCACTTCGGAGTGGAAGCGTGGGCGAGTTGGTGATGGTTCGATTGGTGCATAACGCTAAAAAGACAAGGACACAGCGAGACACACAGGACGGGCGCTAACACATGGAAAAGGCCCTTTGTAGAAGAAATAAAATTTGCAAGAGTGGAAGCGTGGGCGAGTTGGTGATGGTTCGATTGGTGCATAGCGCTAAAAAGACAAGGACACAGCGAGACACACAGGACGGGCGCCCGTCCTGTGTGTCTCGCTGTTTCCTTGTCTTTTTAGCGTTATGCACCAATCGAGCCACTTCGGAGCTGCCACAGGGAAACCTCTGGGGTGGCTTTAGATATTAGAATATAGTCAACTCGCTGGAACGAATGGTGCACTTGAATACTCAGTGAACGCCTCTCGAGCAAATGAAGAGCTAGTTTGTTCTAAAGATGTTCTGGAGTTGCATGAATATTCCTCCATTGCTCATTCATGCAAAGGAATATACCAACCTGGCCCACGAGTTTCGGGTTTCAGACTAGGGACAAGAAGGCAGGTTTGAACCGTGATTATTTTCAAAAACTTGTTTCATCTTCGGTTCGTAGCCGCCTGCCTTAACTGCCTTGACTCGAGCTTGCCGCGCATACAAACTTGCACAGCTAGCTATTTTGTCGTCTGAGGCAATGTCGACGCTGTCCACGCGGCACAGGGTTCGGCTCCCCGCAGCTTCCGGGCCGGCGTGGTCTCGAGAGCTGCTGCGCCTTGGCCAGCACGGCCGGCTGCCGCCGCCGCGCTTGCAGCACTAAGCAGCAAGCTCAGCTGCAACAGTTGAGGAGGGATCACGTCCAGCCACTTCAGGATAACCGGGATCACAGGCGGTTGCAGCAGCAGCTGGAGGAGCAGCAGCAGCAGCAACAGCAGGCATGCACCGAGCCCCGGGTTGTGCGCTGCCTTAGAAATGCCACTTCGACGAGGCACCCACACAGTGAGCATATATTCCACGTTAGCGTCCTTCGGAGAGCAGAGTTGACAGGATTGTCACGAAAAGCCACTGAGATTTAGGAGAAAAACTTCGTGTGTTAGATGCATACACTGCTTGTACGGAGAAGCAGACAAAACGATTGAAGAAGCAGTAAAATGAGTAAAGCTTTTTTTTTTTTCTTTTTTTTTTTTTTTAAGACTGGACACGAAGAGAATCGAAACCTCCCATGACCCCATAAGAGTGAAACGGCAGATTAACGGCTGTAATGAACTAAGATGGGGTGAATGGGAGGTATTGAGGAGGTTAATGGGGAACAAAGAGCAGCGCAGCCCTTACTTAGATAGCAAGAAAGGGGGAGGGGGGAGGCTGTATCATCGGCCGATCTGAATGCAATACGTTATATTGGGCTTCAGGAGGTACATGTCCTATAAAATGTCATTAATTTCCCTAAATCACTCCCCGCACAGCAGCCGCGCAAAGCCCCAAAGGAGCCCCTAATGAATGCGTGCCGTTGGCATGCAGCACTTGGATCTTGAGTTAAAGCAATACAGTCCAGATAGCTCTTGAAAGCGTGGTGACGGCGTTTCATTTACTTGTCAGGAGGGAAGAGAGTCATTTTGTCCCTTCGCATTCAATCGATTCTACAGCCTTCTTTCCTGCGTACTTACATGATGAACATTCTTGCCTATCTCTACGCCTGATACTCCTATAGTTTCTGCCTCAAGCTCTGCTCTGCATTTGTTTTCGATGTCCGTCTTCGTAACCATGCTAAGTTTATGAATAAGCACTTTACCTTTACATTGTAACAATTTTGCCCTTGCTGGCTTATAACTGCTCAAGAAATATTCAGTGCTGCGTGTAAATTACTATCCTAGTGAAAAAAGTTGTATGAGGCAATAACCTCCCATTTTCTCACACAAACTCACTCAAATCGCATGAAAAGTCACACAAAAGGTCACATAGGAATCGCACATAATCGCGTAGGATCTCATAGAATCTCGGACGTTATCATAAATTATAGAAGATATTTTATGATGATGATGGCACCGTATGAGATTGTATGCTATTTGTATGGGATTGTCTGCGGTTATTGTCTCGTAGAACCTTCGGTTTTTCAGTAACCCATTTCATTCGCATACACCCGATGCCGCTGCATAAACCAATATGTTCAGATTACGCTAACTTTTGTGAACTAATATAAAATCATTCTACCTCGGATATGTGCATTAATAAGAGACCTTATAAGACGGCATGCCTATTGCTCGAGCTGTACAGTGTAACTAACCGACACGAAAGCTCTTTCCGCGTCAGTGGCCGTTCTTTTGTATTAGTTACTTTAAGTAACTATTTGTGTTAGTGTGCGTGTCAGTGAAAGCGTTCTGGCGCTGCGCGCGTATGCGTATGCATGCGGGCATCGTTAGGCGAGTGCGGTACAAAGCGGGTCGGTTGCAACTCGTGTCTCGCGCGGGGCATGGCTACGTATACCGAGAGAGATTAAGCTTGCCGGTGAAGAGGACGCCCATTTCCGATGGAAATAAAAGTTGTGCAACCAACCAACCATTAAGCTTGCCGTTATCCGTGCGTTCTTCGCCTTGTCTCTGCAGGGTTGCACTGCTGCGGCCAGGCACCGAGTGGCCAGTGCCGCGACACGTGCCTGCGCGTGCTGCGCGCCGAGGAAGCCGCCGCAGAGGGAGAAGGAGAGGAGGAAGAGCTGGCCGCCGACGAGAATGCTGTCGACGCTCTGCTGGCTGGGGGATGCGTCGCGCCCGGTTTGAACGTGAGTGATGCCTCTTACCGGCACTAACGTCAATAGAATCACCATTTACCAGCACTAACGGAATTACCGGCGCGGAATTACAGTACTAGCCGGTTCAGTGCTGATGCTACTCATCCTCGTTCTCTTTCGCATAAAATCAGCTGGGGGTCTAATTCCGTTTTGTGCCATTGCCTCCCTGTTACGTTCCCCCGACTCGTAGCAGGATAAACATGTAGCACAGGTGTTTGGCAGGTACTCGAAAACTTATTTGAATCATCGCAGATAACTGAAGGTATCGGGAAAAGGAATATGACGTAATATTACTTACCCAGAATTGTCACATCTGCTCTAAGCATTGTACAGTACGCAACGTGAGGGCGTGGCAAGTCGTATTCGCGAGATGTGACCCTTTCGTTCCTTGCGAGACACTTTTTTATGATGCAGATATTGCTCCATGGCTAGTGCATGCTGGTGGTAGTTGACAAACGGATTCGTCTTGATGTGCATGTGTGAGGGCCGCTTAGAGACGAGGGTCTTGGCTAGCGCCAGCGGACTACCAGCCACAACGACCGGAGATGCGAGTCGCTCTCCCTGCTCTTTCTTCACAGGAGCGCCTGTGGCAGTGTCTCTTGGGATGGGACAGCGGACCGACGTCGCAGGCACTTCCAGCGGACGGGGCCAAGTTGCAGTGCTGCCTCAGAGCCGCCACCATTGAATGCCAGAGGATGTGTCTACGGGTGCGTGCCGCGCGCAGGGTTCACTTTCAAACACGTATAGAGAACTCCTGGTGGGTTGGAAGTAATACATCGCTCTCTACTAAGACGCCTCTTCTCGCTCAAGGGAAGTTTCGGGACGTCAGTCAGTACCATTCCCTTTGCTCTCCACTTACTACAGTCGATCAAAGATACATCAACCCTGCAGTTGTCCCATTTTTCTTTACACCAAAAATTTGGGACATTCCTTTTAAACATCTGTGCAGATATGTACCACTAATTTCGTTTATCGAACTCACGTTCAGCAGAGCGTTCCAGATGTCGCCACGACGCTACCCTGCAAGTGACGCTTTTCTTATTGGTACCACTTTTCGCGCGCACGGATCCGGGTCGGCTGCGTGACCTTCGCCGCCTGGATCGCGGCCCGCGTTGGTTCTGTAACTCGAAGAACGTAGGGTGCGCTTGGGCGTATGGCTTTCAGGCTCCAGTATTGATTTTTCACGCCTCATAGCTGTCCCGCTGAGAAGCAGATATTATGTACTTTGCGTGTTAGGCGGTGAAGCCAGCCTAGCTGACAGGATACGGAAGCATAAAGCGGATACTCATGCCTGCCGTCGTTCCCTTGCTTCGTTGCCCAAGGCACTGCGGAAACTGAGTAAACCTGAAGTTTATTAAAAAAACTATCTTGTTTGTAATGTACTGATGACAAGATTAGGCTTCTTATGATCCGCTAAGGCTTCACTAAGAAGCGGACTGGGCCAGTGATGGGAACGACGCCCTGCCAGTGCGTCGGCGGGCGGCAGCTTATCTATAAGTATGTTTTATAATTTATAATTATTGCCACGTCGAACTGTTTCGCGATACCTTTCGAGTTCAGTATACCCTGGATCGAAATCGAGTACCTTTTTTTATCGTTCTTTCGGTAAATAAGCACGGATCACGGTAAAGCATTGTAGATGTAGAGCTTTAGGTTACATTTGAGCTGCACGCTTCGTAATTAATCTGTTTGATGCCTCCTCAATTTGAATGACTACGTGAAGTAATCTTTCCACCATTATGTTTCTCCAAACAAACGTTGCGCATAGTCTTGGCTTCCTGAATTGCCCATGAGATGCCATCTGTGATGGCATTTGTGTTCTTTACCATGAAGCGAATAGTACGCTTTAGCGGTAAGCTAAAACCAATGTGAAATTATGCACACTGCACAGCTGCAAAGCTGCTGTGTACAGGTATGGTTACAGTTCATTATAGTTAATGTATTACTTCGCAGAGCAAACTAATATCCGCGCAACAACAATAAATATTGTTCAGATCGTTGTGACGCCGTGGGCCCTTCTAGTTGCATATGCAGCATAGACGACTGTATCGACTAGAGCGAAGATCTGCCCAAGGCTACTAGAGATGGCTGAAGCTTCGTTAAGCAGTCGTATTGTCTCTCACACCGAGTTAATGCACAATTTGGAAACGTTGATCCAGGCGCTAAGGACGAAAAGGAGGACGCGGAGAGACAAGATATCTCCGTTCTTGGTGCCTGGTTTGTGCTTCTAGAACTGTTGCGTGGCATGCGTGCCTGTGCAGGCGTACGGATCAGAATGGGAGACGTCGTGGGAGGCTTTCCACGGCCGTTGTCGCTACCAGCCTGCCGAGGCAGCGTTGCGACAGTGCCTGGATGACGGTGAGTGACCCCGTGCCTCCTCCAATCCCGATCTTGTTCTTCGCTATGTGCAGGTCTAGTTATGCAAACTCGTTTGTAGTAGAGACCACGTCTTGTCCTTGTTGAGAGACAGAGAAAAAGTTGCGACAGGCACACTAATCAAGGTATGGACTTACGTACACAGAAGGACGTTCGGAGATAGGCATTCGCCTGAACCACTGCTCTATAAATTAGGGCTGCATGAAAGGTTGACATTTCGTAATTTTTTCCTCTGTGCTCTTGGAAGTGCAACAAAACAGGTGGCATCATTATATTACATCGATGCATGAAGCGCAGAGGGTTACCACTGAAATTCTGACTCAGGTAACTACAGTTGCCATAATGCGCACCAGCGGATTTGCATTGCTCAAAAGGCCAGCCCGTTGTAAAGGGCTCAGCGTTCTTTATAACGAGGCAATCATCTGCCGAAGGCTGGTTTTTCCTATTACTTCAAATGATCGCACGATGTGAACATAAATCGTGCTTCTTAATGTCAAAATACGTCTGATCTGGCATTATGACGTGAGATGCCTTGATGCTTTGAAGATAGGAAAACTGGATATAACCACACTAACTGTGAAGCAGCCATATTGGAGGCGAGGTTTTAAGTAATCGAGGGCTTGATGTTATGCCACAGCCGCAGTCTGTTAAGTACTGCTTTTTATGACAAAAGCCTTACTTGAATCATGCTTCGCGTGAACAAGAAGCGACTAAAAGGTTCCGCCATGCCTTGCTGGCTGTCATAGCAACCAGCCACCGAAGCGGCGAGTGAGATGACGGCATGCACAACAGATGCTAATGTGACAGATCTTTGTCAGATGAGGAGGAAGGGTAGAGATGGTGCCGTCAGAGAAGCAGTGGAAGCACGGAGAGCACCGCGTTACCGGTCACTTAGTGGCGCGCACCACATGAGCAAGCGTGAAGGTCAGGAGCGAGCAGGCTTGCGCCTTCATACGTGCAGGTGATTTAAGTGTCCGCTTAATTTTTACCGCGCCTTATTACGAGTGATCCTATTGAGTATTAGTATTGAGTGATCCAGTTGGGGGGAGGAGGGGGGAGGGGGAGTACTAATTTGTGAAACGATAAACGATAACCTCATTGTGCGCAAACCTGATTTAGAGTAAGCTTGGCTGTTTCACAGTAAGTGGTATGTCTTTAGCAATGTGTAACGGCAATATGTAAGCTTTTATTCGGTTATGGCCTATATGTTCGGTTGCCTAACTTCGACGTAATCACAGCAACCTTACACCTCTCTTGACATCTTTACCACATAGATCCAACCACATTGATACAAACATGCTAAAAGTGAGCGGAACATTTGATATGTGCAGATTTTTGTGAACAGCATCCCACCTGCCATTAAAGATGTTACTGAAGCACGACAAGCAGATTACGTGCGCCTATATAACTCTTTCTCCTGAAATGGAACATAGAAGCAACTGTCGTCAATTTTCGCACTTTCTTTTTGTTCTCCTCATTCATTTATTCATTACTATAGCGAGTTTCGAAAGGCGGAGGTCTTGTCAGTGGGACATGTGCAACACTCTCGGATTCCCTGGCAGAGGTATGCCGTGCTGTTGTTCCACGTGGCGATGCTCTGAATGCGTTTCTTTCGTCTCGCGCAAAAGATCCTACAGTGGGAATGGCTCGCTTTTACTGATGAATTTGGAACCATGCTGGCGGTAGAAGGGCCGAGGACGGGTAGAAGGCGAATAACGACTGAAATAATTTAAAACATGAGGTCGTACAATAATGATGACGATACCAAAATATTGCAGGTGTTATTAAAGACGTAGTGTGACCCTCTGGGCCGCCCTTTCACGTTTATATTGTGGCGGTCTACCTATAGCTGTCCATTGGTTACACCGACACTATTCAAGCCAGGAGTGGACTCCTAGGAGCTTCGCTCTTTAAAAACCACCCAGTGCAGAGCAGTAGGCTCCACACCTACCGGAAAAGTGTGTGATGAAAGTTTGTAGCATTATTCGGGTATGGAAGAGCACCGGCGTAAGTCAAAATTGGTGAAACCTTGTACTTGTGATGTCCGTGAACGACCCAGCCTTACCACGACGTCACACACAGTGGACGAGCCATGCGAGCTGGGCTGCGGCGGTCCTCTCGGCTTCTGCGCGCAGCTGGTGGGAAGAGGCAGGCCCTGGTCACTGTACCGTCATTGCGACGCGAGTGCCGACCGCGCTGCCCGGGACAGCGCCCAGCTGTGGATGCGCACGGGGCCTCCGTCAGCGTCTGTGGCTTTAGGAAGCAGCGGACGGCGGGAGGCGACCGCGGTGCCCCTTGGAGGGTGTCCCGCGGACGCCTGGAAGGCACTTGCTTGTGCGCTCACCTTCAGGCCCTGCCACGCGACGCACCATTCGAGCACGCTCTGCAGGTACAGTCCAGTGTGTCTGAAATAAAAGCGCTCAAAACAAACTAAAATGTCAAAACATTAACCGTGAAAGAAGAACGCTTCTCGGGAGGAGAAGCGCTGCCCTCCTGGTTGCGTCTGTTACGAACGGTCGATGGTAAAATCATACACAAAACAATGCGTTATACGATTGCACGATCAAACAAAAAAATGCGTTGGTGCGTTGCCTCGCTACGAGGTCTACCGATATTAGTTGGGTACGAATGGAGCATGCATTTCGTTTTTTTCATACTTTGATTCTTTTAGAGGGGACTGGTTTACCTAATAATAAAGAAACATTTTTCAGCTAACCATGCAGCCTGTAAAGCTTTGTGCGCTGCCGGCAACTTCGCCGAATGACTAGAGCACTCACTGAATTAGTATGAGACAAGGTGATTAGTGTCATATTGCTGTACAGTGTGAGTGACTGGTTGGTTGGTTGCTTCGAATATGGTGGTGGTTGAACATCTAATCCTTTAAGGGTATGGCGCGATAGAACTGCATACCAGCCCACATATAAAAGCCTGCTCTAACCAAGCTGTAAGACCCCCCCCCCCCCCCAACTCCCCCCAACTCCCCCTCATATGAAAGGAGAGCCCCATTTAGCAACTCCTGCAAAACGTAATATCAGGCAACCCTACGGCCAGCTAGTGCTCTGCCATGTTAGCAGCCAGCTACCGCCTGCCACTGCTATGCCAACGCCGGCGGATGGCTGCCGACGCCGCAAGTTTTGCGACGGGGCACAATTTTTTCTCTACACAACCTGTAAGAGAGTGCCGCACTCTTCATCTCCCCTCTCTTGTTGTTAAGGCGAAAGCCTTTAAGCGCTCAAACTCGCGGTACGTGACCATCCGTCCATGGCATCCAAAGGCTGGAAGAAGGAGAAGTTGAAGAAAAAGAATAATACGAAGATGATGAAGTTGAAGAAGGAGAAGAAGTTGAAGAAGAAAAAGAAGGAGAAGAAGAAGTAGTAGAAGAAGAAGTTGTGGAAGAAGAAGAAGAAGAAGAAGTAGTAGTAGTAGTAGTAGTAGCCCCGCCGGGGTGGCGCAGTGGTTACGGCGCTCGACTACTGTTCCCAAGGACGCGGGATCGAATCCCGGCCTCGGCGGCCACTTTTCAATGGGGGCGAAAAGCAAGGCGCCCGTTTGTTGTGCGATGTCAGTGCACGTTAAGGAACCCCAGGTGGTCGAAATTTCTGGAGTCCTCCACTACGGCGTCTCTCATAGCCTTAATTGCTTTGGGACGTTAAACCCCACACACCAGTAGTAGTAGTAGTCGTGGGCGGTGCTAGCTGGTAGCTGACATGGCAGAGCACTAACTGGACGTAGGGCTTCCTGACATTACGTTTGGCAGGCACTCCCAACTCGGAGCTCTCCTTACATAAGGGAGGGTGATATCGAAATCAGCCTGTCAAAACCTTTGCATTCACGTTACCCCTAGGCCACGCAGGCACGTTCGTACGGTTCGGCTATAGCGGGGGCATTGTATGTTGGATGGTATCACGTCACCGCGAAGGTGGGAGTAAAAACAGAGAGAAAGAGGGGCCGTAGTGGAGGGATTCGGATCACCGCGCGATAGAGGCTTCGCCTCATCGCAGTTTAGAGATCCAAAGTGCCCCTAGAATTCTTTTTTTTTGAAGACACCCTCTTATTTCTTATATATATATATATATATATATATATATATATATATATATATATATATATATATATATATATATATATATATATACATGACTACCGCTCGTCTCTGCCCCCAATCCTCATCTCCACTCCCACCCCTTTTAAATTTAATTCCTCAGACGACCCCTAGGGAAGAACAGAGATCAAATGTCCGCTGAATGGTTGACAAAGTGAAAGCTTAGCGTCTTCATATATGCACGACCTCGCTGATGTCAGGGTGATGCGTGTTTTCTCTTAACCGCACATAACCTTAGGCGCCATAATCCCGTTTTTAACTGAGCGCAGGCAGAACTGCGACCCGAATGCATGTCCCAAATCGAGCTGGTGCGTTTTCTTGAAATTCTCCTCCCTGTATTTCTCTAGATCGCATTCATGTGAACAGGGGGAAAGGGAAAAGGGAGAGCCAGCTTTTTTTTTTTTTTTTTTTTTGGCACGCCAGAGCACGTGTACACTTCAATGCTTTCATGGGCACACGCGTTTCCTGACTCGATCGATGGCGAGGACATAGTGCGGCAGTGACGAGAGTTCGACAGACCGAGCAAAGCGAAAAGGGACAAGGCATATCAAAGGAGTGTGAAGCGTAAACATTATGAAGACGTTGCTGCACATAAGCTAAAACGAGGTAAAATATCCTATCCGACATCAAGAGCGTCCTTCACAATTTACACACTGCCTCGACGAACATCGGGGAATCGAGGCTTTTTGGAATGTTGGTTAGTTATAACTGGTGATCAGCTTGAAATGTAGAGAGTACAAGAACGATTGCATTACTGGTGTGGACTATTGCTTGTACAGGTTGGGTTTCCCGCTGTTTTGTTGACATTAGGGGAAAAAATCAATGTTCGCGAAAGCAACAAGCACTTTCAGCTAGGTACTTTTAAACCATATTGACACATGCCATTCACAGACGAAGAAGATTTGAACCGGCGATTCGGAGAAGACGACGAAGCGAAACGGTGCTCCGCTTTCGTGCTGCCCTGACTGGCTGTTGGTGTTCTTCGGTGTCAGAGTGCCAGAGCGCCTTCTGTGTAACGTTACGTTACAAATCTGGTGGAGGAATTGCCAGGTATCGATCCAGTCCTGCATAATCAACCTGTCAATACGGAGCTTACCCCCGTACATCAACGTTTCGGCCGCCGCCTACGTGGAGAGCCCCCTGAATTCGGACCCCTTCCGGCCGCTACCAGGACGACGCATCCTCAGACGGACGTAGAACCTGCTGCAATGACATCTGAGAGCAGGCTTCCTACCCACATCCTGTGTCATCAGCAGCGAACACCCCCCTCCTTTCATGGCGACGTGTTCGAGGACGCCGAGGACTGGCTTGAGAACTACGAGCGAGTTGCTCGTTACAACGGGTGGACTGATGAGCGCAAGCTCCACAACGTGTATTTCGCTCTTGAAGAGTCTGCACGGACATGGTTTGAAAACCATGAGGCTGCCTTCCCATCCTGGGCAGCCTTCTGTCGTGATTTCAAAGCCACCTTTCCTAGCGCCGACCGCCGGGAGCGAGCAGAAGCTGCGCTACACTCGCGCAATTAGCGCCCGAACGAGAGCGTGCGTATGTTCTTTGAGGACATGACACGCCTTTTCAAGCGTGCAGACCCACAAATGCCTGAAGATAAGAAACTGCGTCACCTGATGCGGGGTGTTAAACAAGAACTTTTCGCGGGACTGGTGCGCAGTCCACCGCGCACTGTGGCGGAGTTTCTCAGCGAGGCAGCGACCATGGAGACAACGCTGCAACACCGAGCCCGTCAGTACCACCGTGACGTGAACATCATTGGGTCCGACGCACCTCCTGTGCATATCGGCAGCGACATGGACGCACTACGAAATCTGATCCGTTCTGTCGTGCGGGAGGAACTGCAAGCGCTCCGGATGCCTTGCAACACAACAGCTTTTCCTCCACTGGCTGAAGTCGTCCGGGACGAGGTGCGTATGGCAGCTCAGCAAGTTGCTGACGTTCCCCAGCAGCGCGCTCCCCACCAGACGATCGACGCGAGGCCCACCTACGCGTCCGTCTTACGTAGGGCTCCCCCGCCGGACCATAGTATCAACGCCGCAGCTCCAGCAATGGAGCCGCAGGGTCCTCGCATGGAGCGCCTCGCATGGAGCCGCATGGGGCCTCACTACTCCCCTCCGCCAATCTACCAGCGACCCCGTCAAGTATGGCGGCCCCGGGACCGTCGCCCCCTGTGCTATCATTGCGGGGAAGCCAGTCACCTTTACCGGGCGTGCCCGTACCGCCGCGTCAACATGCGGGGTTTCGCCTCGGAGGAACTCCACCCTCGGAATGACGAACGGCCTACTGAGATTGCAAGCGACCTTGCAGCGCGACAGTATCCCGTCACGTCCGGTTACCAAGAGCGTCGGTCTACGTCCCCGACGAGCTACCGTTCGACAAGTCCCCACTCTTCCCGACGCCGCTCCTCTCCCAGCCCTAGCCGGGAAAACTAATACCAGCGGCCTTCGGAGGCAGGGTCGCTGATGTCGGGAAATGTGAAGATCCTCCGTCATCGTCAGGCCGACCCGACGAGATTTCGCTTGTGTCAGGTAGCGACAGCATCCGGCATACTACCTCCGATTTATGTGTAACGATTGATGGAGTGGATGTCATCGCGTTACTCGACACTGGTGCCGATTATTCAGTAATGAGCCGTGGTCTCGCCCGAGAATTGAAGAAAGTTTTGACACATTGGTCCGGCCCGAAAATTCGCACGGCGGGAAGCCACTTGATCGAACCTGCAGGCAAGTGCACAGCGCGGGTCGGCATCCGTGGTTTTGTGTATGTCGGAGAATTTATCGTGCTTCCTGAGTGTTCGAAAGACTTGATCCTTGGTCTAGACTTCCTGCAGACTAACGGCGCTGTCATTGACCTGAAAGAAGCGCGTGTTTCCTTTTCGACGAAACGAGCCGTGGCGCGCAGTGAAAACGAAGATTCGGGTCTGAACGTTTTGCGTATAGTCGACGATGACGTGAGGGTTCCGGCACGTTCTAGTGTGTTGGTTCTTGTAAAGCATGACTTATTCCACGATTACGAGGGCATCGCGGATGGGCACCTCCCGCTACTACTCGAGAAGGAATTAGCCGTTGCTCGAGGACTCGTACAACTCCAGAACAGTTGTGCTACTGTCCTCCTGACAAATTTTGCTAAGGAGATGCGGCATCTCGCCAAGGACACGGCTGTTGCCGTCCTTCACGATGTTACTGCCTTGCCTCATTTATGCACCACCGGAGCGAACCCTAAAGAGGAGGCCGCACCTTGTCATGCTCTGCAGACCGTTAAAATTAACCCCGACTTGAGGCCCGATCAGCGGAATCTTCTCTCGGCTCTTCTGAGCGATTTCGCAGACTGCTTCGCCACAGGCTCTAAGGTCGGTCGTACTCCTGTCGCCAAGCACCGCATCATCACCGATGAGACCACGTTACCGGTATGCCAGCGCCCGTACCGGGTTTCTCCTAAGGAACGTGACGCCATTAAAATGCAAGTGGATGAAATGCTTGCGGACGACGTGATCCAGCCTTCGACGAGCCCATGGGCATCGCCAGTGATCCTTGTCAAAAAGAAAGATGGCACCTTGAGATTCTGTGTCGATTACCGAAAGTTAAATAACGTGACTAAAAAGGACGTCTATCCGCTGCCCAGGATTGATGATGCCCTCGACCGACTACGCGACGCCAGGTACTTCTCATCATTAGACCTCAAAAGCGGATACTGGCAAATCGAGGTGGATCAGAGAGACCGAGAGAAGACTGCATTTGTGACGCCCGACGGCCTATACGAGTTTAAGGTGCTTCCGTTTGGTCTTTGCTCTGCACCGGCCACGTTCCAACGTATGATGGACACGGTTTTATCAGGTCTGAAGTGGCAGTCGTGCTTGGTGTACTTAGATGATGTCGTTATTTTCTCGCCTACTTTCGAGCAACACTTGGACCGGTTGCGCATCGTGCTTCAAGCACTCAAAGGCGCGCAACTAACGATCAAGCCTGAGAAATGCCACTTTGCTTTCAAGGAACTACGCTTTCTCGGCCATGTTGTCAGTGCACAGGGCGTTCTCCCTGATCCCGAGAAGACTACCGCAGTGTCAAATTTTCCACGCCCCACCGACAAAAAGGCACTTCGACGATTTCTAGGTCTTTGTTCATACTACCGACGCTTCGTCCAAGATTTTTCTAAGATAACTGAACCACTGACAGCACTAACCAGAGAAGGCATACCCTTCCTGTGGGGAGACGATCAAGAACAAGCCTTCCAGGAGCTTAGAAGCCGCCTACACAGACCCCCAATACTCGCCCATTTCGATGAAGACGCCGCAACCGACGTTCATACTGATGCCAGCAACGTTGGCCTCGGCGCGATACTCATTCAGTGGCAAGGCGGAATAGAACGAGTTATCGCCTACGCGAGCCGAACACTCTCACGATCAGAGGCGAACTATTCGACAACGGAGGAGTGCCTTGCGGTAATCTGGGCCATCAGCAAGTTTCGACCATATTTGTATGGACGACCCTTCCGTATTGTCAGCGACCATCATTCCTTGTGCTGGCTGGCAAGCCTTAAAGACCCGTCTGGACGCTTAGCTCGTTGGAGCCTCCGTCTTCAAGAGTATGACGTCACTGTCGTGTATAAGTCGGGACATAAACACCAAGATGCGGATTGCTTGTCACGCGCGCCATTGGACTCCACTGCAGTGGAAAACGCCGACGATTTTCCCTTTGTTGGGGCCATTACCCAATCCCATATGGCTGACCTTCAACGCAAGGACCCGGAGCTGGCGCCGCTCATCGATTATCTGGAAGGACACGGTGGTAGAGTACCGCTTGTTTTTCGTCGTGGCTTGCAGTCATACGCTTTACGAAGTGGAGTTCTCTACAAGCGCAATTTTGAAAGATCCAAAGAGACATTTCTACTCGTAGTGCCTACGCACCTACGGCCTGACATCTTAAGCGCTTGTCACGACGAACCGTCCTCCGGCCACTTGGGAGTTAGTCGTACGCTTGCAAGAATTCGTGAGAAATACTATTGGCCGAAATTATTACCTTCAGTGCGATCTTACGTAAAAACTTGCCGTGATTGTCAACGCCGAAAGACTCCACCCGTGAAACCAGCTGGATTTCTTCAGCCGATCGCTCCACCGAAAACTCCTTTCCAACAAGTGGGGATGGATCTTCTTGGTCCTTTCCCGAAGTCAAGTAATGGAAAGCGTTGGATTGTTGTCGCGACAGACTACTTGACCCGATATGCTGAGACCGCATCGCTCACAAATGGAACTGCCACCGAAGTCGCAGAGTTTTTTGTCCACGACATCGTGTTGCGTCATGGCGCTCCGGCTGTTATCATTACCGATCGCGGGGCAGCTTTTACGGCCCGCCTGACTAAGGCTGTACTGAACCTTACACACACTAGCTATAGACGGGCCACGGCATACCAACCGCAAACTAATGGCTTGGTGGAAAGGCTAAACAGAACTCTGGCTGACATGCTGTCTATGTACGTGGATATAGAGCATAAGACCTGGGATCAAATCCTCCCATATGCCACGTTCGCATATAATACGGCACTTCAGGAGACGACGCGGCTAACACCCTTCGAGCTTGTCTTCGGCCGTCGAGTGACCACTCCACTGGATGCTATGCTGCCCGTATACACCGACGACGAAGATGAGCTTGACCTGGACATCGCTAGTTTTACCCAGCGTGCGGAAGAAGCACGGCAGCTGGCAAGGGAGCGCATATACCTACAACAGCAACTAGACGCTGACCGTTACAACAAGGGACGGCGCTTCGCTGCCTACGAGCCTGGAGACTATGTCTGGATTTGGACGCCCGTTCGTCATCGTGGGCTGTCTGAAAAATTGCTGCGCCGGTACTTCGGCCCATATCGTGTCCTCCGCCGCCTCAGCGACGTTACTTACGAAGTTGAATCCGCGACCCAAGATCCCTCAAGCCGCAGACGACGCAAGTTCACTGATGTTGTACACGTCGTCCGGATGAAACCCTACCACGATCGCCCCGCTGACTATTCTTAAGACTGATGGTGCCCTGTTTTGTGTTGTGGTATCCCACACCAACCTAGCATAACATCTGTCAGCTCATCGCATCAAGCAGCATTTGCAGCATCGAGGCGATGCTGCCAAGAAGGGGGGCAATGACACATGCCATTCACAGACGAAGAAGATTTGAACCGGCGATTCGGAGAAGACGACGAAGCGAAACGGTGCTCCGCTTTCGTGCTGCCCTGACTGGCTGTTGGTGTTCTTCGGTGTCAGAGTGCCAGAGCGCCTTCTGTGTAACGTTACGTTACAATATAATGAACAAGCTGAATAAAATCTTCAGACGCACACAGAAAATGACTGAAAGGAAAGAAAGAAAAACCAACGAAAACATAGGCAGAGAGCATCTTCTGCGGTGCCTTATTTCCTCTTATTACAGCCAAAGTTACCCATTGAAATTGCCAAACATTTGCGTGTGACGGGGTAACCTGCTGTCGGAAAATGTATGAAGGGTTCTGCGATCAGCCCCCCCCCCCCCCATTTACTTCCTTTCTCTCTCTTTTTTTTTTTTTTTACTTGAGGGCCAGCGTTGCTGAGGAAAATGCATAAAACCATGCGAGATGATCCGCCCTGCGTGAACTGATTCGCAGGGCAGACTGCCTTGCCCTCGCCGCTCGGTGCAAAGATGGACGGCAGCTGGCACCACTCTGCGACTCCCTGGCACCTCCGGGAGCACCCTGCCTCTCCATCTTGGCCCCGATTACAGGTAGGTGTCAGCTACTACCTCTGTTGAGACACGTTCACGTAGAGGCTGCTTCGAACCTACCAATCCAGCGTCGCTATGGTTGTCATGCTTAATAACGGTGGAATTCTGCTGCTTATCACAACGAATGCGCAACGCAGTGCGTTCCTCATCTTCTAGCAACACGTATAGAGAGCATGTCGGTGGTGAACCATGTTATCGTTACCGAGGACATGTTGTTATTGACTCCCTGATCCATCTTTCAGGGTGGTGCGCCCAAGTTCACCATAGTTTTGTATAGGCGTGAGCAGCTGTAGGTGTGGAAATTAGTTAACTTACTCTATAGTGATACAAGAAATAAAGGGGGGGGGGGGGGGGGGAGTGAGAGTGCCCAGAGAGTGCCCTCTGGCGAAAAAGGTGAATTATGCAGCGCCTGCAGGCCTTTCACAACTTTCTGAGCAGCTGGTTTCTTGGGCTGTGGAGAGAGACTGTGCGGAACCTCCGTACCTCAACTCTTTCCTATTTTGTGAGGTGATGTTGACAGCTGTGCTCTACAGTTCTCCTATGAAGTAGTTAGCGGCGCCTTTGCTTCTGCTTCTTTGTCATTGATTTTCTCGAAAATGAACTGTTCCGCCTCTGGAACTATATGAAGCACGTTATGTCTACAGCTCATGACTCACGCATGTGGCATCCTGCACGTACCAAGCTTGAAAAAGGGGCAGGAGTGAAGGCCCAATCCACCGCCCAAGATTCTGACAAAGACGTTTTCTCCTAATCCCGGCTGAAGACGCTTTTTTGATGAAACACTCGTCAGCCAACTTAGGCATTGCTCCTGCTCATATAGCACAATCATCAGCTTTCAAAAATTTCACACTCTCTGCTCTAATCTACCGTAGAACTTGGATGCTCCGTAATTTAAAGCAGCATGAAGATGACCGAGTCGCACGTCGAAAAAAAGCGTTTCGCAGTTCAGTTCAGTTCAGTCAGTTCAGTTCAGTCGTTCAATCGTGTCCGACTCTTCGTGACCCTATGGACCATGTCACGCCACGCTTTCCGGTCTCTCACTATCTTCCTAACATCACATAACTTCATCTGCAGTGCCTCGAGGATGCCATCTAACCATCGCGTTCGCTGCCTACCCTTTTTCCGCCGACCCTCAACCTTTCCCAACATCAAATCTTTCTCCAGCGACTCCTCTCTTCTCATCAGATGACCAAAGTAGCTGAGCTTTAACTTTAGAATTTGACCCTCCAATGAGCAGTCAGGGTTTATAGTCGACAATATCGACTGATTTGATCTTCTGGCAGTCCAAGGAACTCTCAAGAGTCTTCGCCAGCACCACAATTCAAACGCGTCAATTCTTCGGCGGTCAGCCTTTTTCACAGTCTAACTCTCGCATCCATACATCACAACTGGAAAGACCATAGCGCGAGTTATACGGATCTTGGTCGGCAGACTAATGTCTCTGCTCTTTACTGGGCGGTCAAGGCTAACCATTGCTCTCTTTCCCAGAAGCAGGCGTCTCCTAATTTCATGGCTGCAGTCTCCTTCCGAGGTAATCTTGGAGCCCAAGAAGAGAAAATCTGTCACAGCTTCCACTTCTTGTCCATTGATGCTCCAGGACTTGATAGTGCAAGACGCTATGATCTTTGTCTTTTTAATGTTCAGTTCAAGCCCAAACTTCTCACTCTCTTCTTGTACGCGCATCAGAAGTTTCGCAGTGGTTTCGCTTAAATGTGACTATCTTTATGCTTCCTTGTGTAAGTCGTTAAATCCTTTGAATCAAGCCTAAATTCTGTCAGTACTTTTTTTTTTTCACTCTTTAGACCCATATCGTATAACGCGGTCCAAGTGTGCATCAATTTTATAAAGCTGCTACGTCGAATTTCCTCGCAAATGCTTATAAGCCTTGCACAGAGGCGCATACAAGAGCGTTCGACAATCATTTCGAAGCTTACTCAATATCAACAATGATTCACCGTGCTTCAGGAACAGCTTGGATGCATGCGGTGGTCATCTGACCATGATTAACAGCTACGCGTGAAAGAGAAAGTCTGTCAAGATCTCGTTTGACTGCTGACGAAGAAGCGCGAGTAGGTGCCGTTACGATCTGTTTAGTCTTTATTGACACAGAGAGACATTTTGTATTTTCACACCTTTCAGGTGTAGCTGGCGCGTAGTGCTGCGCACTGAATCCCATTGACACATTGGTTTTATCTTCTTTTACAGCGCTACAAAAACATTCCATATGCTCTTTCTCAAACACACTCGTTAGATACAGTGGTGAGCTACCAAAATGAGAAATATCCTCCCGCATAAATATGAAACCCATGCGAACGTGCCCGCACGGCCTAGTATATAACGTTTATGACTCCGGATCCAAGGGTTCCGATGGGTTCGATTCCCATCTCAGCCTCCTATCTCAAATTAGCTTTCCGATTGAGTTGGTGACTTCTGCCATGTCACGGGACCTCATAACGTTGCACAACTCAGTGCCAGGAAATATCACCTGCTAACTACACCCGCAAGGGCTTCACCTCACGCGTACTGCTCGCACTAATTGCTCCGCCACATTTCTCCTCTAATGTTCACCCATAGAAAACCTTCTCTTGAGGGAAGGCAATGAGTAGTCATTATCTAGCTTGTAGGTGGACACTACAACATAGCTTTGAGGGAGGGGCTTAAGTGGCACTGAAAGAAGAAAGAAAGAAAGATGCGTCTATTGGGAAGCTGCGCAAAAATTTGAACCTCGTAGGGATCTTTAGCCTGCGCTGACACTGCGCAGCGTAAAGGCGCCCGTCGAGTTTGCGCCTCTATTGTGGTCGGCGGGACATATATGTGGTTGGCTGCGGAAGGTGAAGAAATGCCCACCAGGGGCACCACGACTATGTTACGAGCCACGCTCGTAGTACCTGCGAATGATCCTCCCAGAAACCGCTCCCGCTCTATCACACAATTATGGTGTCCTGTGACTAACTGCGGGCAGAGCTGCCTGAGACCAAGAATACAGCATTTCTCAATGTTTCCTGGTGTTCACTCTTGCCTCTGCAGCCCCCCTCTTACGCTCAGTGCACCTCAGCTCGTCTCGTAGCCGTGACTCGCCAGTGCATTGGAGATAATGGCTCTTTTTTGAAGCGATAGCTTCACTACGCCAGGTAAAGCCAAGGTCATTTTGATCCCCTTCAAACAGCTTCAAGGGCAAGTTGGAACTTAGGCCACAACCACTTTAGGGAGATATGTTCCCACCAAAGGTAAAAGGGCGTAAATCCAAGGTCACCATCTGCTTTCGATGACCTTCAAACAGCTTCGAGGTCAAATTGGAACCTAGGCCACAACCCCTTTGGGTAGCTATGTTCCCACCAAAGGTCAAAGCCAAATGTCAAATGACGTGGGAAGTAGCTTAATGCGTCAGCTGGGCGAGACACATGATCCTTGACGTCAATAGAGTATATATATAGCTTAGTGCGTCAGCTGGGCGAGACACATGATCCTTGACGTCAATAGAGTATATATATAGAGGCGCGCCACGCACCTTGGCCGGTGCTATCGTTTCACACTAGATTTAACCGAAGCTAAACCACAGCCCATTTTTCTCCTACAGAACGCATGTAGTCGCCCTGGTGTTTTCAAGGCGTTTCTACTCTACTGAAATAGGAAACAATATTCAATTAGAAATTGGCAGAACAAAAAATTTTTTTAAATTTTTTTCTGCAGGAACGGGATTGATACCGGCAGCAGAGCTTGCAACTCAGCCTTGCAGGTCGCGGCCCTGTGGAGCCTCCGCCATTTGTGTCGTCAACCGCCACTGCCCGCCGGGGCAGCCGTGCACCAGGTACTACTGCGTGCCAGGTGTGTATACTTCGACAACATTGAAAATACTGCCGACTGAACCGCATGGCGTCCACAGGCAGCATGGAAATCTCCAGATCTGTAAACAAGTGTCTAAGGAACGTACCGCCATATTCTTATGCAAATATTGTAGGTGGCCCAGATGTGGTTTTCAGTGGAAGGAGGTGCATTTTAATCTTTAAGAAGCGCCTTGGTACTAGCTGTCGGAGTCGCGCGTGTACACGGAGAAGTATCACAACGTTCTATTTCTTGTGCACGAACAGCAAATTTTAGATTTTGCGCGCAGTAAAATACATGGTAGTGGCAAAAGTATTACCTTCTTGACAACATAAAACAAAATAAATGAACAATGGTGCATTGGGTTTACTCGTGCTGTCACGGGGTCAAAGTGCAATCTTATCATGAGGGAGTTAATTTCTAATCGATCCAGAGGATGCGGAAATGTGCACTGCAATAAAAACCACCGCGTATAAACTGCTCCTTCCCCAAAACCTATTAACATCTACCCTCTTGTCTGACCAGTCGTCCAAATGCGAACTCAAATTCTGATTCTTCATAAGAGGTGCAAAATACGCACATGGTCAACAAAAGAACGTACAGGTAACTATATACGAAAGGGAATAAAAACCATTCAACCGTACCTTCTTTAGCTCTGGTTATTTTTCGTATGGGCGGATTGCGCTCGTAGGACGTTTTCAATTTTAGTGTGCAAACAACAGAATTCATTACTGTGCAGAAATTGGCTGTTTTTTTTTTCGTGCTGGAACTGGCTGCACAAATGTACAAGCACAATCAGTGAGCTTGGCTTTCCACGACAAAATTTAAAGAGCACTGCTGTAGCATCCCAAGTGATATCCATCTTGCTGACCATAAGTCTGGGCCTGTGGTCGCACAGGCTGCCCCGTCGGCTTCTCTTCCAGCACGCTGGTTCCCCGTGACTCTCTAGCCCGACTGCCCCGGGTTGAGGGCGGCCGCCTTTGCTGGACCCGCTGCAAGTGCTCGGAATCTGGAGATCTGGTCGGCTGCACGCCTACAGGCTGCGACGCTGCCGCGCCCCGACAGTGCTGGCTCGCCGGACGCTCTCGCGGTGAGCGTTGGCAAATAAATAAGTAAATTAATTGGTTTATAGGAAACTGTATTCCAAGGGAAAGAAAGCGTAGCAGGGGGCGGATGAAGTTAAGAAGCTCAGAGGGGTCAAGTGGTTGCAGCTAGCACAGGACAGGGCTAATTGGAGAATATGGGATAGACCCTCACCCTGCAGTGCTTAAAGTTCGGCTGATGATGATAATGATAATATAGGAAATGCGCAATATCTGTCACACTTTTTTTTAGTGGACACCTTAACTACACCGCCTCTATATACCTATACATTGCTGTACCCGGCAGTTCTAAAATATTTTGAACTTGCTTTCTCTGGCAGCTGCCCGCACTGCGGGACGGTGTCTTCGGACATCTACCACATGGTGTGGTCCTGCCCCTCTAATCCGGCTATCCTTCCTTACTCCAACCCAACACGGAAGGAATGGGATGCGACCCTGCTCGGTGCACTGACCTACAGGTCCAACTGGCTTTAGTCGGGCGAGCCCGAACGGCGGCAGTCGCCACTGGGGACCTCCACCTAGTGTTTGTGAGGGCTCGCCTCCTCAGGGTCAGCTCGTGCACAACCTCAGGGCCTGTATTTTTGTATATCTATAAACGTTTTCCACCTCCACCACCGCAAGGAGAGGAAGGTGGGGGGAAAGCGGAGAGAGGAAAAGAAGAGCCGTAGTGGAAGGCTACGGAGCAGTTTCGACCACCTGGGGATCTTTAACGTGCGCTGACCTCTCATAGCATAGGGACGCATCTCCATTTTGCCTTCATCGGAGCGCAGCCGCCGGCAGTGGGGTTCGAACCCGGATACTCCGGAACAGTAGTCGGGCATCTTAACTATCCTGCGTGGCTGAGCGTTGGCTATGCCAGAGTTGGGCTTTAAAATAAAAAGAGGAGAGAGGTGCTATAAGGGACGCGAAATGGAGGGCACCGTATACTTCGACCACTTGGGGTTAATTAACATACAAGTTCTTGGTATTCTTTATTTAAGTGGAAACTTTCGCGCTGGGTGGATCTGCAGTTGATCTTTTCAGTAGAAACATGCAGGTAATTAGATGATGCTTCGACGTCGTGGTTTGATTCTTAAGATGAGCTCAGTGCGCAAAAATGTATGAGCGTTCAGCTCTTCCAAATCTGGATACAGAACGAGAGCTTTGTTTGGTTTGGTTACGCTTATTGTTATTCTTTCACATCGAACTTCCAGGTTATTGAGGAAATTGGGGAACGCAATGTTAAGCGGCCCTAAAACAAAACTGTTGTAATCAAGGTGAAGTCTTCTCACTCGACTTCCTTGGTGAAACCTGGCATAATAGAGCCCTCTCCCCAAGAAGCATTGGCGCATTTAGGCATTGGGAATTGTCTTCTGCTATTGAAGATAGTATTGAACACATTATCAACATATTAAGGAAAGTTCTGGTTGAGGAACCACCGAATGATACAAAGCTCTTCTGACTTATTGCTTGACCTGCAACCGCAGTGTCCAGTTGGAGGTTTTAAACTAATTTTATGGAACCAGTTAAGAGGAACCAAAAAGTGGTTTTTATGCTCTCAGCACGCTTTCGTTCAACTCTTTCAAACGATTTTAGAATAGCCTGTCCCTGGCTTGAGCGGCATCGGTTTAACACGGTGGCTCATAGAGGGACCCTATCACTGTTTCGTCACTCACTTTTAAAGCGTGACCTCTACTCTTCTCCCTGAAACTTCCAAGGTCATGCTCTTCCGTGTTTCTTCCCGACCCTAGACACGCCATACGGCTCCGAAAATTTCGAACAATTGGGGTTTTTTTAACGTGCACTGATCACGTGACTAGGCGGGGGCTTAAAGTGCTTCTCCTGCGCTTGGTTACTGATTCTCGCCATCTACGAGGTGCGTGCCAGACTTTGACGCTGGCGTCAGATTGATGTGCAGCCATGTTTAACACAGCTTACGCTCGGATAACTAGGTTTAACCGAGATTAAATTCGGCAGTTTCTTTTCACGCCGATCCACACAAAATATTCCTTCTTTTCTAAGAGTACGTCCAGGTTTGTTCTGCCCCACACCTTTTTACATGGGGCTGCCAAAGCGTGATCATTTTCATGTTGATATATATAAATGAATGCGCAGAAGTACGAAGCGCAGGGGCACCCTCTTTTTCGGCGACGTCTTCAAGCATTAGATTACGAGAACAAGAAGGAGAATAGCGAATGGGTCTCGAACGCCTTCTTACGCGCCTGAAAACACGTAGAACAGGAGGGAAATCCTCATGCGAGACGTTGAAGGCAGTGTATTTTCTGGCCGCAGCACCCGGAAGCCGATTTTTGGTGCAAGGCTGCTTGCGGTGCCGCTGCGATGACACCGGCCAAGTCAGCTGTGCCAACTCCTCGCTTGAATGCCTCAGTCCTGACAGTGAGTAACAGTTCTTTAATCCTCCTACGTTGCTTGCCGAATTGTGTGCTGTTAAGGCGGACAACATACAGGGATAGAGAGGAGGCCTACCACGCCTCACCCACACGAGAAATTTCACTGGGAAAGGCACATCGGGGCCCCCGTTTTTAGGGGAAGAAAGAGTTCAAGAAACGCTTACTGCAAACAGGACACGCTGCCTCTCCCATGCAACCACGCTTCAAAAATTTCGTCAAAATGTCCTGACCTGAGTGAGGTACGCATTTATTGATCCACGGTCGAGAAGGCTTGGCTGCCTGCTCGAAGACGCACGCACAAAAGAAAGAGGATCGGTGCAAAACGCGCGTCTCATTATTTCCACCATGGATACATTCGCAACGTATAAGCATCAGGTTTAGTTAGAGAGAAAAAGATTCCTGAAATACTTTGACACCCACGTTCTGTAAGAAATGGCGACTCACTAAACCTCGAGCGCCGAAGTCCAGCATGTGATATCACGTACTGCATACAACCTGCCCTAGTTGGTTGTTCTAAGCGCAATAAGACATAGCACAAGTGCAGTCCAAATACGAGCTAGGCATTACGAATACTGGTCATTAACTGCTTGGCGTGCAGCGTTTCTGACGCCGAACTCTTATTTAGCCCTGGTGTATGTTGGTGCTTCTACCATGTCTCTCCGTGTGAAGCAACAGTCCAAGCAGGCGCTGCAAACCCGATTCCTCGTTTAGACAATCGCGGACTCACGCTTCAACTCTGTTTGCACGACAACGCGTCTGCCTCTCTGATCCGGTTCCACGTCATCCCGCAGCGTCCTGCGGCTGCAGCCCTGACGACGATGAAGAGGGCGAGGTCTGTGGCGCCGACGGGCGGACCCATCGCAATGCGTGTCTGGCCCGCTGCGCCGGCCTTGCACCGGGGCAGTGGGAACCGGGGCCTTGCCACCAGGTGGACCCCTGCGCTGTGAGTCAGTGCCCCGGCCATGCACCCACGTAAGTTATGCATGCTGCACGTCCCCTGATTTGGCCCCTTTCCTGGTTGGTAGCTCTTCTGCGTAGTCACCATTGCTATGTCTGGGAACGTGCGCACTTAGCCGTATGCAGACATATGTATCACACGCAGCTCGTGGTATTTATGACCATATACATAAATTGCCTTCTACCGATGTTTCGGCCATTATCTTCCTTATATCGGCAACCTAACCTACTGTCGAAATGACTTTTGATTCACGTTGAACCAACGTTGTCCCAGTGCTAAGCAACGACAAAGACGATTGAAAGGAGACAAATAAAGTGGAACCGATGGTATGCTGTGGTGAGTTTCAGATAAGTATTAAAGGTTTTCGTCCCCTGCGTCATGACAGTATCAAACGACCAACAAAACATAATATGTCTAAGTTTTTCGACCCATGTAATGTTCCGCTGACCACAAAGAAAAATTTTGAGGTTGCTTAAGCTTCGCTTTAACATCAAAACGCGCTGGCGCTTTTTCTTTATTTGGCTTTGTTCTATTTTATTGTGCGCCACTTCAGTATGGCTGCGTTTCAGTGGAGGCGAAACGGCGTGGCTTCCACGTGCTGTGCGTTGTCAGTGCACGTTAAAGAGCCCCAGGTGGTCGAACTTTCCGGAGTCCTCCACTACGGTGTCTCTGATGGCCTGAGTCAATTTGGGACGTTAAACCCCAGAAACCAACCAACAATCAGACACATGTTCATACGTCACGGACACCACAATGCATTCCCTAGGTCCTCTCTAAGATGCTTTCACCGAAGAATTAACCTTTGTGGCCCATAGCGTACTCATTGGGCACACACAGGGCCGCAACAATGAAATTTTGAACAGTTTATATCACTAAATTATTTATATTTCCTAAAGTACCCTCATTACAGGAACCACCTCGCCAGTTTAACTTCAGTTCGATTCTTTTCTGATTTGATGACTTCATTTTCGGGATATCTAATCTTTTTTCTTTTTCATAGGACGCCAGATTCCACCGGAGTTTCTGTAGCACTAGCTCATTAGCGCTGCACATTAATTATAGAAACATTGCAATTTATATGCAAGGGCTAAGCAAGTTGATTTGCAGTTAGAAAATAGTTGGCGTCGAGTACAAATATTTCCTACTATTCTTTTGGCAATAAGTATTCTTTTCAATCTTTGTGCTTCAGTTTTAAAGTTTACCACAGTTTGTCGCAGAGACGTCTATTGGCATCATTGTGCTTTGCTCTAAAGTAAATTATTTTGGCAATAGGTTGTATACTGCAGTGCCATATTCTGCTCGAATAAATTATGTCGTTTTACATTGTGTGGAGTATTGCCTGATTGTATAATTCGCAGCGCGCTGCCACGATCACTTTCATGAAACTTGTTTCAGCTATGGCTACAAAAATTACATTTCAAAAAACCAAGCCCAAACGTCAATCTTGAGGGGCGTTTTGGCTTCTTCAAAGCTGCCGATTTTTTTTCAATAGTGGGCACAGTCGCAGAGTTCCGTCCGCATTTAATATTGGCCCGACACATGGGTAACGATCTTCGATGGGTCACGCAAGACCTCCTTAATGAGAGCCAGGATGAGAATACTTTATTGGGTGTCTATGTTGCCCCGAGATTTCGCCAAGGTTGTTTTGTCCCTTGGATGTAACTTTTCATCGACTCTATTTACTGCTTTTTGTTCTTACCCCTTTTCTTTTCTCACAGTTTAAAATATCAGTCCAGGAAGCTGTCTCCACGGGCGACGTCCCCATCTTGGCATTAAACCTTTTTCTCTCGGTCGTCATAACTCCTGACTGGATGATTTCTAATTTCCCCTGCCTCGCGTAGGTCACTTCTAACCCATATATGCCGTAATAAATTCCCTGCCTCTACGAACAACATTCCTCTTTCATGGTATCTAAAGCCTCACTCGATGAGTGAATACCGATTATTTGGTCAGCATTTTACTTACACTTCTAGAATCGATTATCTTTTCCAAATTTCTACTCAGATATAGGCTTTATTAATTTATTGATTAAAGGTACGGATCCCCAGAGGGCAATATAATCCAAAGGGTAATAGCAAGAACAGAGAATATGACAAAGAATTCATCAAGTACATTTTCTGTTGTCAAAACAGATTTGCTGTGCGCTTTTTGGTCGTGAACCTGTAGTGGCAATGGAATCTTATATCAGGACAACAGAACTTGGCGTACTACAGAACCGAAAAGTGCTATGAACTACAGACTCTAAGCCAGTGTACCACTCAATAGAGAGCGTGCACAACGAAGTAAATATGGCGGTCCTGCCAGTGTACTATTCAAAATCATCTTTTTTCTCCCCAATATATTGGGGGGGGTACACAGATGAAAAGGCTCTTGAGAAACAGCTTGAGAGCGCCTGGGGCCCGTACAAGGTAGCAGCTTTCTAAGCATCTCTGTGAATTAACAAAAAGATGACAGTTTGTCTTTCAGTACGTGTGCCTGTCAGAGCTACAAACAAAGTAAACACAGATCGGAAATATCAATAAACGGAAAGTTAAAGAGAAAGAAAAGAAAAGCTGTGGTTTAGCTTGTGGTTAAACCTGGAGGTACACGAGAGCTATCTGCTAGGCTACGCTTAAGTTCAGCTTGAATGCAGAGACAACGAAAGTAAAGACATGGTCCGAAGCCCTCCACTACGGCACCTTTTTCTCTCTGTTTTCACTGCAACCTTCGCGATGTTGTAATAGCGTAAGCTGCCAGCCAACATATAAAGCCCCGCTGTAACCAAGCCGTATGAACGTGCCTGCGTGGCCTAGGGATAACGTGAATGCAAGGGTTTAGGCAGGCTGATTCTGATAACCCCCTCCCAAATGAAAGGAGAGGCCCGAGTTGGCAGCTCCTGCCAAACGTAATGTCAGGAAGCCCTACGTCCAGTTAGTGCTCGACAATGTCTTCTGCTCATTCTGCTTCTTCATTTTCTTCATCATCATCATCTTCTCTATTCGCTCTTCGGATAGGCACCGGACAGGCACGGACAGGCACAGTAAAATGGCGAGACTGAGGCCAATGTAGCTCTCGCTACAAAAGTCGGCACAAGCAAATTACACCATGGACAAAATCGACGCCTCTCTATTCAGCGATGAGCAAAACACCCCTTGAAACAAGAAGGTGAAACCCCGCTCGAAATTTTCAATAGGCAGAGTACAACGGGACGAAAATATTGCGAGATGTAGGCGTTTAAGCCTGCCGAACACCGCAATAGAACTGAAAAAAAAAAAAAAAAAAAATAGGTACCCAGACCCCTGTGCTGTAGGCCTACAGATGTCTACTGTGACTTAACATTGCGATTGTTGAGGAAAGAACAGGCCTGTAATGAAATAGTAGGTCAAGGCAGGGAGGTACGTGCGGCCCGAATTTCGCGTGCTTCAGCAGTTCTTTCAGTGCAGCGAACCAGTGAGCGAGGCCTTGTTCGGTAATATAACTCCTTCAATGAAATGAACCGATGTCGTGACATTAAATCCCTTGCACTTTCTTCTTCGCTGGCTTTGTTTTTGCTCCGACACTGGCCAAATCATCCCTTTTGTTAACGACCTATATCACGAGGTCTCTGCTCACAAGACCTCAGACCGGGTCCGCTGATTAGATGGCGAGCAGGAAGAAAGCACACTAGAGAACTTGGAATGGGCGGGAAAGGTTGGAGTTGATTGACGTCTGGTTTATTCATGGCAACTCGATGCCTGTTACGCAGTACTCTGCAAAACACTAACATAAAACGCTGAGATAAGTGCTGTTTTTACTTCCGTTTTTGCTGCTCATTGCAGGCTCCGAGCGTTTCTTTTGCCCCGTCCGTCGTATGCGTAGGAGAGAACGCATGAGGAAGGCCTGGTGTTCTTTGTTAATCGAGCAAAAGGATTTTGCTTATTCTCTCCTCAGGCCGAGCTCCATTCGCTGCGGCTCACAATTACAGCGACTGCTTTCTTGGATGGCGCATCGATGAAGTGGCTTTCCCTGTTTCATCGTGATAACTGCACGATGCGGGGAATATAACTCTGGAAAACAAGTCTGTTTCCGTCATGCTCTGTTATTTATCAACTTTACCTAGCTATATGCAAGAATATCGGCCGTAACCGCACTTTATGAGTGCCTTCAAACATATGAGGTCGACTACCGATTTGTTATGCAGCTGGAAATACATTTTAAGAACGCTACCTTTTTTTTTTTGTCACAGCACGTGTTCTTTCTTTGTCATGTGAATAATGAATTGTTCTTTAGATACGTGCTTTGCGATTAATTATAATGCCTGTTTATTTCCCCGAAATTTTGTTTTTAAATAGCTGTCCAGGCGCACAGAAGCGACAGCAAGGGAGTTGAAAGATATTCGCAAGACACTTTTCCTAAACATGAACCGGAAGCGAAAATGTCAGCATATGAAAACCATAACATTCATTTGGGCTAGTTGGTGAGTATGCATATTTGTAAAACAACGCGAACAACGTCGGACAAGGACAAGGAAGACACGGGACGAGCGCTGCCCGTGTCTTTCTTGTTCTTGTCCGACGTTGTTCGCGTTGTTTTGCAAATAAGCACATGAAAAGCCAGTTGCATCGAAACTTTACTCCCAGACTCTTGGTATTGGGTAAAGTTGCCCTTATCAATTTTTCCTTCCTGTATATTTCTCCGCTTGTTCCTAAGGGTTAAGTTTTCTTGTAACGGTTCATACGAGCCTGAAGTCAGTTTTATTGCAAACACAACCTTGCTGAGTATCGTGAAGGCCAGTTAATTTCTGCACAAACCAGCGTGGTCTAAAATAGTTAGCAAATGCTGAATTTCAATTCATTTAAGCATCACCGTGTTAACTGAGCAGAAACATATGTGCCTTTGAGCGCCCTCTGTAGCATAAATTCTTGCTGCGATGTCCTGGATGCATTGTATACGCGTGGTAACCGAGGTAGGAGTCAGAATTTCTTTCTTTCTTTTTTTTTTTTTTTTTTTGCGGCTCAGTGCAGCACTCACTTTTCGAATACTTGAGTTAACACAGATTGTGGTTGGTTTTGCTGCCAGCATAGAGCTCCGCAAAGCAGCAATAGCAGCGTCGTTAAAAACAACAAAAGTAGAATGGGCATATCTGCCATGCGAAAGCTCTCTCGTTAGTGCAGCGGTTTTCTCTGAGATCTCTAGAAACTCTGAGATCTAACAAACATGACCGGACCTGATTCGTATGAGACGATCCGCTCGAATCTGAGCTTTCTGAGCACCCGAACTGCGCTTCGCAGCAAGTTGCCGCCAATCGACCAGTGTAACATGAGACCTTGCGTCGAATCGACTAGCGGAACAAGCATTCTATCCCTCTCAGATTATCTTTGTGACCTTTTCTCGCGAAGCGAAGGAAATGCGCTGCAGATCGATCAGGAGGATTCTCCATCAGCATTTATTTTGCTTACCCTTTTCCTCACTCGGGCTGCGTCGGAAAGTCGTGCTTTCTAGTAATGAGGGGGTGTTGGTTTGCTGATGTGAACCTATTACGTTTATGTGTTCACGAAATCATCTGGTATTCGCCGGAAAATTGTACTGTACCGTCATACCACTGTTCTATCTTCTAACTCTTATGCCGTTTCCAAAGCCCCTTTGACATTTTTTTTTTTTTGTCTTTCATTCACTGTCGGAACTCTGGAGAAAATTATCGATTCAAGTAGAATAAACTCGGACCCATTTCTTCTCTAATAAATTCACTTCGTGCTTCTATCCTGAAAAGAAAATATCCCTGTGGCTTTCTAATGTCGTTAGCTTTTTGGTTATCAACGTATTTTAACCTTGGACTTGTAGTCGTTCAGTTTCCGAATGCTGGAAGGGTAGTTCAGCTTCGTTTTGGCTTCTCCTATGAGTGGTCTTCCGTCGGAGCTATAGGCCGCCCACTCGCGAGTTTGTTGTTGACTGCATGTTAGCTGGGAACTACGCCGATGGCTTGGCGCTTTTATCGCGGTGGGAAGGTCATAGTGCCGCGTGAAAATATTTTCTATATTTGGTAATTTATAAGGAACGGTACAGCTTATGGGATGAGCGTTATCCCCTTTTTGGCGTGAAAAGTAAAAAGAAACTGATAACCTCTCGTCCGACCTGAAAGGTCATGCGTGCAGTGTACGCTTAAAGGCACACACCGAGGTTGAATTTAAATGCACTTGTATCGATAAATTTCAGTCTAAAGACAACAGTAAACAGAACTTTTATAAGCTATAAAAATAAAAAAGATTTAAGTAGTCACCACCTGCAGTTTTTTTTTTCTGGAAAGGGTGTTGTTACGATGTGTGTGTTGTGGCGCGTCATGACCGAAGCTTTATGTAATACGTTATAACTAAGTGATTACTAGTAATAGTTTAAACGCTTTTCAAATATGAAATGTATTGTATTACCTTTTTCAGGGTAGGACGTTCTCAGTAACTAAATTATCATTTTCTTGGGTAATTCATCGATAATAATCTAGGAAAACAAATTGTAACTACCAGCAAACTATCGAAAGCCTGAACTTTAGTTGCAAATCCTAGGGCTAACGTGGTATATTAATTTGCGCTAGAGAACATTAGGGCTGCTGAAAAGCCACGCGCACAGGGATGTCAGGGCTTGAATTCTAAGATGCCTGCATTTTATTAAAGCCCCTATCTTTTTTATTAAATGTCATGCTGGATGTGCCAGGGCGACAATGATCTGCACGGCCTAGAAACAAGCCGGTATTTTTTGCCAGAAGTAGTAATTAAGTGCCCATGTCCAAAACAACCATTGTTGCTCAGGCTAATTGTATATATGCCAAAAATGGCACCGACCCGTCTACGAATTTCGCACAGTATTGTAAGCCGCTTAACATATTTTTGGTAATTTTATTTTGTATCTTATACCTTCCATCCCTTCGGTTGTCCCCATCCGCCTTCCTTTTTTTTTTTTTTTTCAATTTTGGACGGATCGATGCTTCCTTGAAAGTTTTTGTTCAAACTTAGGCTCTACGCTAAATTATCTAGCATACAAGAGAGGCCACAGAAGAGCGCACAACAAACAGCTCTACGTAATACTGTATGGCTCCCACTTGTATCTGCCCAGATTTTTTTTTTTTTTTCGACGAAGCTCACGCTGTATGGCGCAAGGTGACCGAACAAATGTGCCACACGTCATCCCTTGCGTTACTGGCCAAAACATCATAACATAACCAGGTCTCCCCGAAATCACGCAGTTGTGTCTTACAACAATATTCTCCATCGATCTCCACCATATCACGCGATGTATTGCCTATGGAGGCGGGGCTCGTGCACACTCGCTACATTAGGCGTGCTCATTGCTCTTTTTTATATAAATTCGGCTTCTGCCGCAATAGCAACAAATCGTCGACAGTCGTTGGCCTGACCTACATCACTGACATGCCTCATTGGCGGCATTCAGCCATTCACATTACCTCGCTGTCTAGCCATTAAAGCCGCTAGAGTTTGCCTCTTTTGGTGCATCGTGATATCTTTGCTTTCTCCTACGAGCGTTCCACCTGACAGTTCGATGCGTTCTTCTGGTCGTTTTCGGTCTTCAATGATGCAGACTCGACGACAGCCAGGAATATATGACCGCGCATCGTTACTGCATGGATTAGCCTTCGCGACCAATTATGTGTCCTGGATGCGGAATGCCATTGCTTGTAGGCGGGTTCGCTACCTTCAGTCGCAAGCACTACACTTGTGACGACTAATAACCTGCGGCACCACATTTTTCTACTCCCTTGCGCAGGTGCGTCACGTGGCGTCGTGCATGTCTTGGCCCGTGCAAACAGTTCGTGTGCATCGGTAACGCCACTGACAGTGGTACCTGCTATGGTCCAGTCTGCGACATAGATGGCCATGATCATCCGAGTGTGTGCACCCTGATGACCAAACGCGGCGGCCACCCTACCCCGTGGCTGGCGCACAGAGGTCCCTGCGAGCCCGGCTGCCGCTCCAAAGGTTCCGTGTGCGGCCTGGACGGCGAGACGCACGGCAGCGAGTGTGCCGCGTGGTCGCAGCGGGTGCTAGTCGATTATCGTGGACCCTGTCTGCACCGGCACAAGCCCGACGAGTGCGACCAGGTGCGCTGCCCGCCGCTGCCCTCTGGTGGATGCCCCGTGCCGGTGAAAAGACTGCCTGGTACTTGCTGCCCTATCTGCGGTGAGCACCATCGCGCTTCTTGCAGTCGGTGTCAGGCTACGTGCGTCTTTCTTCGGCTGGATTCGTTAGCCAGCGCTATCTGCTGAAAACGGATGCACGTACGGTACGATACGATATGGTACGCCATCCAAACCAAGGACTCAAATTAAATGTGGCTAAGATATGATTGGAGTAGTTTGGAATTCGATTGGTTCCACTTGGTCTCCGCTCTGTTACAATTGCTTCTTGGGGGCTTCCAATATAATTTTTATGACGTGTACGGCATGATATAGTTTATGATTTACCTGGTTTAACGTCCCGCTATACACGGATAGCGTAACGTCGTATTGAATACTTTCGGTAATTTCGACTACCTTATGTCCATCGTAATCGCACAGTGCACAGGTATCATATGTGGGACGGTATTGTTAGGTGCAGTGTAATAATATGTAGGTTTCGACTACCAGCGGTTCTTTAATGTGTTCTGTCGCAATCAGAATATTGCGGAATGTGGGAACGCTCGGCAAAACTTGGTCATGCGCAACCTCAGGGTTAACGCCTGCTCTTTTGTCACTCGCAGGCATCTCTGTACCCGCATTCCTACCTCGCGGATCGTACGTAGATCGGGTCCATTGTCAAGTGCCGCTTCTTGTGGAAACTGCCACCACCCCGTTTCAAAAGGGGCGCTTTTATTATCCACTCAATCCATCAAGTCAGGCACTGTGGGTAGTTCTGCACTAGCTGCATGCTGCGAAGGGTTAGGCAGAAAGTGGGCCTCTTTTCAGTGCGCTGGCATTCCATATGAAGGGATGGAATGGCGTACATTAATTTTTCACCTGAGACAGCAGTACCAGTACATATGGCGAAAATACCAGCGTTGTCGGTGTGAAGTCTCGGTAACTAAAGCCTCCACCCTCCTTAAGTGCCACCCGCTACTGACCACCCAAGCCAGGGGGCTGCCCACTATCCACCATCATCCGCCATCCATTCGTCCAGCCACTTTTACACATCAAAAGCACCATCATACACACACCAGTCCAACCCTGCCATCCAAAAGTACCCCCCCCCCTCCCCCCATCACCGCTACCATCCCTGCAGCCCCTAGTTAGGTGGTTGTCCCTCCTACCTTCACCCTAGTGCCACCTGCCCATCACCAACAGACTTACCGTATGCGATGTGCTGGGATTTTTTTGGAATGTGAAAGCGGCCGTGGTTTCGAATGGGTAATGGGTGGGTGCTGTCTGTGGATGGTGGATGTGAGGTTAGTTGCTGCATGCGGTGTAGTCGCTTTCTGAAATTTGTAAGTGGGTTGGGGGTAGTGAGTAGATCTCGTTATAAGTGTGAGATTGAGTTTTATCGAAGCCTGACATCAAAGGGGCGCATAGTGACGGTTTCAGTCAGTTCCGATCTACGCACGCTGCGCGTAAGGAAGAAGTGAGGGTACTGAGAGACCTGCGAGGGGCGAAAGAACAGGCATGAGCCAGTAGGTGTCATGAAACGCAGTTTTGCAAAGCTTTCTTGCGTCTCGCAGTGTTCTGATCGCGGCAGTGCATTCACCTCGCACAGCACATGAATGGTGTCAGTGCACATTTCTCCTTTGTGGCCTCACAATTCATATTGTCATCCATCGTGGAAGCTCCCTCCAACATCGCCAGATTCGTGTTCAAAAAGCAAAGACATCCTGAAATTTGCTGCAAACAGCACCATTGTTGCAGTAGGTGAACACGGCGATCATCTCTTGCGGCTGGATAAAAGGTTATCAAATATCTAGATGTCAGGGCGTCACTGAACTTTTGTGTGGCATGCGTGCTGCAACAGCTGCTTCAAAAATGCTACCATGGACACAGTTGTGGTCATTAATAATGCTTCCTAAGGCCACGTGCAAAATAAAACAATGATGTTTATAAGATGTTCGCCAAATCGGCGAACCCGACTGTCTCCCACGATAGTCCTCCAGTATGGCGCACTGCTGTGCAAGGAAGAGCGCAGAAGAAGGAATAACAATAAAGGATTTTGCACATTCAGTAAAACCACTTTTTCGCACGCCAACTGCGCCAACTGTCACCTCCGGTGAACTCGTCTAAGTTGTGCCGTTGGACAATTTGGCGACCCCTTGAACGCTCGGCTATGACAGCATTTTAGCGCGAAAGTTTTGCAAAGTGTTAGCTATTAAGACTTTTCTCACACCGTTGCTGTCTCTGTCCGGTGACCACAGGCGTTCATCCACCGGTAAAATAAGCCTTCCTCCCAATGAGCCTAGCACTTCCGACCAAGCAATTCTCCCATATGAGTCGTATGCGCGAATCATCAGGGTATCCGCTTGCGATATGAGTGTATCCACTATATAACACATCAGCTGTATCAAGCCTACATTTTTTCGTTATTAGAAACCAGCCAGCGCTGGATCATTCACATTTCATACCCATAACCGTCCTGTGATTTGTTTTGTTCTGCTCACTCAGTAAATAACGCTGGCACATGCTCTGTAACAGGATGGGGCCTGCGGCTGGTCCTAGATCGTCCCTGGCGTGACGGTGGAAGCGATGGTGAGGTAGAGCGCCCGCTGTCTGTCCTGCTAGAGTGGCTTCGTGCGCAGCTGTCCAGCACCCAGTGCGACCTGTTCGGGCATCTGGACACCGCTCTTCCGGGGTTCCTGGTGATACTAGTCATGCCCACGTCTCGACCCGCGTCGTGGACTCTCTGCCGCGCCGAGGCGCAGCGCCTGGACGCCCTGGTACGAGTGAGAAGTCCAGCGTTGTTCAGCATCGTACCCATGGAATCCGTAGCCGGATCGGCCGGGCTGCTGGACCAAACCTCGGAGCCAACTTCATCGGCGCCTGGTGCAGGCAGGCTAGCCACGCGTGCATCATTGTTGCTGCTTGTGCTGCTGCCTTTGCTGGTAGTTGTTGCGGCATACCCCTCCCCCGTATTCGAGTCGAAGGTGTCTACAGAAGCAGTCTTGTCCCGACCAACGCCAGCATCCTCGCCGCACACCGCTTTGGCAGCGCGGACAGTGAGTCGCCAAACTATATTCGCCGTCTGCCGCGAGCACGGCTGATCCCCGGGTGAGACAAGACTGAAGCCAAAACACAACACTGAGTGCAGCTCACTCAAGATTCATGGGCGACATAAAGCGCTCAGCTGTCCACGTCGTGGACATGCCGCCGCTATTCTGAACGGCCTCCTTGCACAGGCGGTGCTGGCATCTTGAAAAAGACACGTCGAGAGGCCATGACAAACTATGACAACTAGTGGCGGGCTGTTTCTCGCAATCAGGGCACCTCCCGTTCCTTCCAGTGTATCAGATCCCTTCATACATGGTTTCACGCAACGATGTCGCGCGAGGGAGAACCGTGTGCTGAAGTTGTTAACCATGAGGACCGCCACTTTATATACCCCACTCTGGAGTTCCAGGTACTGCCCATCTATGGCATGGTCTTCCCAATTTGCTGTTCTGCTACGAGCACTGAGCCCGGCTTGGACCTTGAAAGCTTCGTTCTTTCGAAAATATTTATTTCGCACTTGTCCACGCACAAAAAAGCTGTTCTGTGACCCACATCTGAGTACCATCCTTCTGCTATTTATTATAGACAGGGTTTTACCCAGGAGAGAGAAAGAAAGACAGAGCGAGAGAGAGAAATATGCTAGAGCAAATGTGAGAAATAAAGAAAAAAAAATTCCCAGCCCGTACCGCCGGATGGCACAAATGCTTAGATCAACAATTCCATAAGATTTCGGACAGTCGTCAGAGTTCAGAAAATGAAAATTCTCTAGCCATGCAGTGAAAAGAATTTCGGGGCTGACCATAGGCGGAAGAGAAACAGCGCCAGCAAAAAGGAGCACTAGCGGGCCTGCTACCATGTGGCGTAACAAATCGGCGCTCCTGTCACGCGCTCTTTTCGCAGAACCGGCCTTGGAGGCTAGCAGGCAGAGAGCATGTGATGGAGGTACCACTGTGCTGTGTCACGTGTTGTGCAATATAATATTCTCGTAGTAAGTGGGAAATGTCTACCCAACCTGCCTGCGTCTTTGCGACCAAGCCTATCATCGACTCACCGTAAAATTGAGTGCTGACTCCAATGCTTGTACTATTGGGGACAAAAGTCTGTGGACCATGCAAACTGCAACTAAGGCGCATCACTTTCGTATCGGCGAGTAGTCTCAGACAATACTTTTCGATGTAAAAGTTGGACTTCGGTTCTTGCTAGAGAAATAAGATGATAATCATTTACATTGCGCTCCTAGTCCAAAATCGCCAGACGTGTGGTCCAGAGACTTTTGTCTCCGAGATACATTTGCGATGCTTTGTACCTGTGTGTAGTGTGTATTGTATCGCGTCACGTTTAGCGCCAGAAAATCACGCATGTGCAAGCAAATTTAATCCAGCTGTATACACCTTGTGCTGGCTTGCACCGGTGGTCACTCCGAAACGGTTTTGTCATGAACATCTGCAATCGGCATGATGCAGCCTCACAAGTAGCAAAAACCACATTCTGCGACTGATTTATACATCTGCATGCTGCTTTTAGACTATTCACTTGTGTTTTTCATCCCTCCAAAATGGCAATGGCAACTGTACAAAATAAATAAAAAATGGCAATATGGTGGGTTTTAATATCCTAAAGAAACTCATGGGGCTAAATGAAGGACGCTGTAGTGAACTGTCCGGATTTTTGGACCACCCTGGTTCTTCAACTCGCGGTAAAGTAGCGCGGCATAAGGCCCTTTTATAGTGAAAATTTTTTTTTTCAGACACGCGTGGCTTCCCACGTGTGGTGGAGGATGCGTAAGTGTGGCAATATTTTGTTTTTAGGGGGGGGGAGGGGGGGGGAGCGCCTAGATTTGATTTGGCTATGGGGTTATGAGAGGCGCCTCAGTGGAGAGCTCCGGAAATTTCTTCCACCTGAGGTTTACACGCACTGACATCGCACAGCACACGAGCACCCATTGAAAAGTGGCCGCCGCGGCCGGCATTCGATCCCGCATACTTGGGCACACAGTCGAGTGCCATAACGACTGCACCACCACGGGGGATAGTACCTAAATTTGGAAATGACTGCTGATTTTGTTATAGTCAAATTATGGTGGGCGCCAATTTTCATCAAATTCGGACGAAGACAAATTTTGGGGGTCTGGCGGGTCAAATCTTTGGGGCGGCCCACCTAAATTGGAGGTCATCATTGAATTTACCATACTCCTATTTCGTTATAGTTACCAATTTTAGTCATATTCGGACGAGGTCAAATCTCGGAGCTCCAAGAGTCAAATTCTTTTGCGGACGTCGGGACGGACACTTCGTGTGCGCGTTTTTCTGCGGCATGAGCCTATTAATGCATGACACATTAAACTTGGCGCAGCAACGGAAATCAGATCATGGACAACATGTAACAAATTACCTTGCGATACTCGATAGTTTGGTTGTGCTGCAGCTGGTCTCCGTCGGTGAAATTAACCGACAATAGCTTTCGACATAGCTGCAGTCATGACATGGGAGCATAAGCGATGCCGACATGCCTTCGTGTAGCCGTTTCGAGCGTATACCTTTCCGCCACTTCCGCCTCGCGGGAAGTTCGCATTTTTTTACGTCTTCCTTTTGGTGCATTCGCCCTTCCTTCCCTGTGCAGTACGACCGTAAGTGCGACTTCGGGAGGAAAAGTCCGCCTCGGAAAGCTGGACAGGTCACCACGCGTAGCTCTGCAACTAATACTGTTGCAGAGCTAATACTGTAATAGCGTGGCCTGTAACTAATACTGTTGCAGGCCACGCCTCTGCTCGTTCCGCCAAAAGGGACGGTATGATATAGAGAGCTTGCACGAACGATGAAACGAACCAAGCAACCGCGGAGCCGCTCCCGACTTAAACCGCAAGACTCGCGGAAAAATGACGTGTACACACTTGGTATTTGCCCAGCCTGCTATGAATGAAACGTCTGTTGATGAGTGCAAGCCATTCTCGCCGGCGACGTTCCGAGAGCTCCTTAGTCTTGTCACATTCCTGCAAGCGTACCTTTGGTATTTTGAAAAACCGCAGTCGTCTTGTCCGAACTTCACAGCTTTTGCGCTTTAACCAGCGTTCGGTTGTGACAGCCCACGGCCGTCCCGTAAACTATCGCTATGGCACTATATTTGCGCGGCTTGCTCCACGGTCGGCTGCGGCACTGTACAGGAAAATGGCGGACTACCCAAGAATGCCCAGAATGCATAGCGCTTTCAGCGTTCGTACAAGCTTACTATAAGTAATATTTCCATGTTTATGGTGTTCTTTTTTTTAGATTCGAAGTATATTTATTTTGGTATTTTTTTTTTTTTTGCCGGCTTTACTCGGTGTTTTTCTGGTGCCTGGCTTTCAATATGGAGTGAAATCTTTGATTATCGAGAGCTAGCGACTCTAGAATTACTGGAGAAAACAACCCAACTCTATTCAACGCATACCAAGCTCTCTACACAATGAAATAAAACAACAGCAAGTGAAAGTAATAACTGCAATGCTACACTTTCCTGAACAAGAAATAATACTTCACGTTACTAAAACAAACTTCAGGGGCCACTTAAGCTTTGCCCTTAATGGTGACTGGAAAGTGTTACTGGCTCCCGTTTGCCGGCTCCCTTTGCGGATTCTCTTTTACGTACACGAAGTTTGCAGCTAGCTTAATCACTAATCTTTTAATTTATGCCTCTATTATCCTACCCATACTCACTGGCGTATACAGGCGTAAGCTGCCATATTACATATACGACTACCCGACATCGACATAAGGAAAAATTACGAGGGACTTTAGTGACTAAAGTAGTGAAAGGCGAAAGCCTGAGTGCCGCATTCTGCTAAGCAACGAGCACTATACAGTAATTAAAAAGTCACTGATTAAATAATTAATCATACAATAAGCAGATACGTATTTAATTATTTAGTCAATAATTAGTAAATAAAAATTAATAATTAGTAATTAGTAATTGATCTTTGATTGGCATATGGTCATATAAGGCACGCATTTGCGCATACTATGGTGGTGCTCTGTGATTGGTCGATACCTCTATGACGTCAGCCCGCCTCAGCCAATCAGAGCCGCCGCAAAAGCGGGCACATTTTGTCCACGACAGCATGAGCCATTAAAGGCTTTCGCCTTAAAAGCTTTTACCAAGCCGTAAGAACGTGCCTACACTTTGATTAAAGGCAGCGAGGGATCCACTGGTCCTGTAGCGACGAATTCCAATGTTACTCTCGCAAAGTCCCAGTTGACAGGGCCTGTCAGCGTGGTCATGAACTGGAGTTTCGTGACGTCACGCAACCTAAAGACCTGGTCATGGTCATGTGCCCAGTCATGTCACCTACCAACAGCTACCCACAACAGGTATGGCACGCCGGTGATTTTTCGCTCACAACGCCGACGTTGACCCCGCCGACGCCGTATTTTATGCAGAACGGCACCTTTAGATATCGCGTTAAAAATTGACATGCACATTACGACAGATTTGTCAGCCATCAGGGCACGCGCTTTTTGCGGCGCAGAAAACGCAGGCGAGAAAAACATGTTCTACGCCTGCGTTTGACCCGGGGATGACAAGAAATCAAATAAAGCTTTCAACAATACCGGCCATTTTCGCTGCGCGTGCTACAGGAGCTGCCAAGGCAAACTACGAGATGGAACTTGTTGATATACTTTTCCAAAGAGGCAGTTCCGCAGAACTCCCGACAGTCAAAATAATGCACTGAATTATTTTTTGGTATCATTAGTGCTTGTATGAGGGACGCTGTATAGTGCAGAACTCGGGTTTAGTTTCGCCGCCATCGAAGCCCGGCCGCCGCGGCCACGTTCGACCCCTATGTTAAGCTCAGTACTCGAGCTCGCTAACCCCTCAGCCACCGTGGCAGATGCAAAAGAGGGCTTTCCTAATACCTGCTGCACAAGACGATGTGGGGAGAGGTACAAGAACGGCTACATCAGCGAGAAACGCAGCCGCAGGGGGCGTTTTTTTTTTTTGCCTAATTTTTCGTGCTATAAGCAACAACGCAGCCGATCCAAAACTTTGAGAGCACTGCAGAGGTCTGAATTGCAGAAATGCGAAAGCATGTGCGTTGGCTGCTCTTTAGTAGCTCATAGAGAGTCATGACAACACTTTTGAGTGTCATGACTAGACACTAGTCGTGGTAATGACTTTGACTGACTTAAACAAGTCATGGACTCCATAGTCATGCACACTGGATCTCCGATCTGAGTGACTCGTAACCAGTGACTATGACTCATGACTAAACTATGATGCATGAAAGGATATTTATATTCCTCTTATCATTGCCATTGCATACACATTCGTGACCCTTAGTGGGACGTCATATCACAAGTCTCATTTCGCTTCCACATTTTTTTGCTTCCACGTTTTGCGAGCACGTTTTAGTGTTTTCTTGCAACATAGCGCTAAACAGACAATGACACAGCGAGACACACAGGACGGGCGCTATAGCACCTGTTCCGTGTGTCTCGCTGTGTCATTGTCTGTTTAGCGCTATGTTGCAAGAAAACCGTCACCAACTCACCCAAGCTTCCACCCTGGTACACGTTTTAGTCTTTGTATTCCGCTTCAAACGAAAAAAGTCTGAAATTTAACATCGGCTCCAGCAGCCGATCGCCAAAGCCACTGAGAAGGTTGCGCGCGGCTCTAAGGTTTGATTTTAATCTCTTCTACGTGCGTACAGGCTACCACCAGCGTACGCGAGCCATAACTGATACATTTCCAACCTAAACACTCTGTCAGAGAAGCGCGCCTAAACATATATATTCCGGTCAACAAAGTTCAAAGAACAAGATGAAATATAGCCGCGAGGCAGAAGGCTTATGTGCAATCATGAAATGTGCATAGTTTGCTCTCTAAAGGCACTCTCCATAAAATCCGGTGCTGTGGGCCTGGTGAGCCAAAATTTACGAGAGCGCCCTTGGTTTGTGGTATAATTGGCAAGTCACTTAGCCAGGCACTGATTAGTTGGCGGGCTCTGTGACGTCACAAGAACACGGAGCTAAATAGGGCTGCTCCTGTGAGACGGGAATCGAACCCGGCCACTCTTGTATCCCGAGTCAAACACAGGGATATCCATTCGGCTTGGTTGAAGCGGGGCTTTTATATATGTCGGGCCGTCTTCGTACGACGCGGCATCTTACGACTGTATACGCTAATTTTACGCATGTATGCGTAAGATAACAGAGGCACAAGTTAAGGGATTAGTGAAGAAAAGGAAAAAACATCTAAATGAAAATTGACACTTTTTAATAAAAATTATTTAGCCTGAGTTTCAAAACCTTTGTCTGCTATTCTGCGCAGAGAATAAAATACCGAAGGAAAATACTCCCGCAGAGAGGCCTAAGGAGTAGAAGGGATAGCAGGAGGGAAGGGAAAAAAAACGTGCTAAACCTTGATTAACCTACTGTGGGAATGCATTTTTGTCGCATGAGGTCCGGAGCTTATAATGCATACGAGAGGAACAGCACAAAGAAATATGTCACCACAAATAAATATTTGTCCGTTCTTTTCCGTTACGCCACTTGTGAGCACTCACGTGGCCGCGGCGATGACGTAGCATGCACCATATAGAATCTCCGCCTGTTATCGGAGACATTTATATGTGCAAGGACATTTATATGTGCAAGCTAGTATACTGCGCACGCGCCAGTTTCACCTGTGCCTTGCGACCGCTTCTCCCCGCACTCGCTTCTTCGGCCCCCTGCCAGCCGAACCACGAGTGACGTCAGTCTCGAAAACACCTGACCACCTGCTGCAGCGTGCCAGCATTCCTCCTCCGTCTCGCTGCTGGTTTAAGCGGGTGACCTCGTCTCCACATGACAGCCGCTTAGAGAGGATTAATAAGCTGCTTAACTTCGACTCGCTTCATCTGTCTAGCCATGGTTGATGCGGTGCCCTCGAGACGTCAGGCTGAATCGGACAATCTTGTTGATGTATTCCAGCGCGAGGCCTAAAGAGCTTAAGCTCATTAATTAGGTTCAGCCTGGTTGGACCCCCTTCAATTTTTATTCTGTCACTATCCAATCGTGCCACGTGTTTCAGTGAGGTAGGTTTGGTGAATGCATGCAAAGCTGATGTTATAGCGTTGGCATAGCTATACTAACAGATATTCTATGCATGTGGTGAGCCAACTAAGAATACAAAGTCAATCATACACGAATAAGACAATACGCGGCAACTGCAAGCACGTGGGAGCGCGGACAAGAAATCGCGGGCGGGAGCTAGCTATACGAGCACGTTCCCGAACGCAAAAGACAGCGCATAATGAAGAAAGACATCCTGCACACTCCGAAAGGATTAAAGGCGACGTTTTCAAGAAGTCTCTTTGTGGCTTGGAAAGGTATAGTGTATTTATAGAAAAAGAATAGACAGGAAGCTCTCGAACACACTGCAGTTTCTTGCCAGCACCTCAGGATGGCCGGGAATTGAGGTTTTTTCTTTTGCGCAATTATGTTCTTCGGCATAAGGGACCTAAATATAATGATGCAGACCTGTTGCACCTATATATGCCAGCTCTTAGTGGTGGAGCTCATCTGTCCATAGTATTGTATCAGGTGGCCGGGTAGGGTGATAAGTGTGGCTTCGAAGACGTAGCTTGAGTGCCGCGCAAAGACCAGGATATGTTGTTAGGAAATGATTTGAAAGGAAATGATTAGGCAGGAAACTCTTGAAATCAGATTCCCCGCACTTCAAGATTGCCAGAAATTTGGTGAAACGCGTTAAAGAAACTACAAAATCGTGTCAAAAATACGTCAAATTATTCTATAGTCCTATCGTAAATGTCAAATATTCTGTAGTTCTTTACTACTTGCCAGTAGTACATTGATTTCTTTTTCAGTAGTAATGTTCTGTTGTCTGTAGTTCCGTAGTACTTTTCGGCTGTAGCTACAGAAAATTTTGATGTTACAACAGAAATTCCTGTTGTCACAAGTTAACTGTCGAAAACCGCCCAGAAATTCAGTCGTGACAACAGAAGATTTTTCTGTAGTTTTTTTTTTTCGGACTGAGAATCATTTAGTTATTCTCCTACCATGCTTCAAATATTCAAGAGGCAAGAAAATACTAGGAGCCATTTCTAATCTATAAATTTAAAACATTTCAACCACCAAAAATAAATCTATGAAAACAATTATAATTTCTGAAATATATTCCCTCTTTCCCATAATCATTTTGCAAGGTATGCATGAAACTGCACTGACAAGTGTATAAGGGTATAGTTCGCCGCATCCTTGACGCGGCGAACTAGGAAATAATAATTGGGTACAGTACAGGCGCCTTCTGTGCTTTCGCAGAAGCATGCATGCTCGCCGCATGTACTGGCCTAAGCGAGAAGGTGCAGTGATGTTCACCAACCTCACTTTACCATGAGTCAAAGATTCCACGAGGGGCTGAAGCTGTGTCCGCAGACGACTCACGTCTATCTTCTGTAGCCAGGAGAAGGAGGCATTGGGCCAGCATCCTTCCTACTAACCCCACTGTAACCCACATCACCAATTCAAAGTAATTTTTGAAGAAAATATTCAAGGAAGTTCAGGGTATCCAGGGAAACCAACACCGCATACACTTTTTACTGGCGGCTACTTGGTGGGCGCGCTATACTGGAAAAAAATCCTGACACCCTCTCGCCATGGTAAAGGGATCTTTACAACACAGAAAAGCTGCTCTACAAATATTAAGTCTTTTTGTTCGGCTTCGCGTCAAAAATGTGTTTTGCTGTACACGTTGATAAGGTATGTATATGAAGGTGCAGAAAAGAGGAGACAGGACGTAACGAGCGCAATCCCGCGCTCGTCCCGTCCTGTCTCCTCTTCTCTGTGATCGTCTTTTTGCGCACATACCTTCCCATCGTCATGAACCAACTCGCCCAACAACGTATCCTGTTGTTGTATGCGGCTAGTTTTCCTCACGACCGGGTACGGAGGTGCCAGTGCATCAGGAAAGCAGGGAGCGCTCGGTTACTATTCAATAAGCAGTCACCAATGTCAAATAAAAAATGCGCGCGCACCACTCCAAGCCATGCATCGCTTGAGTGCACGTGTTCAAGTGATGGTGATGGTGACAAACATTTATTTATTCATTTGTACTAGGAGATGTTTAGACAAATCTAGGTGGAGCTCCTACTCCGGAGCCCCAATGGCGTCTAACGCCTCTCGCGCCCTGGCGACCAGAAAGACGATACATATCGACTTTGCGTTGACTACTGCAGACTGAACGAGGTTACGACAAAGGAAGCGTACCCTCTACCAACCATTCTATCTCTAGTGTCCAATCTAGGGGCAGCGAAGTACTTTACTACGCTCGATGCTAGTCGCGGATACTTTCAGGTTGAGATGCAAGAGCGTGACAAAGAGAAGACTGCTTTTACTTGCCAAAGAGGTCTTTTCCAGTACAAAAGAATGTCTTTTGGTTTGGTAGGAACACCCGCTACTTATCAGCGCCTAATGGACCGTGTTCTGGGGGATGCGAAATGGCAACATGCGCTCGCATACCTAGACGACATCGTGGTGTACTCAAAAACGTTCGAGGAACACATGCTCTACTTGAAGGACATCCTAGAGAGGCTGAGGTCCGCGGGAATCACTTTGAACCCGAAAAAGGAACACATCGCTGCGACCCGAATAACATTGTTGGGCCGCATTCTGCTGTGGGAGAATAAGCTCGAAGCCTTGCTTAAATGTCCGTCACCGACAGATTTAGCCGGTCTTAACGCTTTCTGGGGATGGCGAACTTTTATCGCCAGTTCATCCCGGATTGCGCAACGCTGCAGGCGCCTTTGACAACTTTTGAAGAAGGCCGAGCGTTGGAGTCAGCTGAGGGCAGGCCTTTTATGACACACCTTCCGTTTAATCATCAACATGCCGCTCAAGAGATCGATGCTGCAAAGACGAGCTACACTACGCTGTCGCTGCGCCGTCGGTCGGTATACGCGAAGGTTGACGCCGCCTAGTTTTATGTGCTGCTCCTGAAATATGATCTGAAGCGGAAGTGTACAGTCGGTATGGTGTTGAATCAGACCAGCTCGTGCTCTTTTCTCACTCCGGAGCCGACGAGCACTTTCAGTCAGACGCCACCATCTTCTCGATTAACTACGAACCGAAGCGCCAAGCTCAGGGTTCACGCATGCCGTTCATGCAGCACTCGAGCGGACGACTTTCGCAGCTACCAAAAGTTTCTCCTTGACGTAGTGGCCGTCGCGGCTGCAGCCAATGGCAGCCTGTCGCTCTCTGTAGGTGTGACGTATGTACTTGCTGCAGAATAGATCAAATATCAGCGCCACGCTAGAACCGAGCATCCCGCGAATTTAAAAAAAAAAAAAAAACAATTCTTTTTTTTTTTTTAAATTAATAATAAATCGCTGCCTTTGTTCCAAGGGGTTGTACTTTGGGGGAACGCACGGAAGAGTTCGTTCTACGCCTTTAAACGTTTATCAGTGACCTTTCTAGCAATTTAAATTGATATGTCTTCTGAGAAACAGACGTGCCGCGCCAGGAGCAACCACAATTCACACGCACACCAAAATGACGTTTAAGTTCTCTCGCAACGTCCAGTTCTTGTGCAGTTGACTGAACGAATCACTGTCACGATCATTATCGAACACTTCCTTATGTCGACGGAAGCGGAGAGTAGACACAGAGGACGCCAGCGCAATTCTACAGTCTTACACCCACATTACATTATATTACCGTACACAAAGAAGAACACTGCCACCACCACACCCAACCCTCGCCAAGGCCGAAGCTGTGGCATGGCGACAACTGCAGACTCACACGTATACGAACCTGTACCAGAAACATTTGTTCTTCCCCACCCGCTACCTGGAAAAATGCCCCACCTACCAACAATATTGACCTACATTATATCATTCTGTTCGGGCCTGCACAAAACCACCTGGCGGCATTCCATCTATAAGTCACCCCACCATCTCCTCTCCTCGCACATGTGGCGTGTACAGGATCGCCCTTTCCGCGTTCGTGCGAGTGAGTCGTCCGAGCTGGGAGACAAGGTGTGCCTCGCACAGCTCCGATAGCGTGTTGTGAACCCCAATGGCTAGCAACCTTCCGTATACGTGCTGTGCGCGAGCCCAAGGGCAGCCTTGTAGGCCTGTCGAATTAGGCAATCGACCTTCATTCTCTCCGCGAATTGCGAACTGAATGTTGATTGTTTCGGTATTTTTGCGATTGTTTTGTATGTAAATACCCAATGTACGCATGGTTTGAACCTCCCTGGCCGGTTGCCTCTCACACATACATTCTGGGAAATCGGAGAGGGGTGCTGGTTTGAATATTTTTCGCGCGGCTTGGCCCTGGAAACCAACAGTTCCGATTTCGCGTGCGAGCATTCAAGACCCGCTCCCGGCGCGTAAGTTTCGATTATGTCGACTGCCTGCTACAGCGTATCCTCTATTGGGCCGTCATTCCCCGTGGTTACCCACAGGGTGATATCCGCATAGAATGTGTGCTGCCGCCCCGTTAGGGCAGCGAGCTTGGGGGGAAGTGTAATGAGTGCAAGATTAAAGAGGAAAGGCTAGAACACCGAGCCTTGTGGTGCGTCTCGGCTTCCCAGAGGAATAGGATCCGATTTAAGGCTACCTAGAGTGAGCTCTGCTATTCGCTCGGATAGGAATGATCGGACATAATTAAATATCCGTTCACCAGGGTCTAATTTAGAGAGATTATAGTAAGGATTGCCTCATGCGAGACGTTGTCGAAGGCTTTTCTCAGGTCTAGCCCGAGTACCGCCTTCGTCCCGGTTCCACATGGAGGGTCCAGCACGTCCTTCTTAAGCTGGAGCATCACTTCGTGCGTGGTTTGCCCTAAAGTCAATCATCGTTGGAGGAAGTAAGTTGCGGTCTTCCGCGTAATTTTGCCGTCAGTTAAGGATGATATGTTCCATTAGTTTTCCGATGAAAGACGTGAGGGAGATGGGCCGCAGATTCTCGGTCGAGAGTTTCTTGCCCGGTTTTGGGATGAAGGTGACCCGCGCGTCCCTCCATTCCTGAGGGATCTCGCCTTCCCTCCAGTAGGTGTTCATATAGTTCCGTCGGGGCCACGACATACGCGTGGTCTAGATTTCTGTGCGTTTTTTTTGATGCTCTGTCAGGTCCAATCGCGGTGGTGGTATGGAGCTGACTGAGAGCAAACCAGACCTCGGCATCTGCTATGTCGGCATCCAGGGTGTCGTTGGGGAGACCCTCATCCGCGCGTAGGGGGTCTGTGTGGGACGTGTTCAGGTAGTGCGTTCGAAGTTCGGCGAGTAGCTCAGCGTCCGTACCCTGGTATTGGTGAATTAATTTCGTGAGCCGGTCTCGTGTGCATTTTGTCTGTGTGGGGTCGAATAATTAAGTGTCGAAGGAAGAAACATGTCTTTTTTTTTTCCAAGATGCCCGTTCATATTATCACAGATTTGGTCCCATTGTTTTTCTTGCAGGTCCATAGTGTACGCTTCGATACGGCGCTCGAGTTGCGCTATACGCTTGCGTAGATTTCTATTGTGTGTCTGTCTCTTCCAACGTTTTAGTAGGCTGGCATGCGCTTCCCACATGTGGTGGAGTTTGGAGTCACATCGTCTGGTGCGGCTCCTCACTCGGCGTCTCGACCGTGGTCTTGACGTCCTCTTTAAGTGCAGCGATCCACCGTTAAGTTGTTTATCTGACGGGGCAGTTTGCTCTCGTAAGCGTCTGAACCTATATCCCAGTCGGTGATGCGTGTGCGCATGTGGTGCAGTTTGTGAAATGTTCTGTCAAATGTCGTAGCTATTATGTAATGGTCGCTCCCTAGTGTGTTTCTCGTATTGGACCAGTAGGCATCGCTAATGTTTTTGGTTAGTGTGAGACCAGGTGCGGTATCTGCGCTAACGCTGTTGCCGATCTGCGTGATTTCTTGGGAATCGTTAAGAATTGTGAGGCCTAGGTTCTGGATAGACTGCCACAGCTTTCTACCCTTAGGGTTGTTCTTCCGATAACCCCAAGACGAATGGTGGGCATTAAAATCGCTGCGTTCTTGCGGCGAGGCGAGTTGCTTTAAACAGTAGGTCGGGAATTCTTGACCCCCTGTCTTTCGGTGAACTGTATAGGTTGAGTATAAAAAGATTTGCGTCACCCTTTTTTCTGGGCACAATTTCAAATAGAGTGTACTGTTCGCTAGAACTGTCTATGGTGTGTTGTATAGCCGTAATGTTGCGTTGCACAAATGTCTCTGTGAATAAGACTGTCGCCGTCGTCCCTGCGTTCGAGAGGGGAGTAAACGCTTTATAGCCCGATAATTTTGCCGGACCGCTAACTTCTTGAAGGGCTATTACGACCGGTTGTTTAGGTAAGCTTTAGATGTGAAACTTGTGGGATTCGGGCTTGCTGCGGCTGCCCTTTGCGCGGCCGCCGCCCGCTTCCCAGTTGTTCTCCTCGTTCCCTTTCTCCCGCCTGAGGCGGCGGAGAGGGGCTCGGACGACTTGTCACTGTCGTTCGGGCCACAGCTCCGCCCTGGCGTCCCAGTGGCTGTTCTCATTGGCGCCTTTTGGCGGGAACACGGCACCGCTTCGAGGGCCGCGCTCGCGCGACCCTCCGAGCGGGGCCCAGGGAGAGACTCCTCCGAGACACCGTAAGGTGCGTACGCTACTGTTCTTGTCTGCCGGCCTTTGTCCGCGCAGACCAGTGTGTACTCGAGTTCGTCTGCTCCGGGTCGTACCTGAGAGCGCAACTCGAGCCTGTCGATCGTGATCCAACGATCCGCGACAGGCGTACCTTGCGGTGGTTGCCCACTTTCTCTCAAAGGAACCCTCTGGTCACTGCGAGAGAGAGATCACAGCACGCCCTTGCGTGCTTGCGGCGCACTCCGTGTCACTTGTGCGTTTTGTATATTTTGTATGTGTGTGCGTGTGTGTGTGTGTATGTGCCGCTGGAGGACGGCGTTTCAATAAACGTCTCCTTCGTGAACTTGGGTTGGTGTCCTTGCAGCGAAGTGCTCTCCTCCCGGTGGAGGTTGAATGCGCGCTGCGGTGTTTCAGGGTGCGCGTGGTAACGGCTGATCGGGGTTTCGGCTCGCGCGACGCTCGAACCCGCGGTGGTTGGTGGCTTATGTCCACGTAGGAAACCACAAACTACAGGTTACTCCGTTTGTTGCGGAATCCCCTGCAGCTCTACTGCCATACCTCTATTTGCTGGCGATGGGGCCATGTTGAGACATGGGAGGGATAATTACTGGCACGGTCGCGGCTGCCGGCATTACATTACCGCTTGTCTCCAGGGCCGCGAGACGCTGCACTACTTGCTGAGAAAAACCAGAGATGTTTGTACCCAGCTGAGTTACTTCGCGCGTGAGAATGTTAAATTTCTCCTCGAGACCGCTAAATTTATTCTCGAGTGCGCCCATTTCTGCTCTTAGCTTGTCTGCGGACTTAGGTTTGACAGTCGGTTGCTGGTTGTCATCTTTAGACGCTTACGCAGCTCGTTTCGATTCGGAACCCTCATCGGAAGGAACCGGTCGTTTCAATTAATGCGGCTGTCCGTCTCCATTGCATTACTCGGGGAGGGTATGGCGCTTAGTGTGGAGGACGAAGGCGCGCGGTGTGTTGGTGTAGTTGTTTTTATGGGTGGTTATATAGATTTAAATATACTGTTCATTGCTGCTATTTCCCGTTGCATTTGCGCAATGGTTGCGCCTCTAGATTGTATTTTAGCTAGGACCTCCTTCTCCCGAGCGGTGTAATTCTGGGAAGCCGTATCCGGCCAGCTCACTTGCTTCGAGCAGCTCCTGCTCCTGCTCGCGCGCCGTCGTCGGTCCGTGCTTCCTTGCCTCGAACTGGCGTTCTGGCTAAATGACAGTGGTGGGAAGGAGGATGATTTCTGGCGGGTCTTGCTTCCCCGATGGTGGTTCGACGAACGGCTACCGGCTTCGTCTCTTGAGCGCTGCCTGTGTCCGGATTGCTATTCGACTTCATCGTTCAGGTTCTTGTTTTGTTGGTTGTGTTTGGGGCGGCGTTCTACAAAGCGATGTTTGCAGTTTTTGCTCCCGTTGCTGTGGGCGCCTTTGCACACAATGCAGTGGGCGTGCAGGTGTGAGCTTCCCCCTCTGCTGGCGGAAGGTGTTCTTCACCGCACCTGCGGTACATTTGGGTCCTGGGCGTACACAGGCGTACAGGGTGCACACGGAAAGGACTCTCCCAATAGTAGATGGTGTCTGGAGCTTTCTTTCCGGCGAACGTCACCAGTATGGACATTGACTGGCCAAGGTGACGAGCATCCACCACCGGAATCCCTTGGTTGCGTTTCGGGAATCCTTGTCGGACCTCGGGAGGTCCGCCGTCATATGCATAGTAAATGACGCCTCTCGTAGAGTCGTCCAGCGCTGACACGTACGATGTCACTTCGTATTCTTTCTCGCCCAACTTGAGGCCACTGTACCAAATCCATTCTCTATCGGTGAAATTTGATGGTTGGGTGAGAGGTGGTGAAGGGTGGCTGTTCCTGGCCCTACGGGGCTGGGACTGGTAGGTCAACGCCACTTGCGGCGGGGGACTAGCCTGCCACCAAATTTTTATCTGTTGTAGGCCGTCATTGCATCCGCCACCGCTTAGGGGGTGGACGACGACTGTTGCGGAGCGCGTTGTTCTCTCCGTCTCCCTTTTCTTTCTTCTCTACTTTCTTTCTCTTTCTCTCCTCTTCTTTCTCTTCTGTCCGCACGAGTCCCACTTTTTTTTTCTTTCTTCTCTACTTTCTCTCTTCTGTCAGCACGATGCAGCGAAGGTGGCTCAGCTACAGAGCCAGTAGCAGGCCCGTGCATTTATTGCGAAAGCAATATTACGCCCATGAACGACCTTTCGCGTAATTCCGGACCGTGCCACGTTTGACTTTTAAACGTCAACCGTGGATGACCTATGACGTCATACCAGCTTCGAGAGATGGGCTACCAAGTCGAGTCGTCGGACGATCCCGGATCGTGCCACGCCGGCCGGTGGTTCTCCCGCTAGAGGCGCCACGCTCGCTGTGACGTACGTCATACCAGCTGCGAGAGAGGGGCTACCAAGTCATGTCATCGGACGATGCCAGATCGTGCCTCGCCGGCCGGCGGTCCTCTTGCTAGAGGCGTTACGCTTCCACTTTGAAGGCGATGCCTATGGGGCTGCAGTCGCTTTGTTATGGTCCGCGAGCTATGGAAAGCGGTCATGTACTCGCACTGTCATTTGCTAATGCAATCATTTGCGTGACATCGCCCACAAGGGAGTGGCTTGAGCGTGGCCAACGAGCGGTGGGACGGCTGGCGCCGGGGTGCCTTGAGCGAGTGGCTAACGAGGCAGAGCAGGGAGACCTCGGTTGGTCTACCTTCGAGACTCGAGAGGGAAAGAGCAAAATAACCAACGATGGCAGGCTGCGACTGATGCACAAAGATAGGTGGGCGCGCAGAGTCTTCGACTATGTCAGCCGAAACTGCCTGCGGACTTCATGGATCAAGCGACTCCACCACCTTCGTCGCAAGTTCGGATTTTTCAGCAACGAAGTACAAGCCGACAGCGCGAAGAAATGAGTCACAGCAGTTGACGCCAAAGTGCGCGCGCAAGAGCGAGAGGCGTGGAGGGCTACCATGGAAGAGAAGGCGACGCTTGAAGTGCAACGGGCAGCCAAGCAGGACATCTGCGTCGAGAGATTCTACCACAACAGTGTGGGCAGCCGCTTGTCGTTTGAGGCACGCGCGAGTGCTATGCCAACGCTTACTCATTGAAAGCGTTTTGACACTACTGTCAAATGCACCCTGTGTAGAGCCTGCAGAGTGCACGAAGAGACAACGAAGCACATCATCACATCACCCTGTTCTGCGAGAAGCTGCCAACGCCATTACAGGAGGGCGCTATGCTTTCACAGGCACTGGGTTTCCGCTCTTCGAGCGAGGGCGGCACAACGGATGCAACCAGGCTAACCAGGCGGCTGTTTCAGCGACGAAGCGCCGATTGACTGAGTGGTGAACGCTGGTGCGACACTAGAACTGTTTTTTTTTTTACGGATACTGTTTCGTCGATATTATGTGTATATTCGCTTCGCACTTGATAGTGTTACTGCATTTGTATGTAGTGTATGTATTTGCATGTAACCAGCTTCCCCTTGGTAGGCGCCCTCCCGTTACAAAGGGAAGGCTACATCATCATTCATCATCATCATCATCATCATCATTAGGGACGGTATAAAAGAGGCGCGCTATATTCTAGGCACTATAGCGCTGCTCCTCGTTAGACAGTGACGGAGGATGGCTGGTACTGACCCTGATGGGGCTGGGATAGGTATAGGTCACCGCCGCTTGCGGCGGGGGCTAGCCTACCACTGAATTTTTATCTGTTGTAGGCCGTCATTACACCCGCCACCGCATCGGTGGTGGGCGACGGCTGTTGCGGCGCTCGTCTTTCTCTCCTTCTTTCTTTCTTCTCTATTTTCTCTTCTGTCCGCACGAGGCGGCGGAGGTGGCTCAGCTACAGATAGCAGGCCCGTGCATTTTCTTTTCCTTCTTCCTACAACAACAGCAATAACGTTAGACAGACGTTATGGAGAAGGAGAAAGAAAGACTGCACCAGGTCGCCGCATTGATTTCGCAACCTACCAAGCTTAACCAAAGCTAAGCCCCAGCTAAATTTGTTCTTTTCCTTCTTCCTAGAGCCACAACAAATTTGATACTATGTTGTGCCGCGGCGCCGGCTTTTCAACCAGCGCCATCTAGATGGCTTTGGTTCAACACAACGCTGGTTGTGTTCGACAATGGGAGCGCGATTTAATGTACTACCATGTGCAGCAACAACGGACAGGTTTTTGCATTGCTGCAGAAATTATGCACTGCTGATTTTGCAGTGCTCTCGGAATTTTCAGACTGTAGTTGGTGGATTACCTCTCATTACACACTTTATAACCATTTACACCCATTTATGCACCTAAATCACGCCCTTTTCCACTCACTCACGTTCGAACATTTCAAATATCCTGCTACGGAAAGTTATATCGAATTCGAGTGGGAGAGCAGGAGTAGAATCACTGGCTTCCAATGGTAGAGGAGGGGGGCTTTTCCTCCGCTGAGAGCAGTCAAGTGCACTACCGGCTGCTCTCTCGTCTAAAGCGAGTGTAGAGGAAGTCACATGACATAAAGCGTTATATCCTCGCCACCTTTTTTTCTCTCTTGAGTCGACGACGCTCAAAATGGTGGCTGCAATGTGACGGCGCTCGGCGAGCCCTCCGGAATCGAGCGAATTTGCGGCAGGCGGAGAACGCTGAGGAGAGATGTTGCGGTGACGTGGTCGTGGCGCGCTGCTCTCGACCAAGACCGACTGAAATACAGACCTGCACAGATAGCATTGCTCCAGCGCGCACCTTCTAGTTCATAGCCTTCGCCGCTAGGAAACGAACACTACGAGTAGCCTAGCGCTACTGTACACGTGTTAATAAGAAAGGTCTATTAGTTTTATCATTTTTTTCGTCGTTGTAGTTTAATTATCTGTCCACGCTGTAATGCACAAACACCTGTTCTGCGCATGTGCAGCGAGTAACTGCAGTGCCGTCGCCCAAAGCGGAATCGCGGTATGTCTTCTGGCGAGAGAAAAACGTTGTAAAAATAAACACTCTCCGCTAAAATACAAAAATGCAAAATTTTCGAAGTATAACTCGGGCAAAGATCTTTTTTTTTTTCAATTTGGATACAGTTTGTTTATATTATTTGTGATTTGATGATGATGAAAATGACAGACGAACAGGTCAACCGAGCGCCCTTAACGGCGAGAAAGGTAACGAAAGATGGCGCACGAGGTCCCATAGGAGATCGTTTTCTGTACAGGTCTGTATTTCAGTCGGTGTTGCTCTCGATCATGGAGGAAACTCGATGCTCTCGACACGCAGAGAGCGTTCCCGTGGGAGGGCAGTTACACTACAGTGGTTACACCCTCGCTTGGCGTGCTCCTGTACTGCTCTGCAATGCTCGACGCCTCTGCTCTCGTCCCCCCATGGAGGAAGGAAAAATACTTTTTTTTATTGCGAAGCAATACTACTTTAGCTACCACCTAAGCCTGTCAAAAGGCGCGGTGGTGGCAGCCACGCTTGACCTTTAGCGTGACTTGGCTAAGCGACGTCATACCATCTGTGTAAGAGTGGGGGCTCAACTCGCGCCGTCGCCTTGCGCGGTGGTAGTTACAAGCGCATGACACTGCCACCACCCCACAGCACCTTGTCACCCTTATCCAGTGCTACATGGCGACAATTGCAGACGGATTGTTTCATTTCCCCCTACCGTCTCTCATGCCTTCACCCTGGCTTGCCCCCTCACTGCGACACCTGTGGCAGGCCAAAATCCTCACTTTTCCACTACCTGTGGGAATGTCTTTCCCCCCAGGCACTGCCCCCCATCCCCCATCCCACCTTTTCTTCCTGGGCGGCTGCTTTGCGGACAGCTCAACCCGCCGGTCAGAAATGGCTGATAGATCGGGCTCTATGTGAAGCAAAAGCTTGTGGACTCCTGGACTAGTAGGGGACCACCCTGGAAGATTTTTTTTTTATTAAATAAAGTTGTTTCCATCCATCCGGCCTGACTCCGTTCCTCTCACTAGTGGCGCTGCGGGCTGCGTGACGTCATACTATCTGTGTAAGAACGGGGCCACGGTGTAAGAGCGGGGGCTCACCGTCGCCTTGCGCGGTGGCAGTTACGGCCTGACTCCGCTCCTCTCGTGAAGCCATGAGATGCTGCCTACAGTCAAAGCGCTTAGGCAGGCTGCAAAGAGGAAGCAAAAGCGAGCCACAGAGACAGAAGAAGAGCGAGAAGAACGGCTTTCCAAGCGACGAGCGCAAGAAGCAGCTAGGCGGAAAAGGCGGTCAATGTCTTCGGTAGCAGAATCGACGACAGAAGCAGGAGAGGAAGGTAAGAATTCGTCCGATAGTTTGGGACGTGTGCATCTACTAGCAGCACTACCAGTTCGGCGACTAAAGTAGTGAAAGGCGAAAGCCTGAGAAATCTCACCTTTCCTAGCGTTCCTGTGAATAAAAAAAAAAACGCACACTTGTCGGAGAAAGTGTGTCAGTTCTTCCAGACGTACGTAAAACCATAGCTAAACATAGTACAGTCAAGCGTCACCATAGCCATAACAGCAAACATAATTACCGGAGAGAGAGAGAGAGAGAAGGCAGAGAGGTTAACCAGGAAAGCTTCCGGTTTGCTACCCTGCACTGGGGAAGGGGAATGAGGAGTTTAAAGGAGAAAGATAGAAGAGAATGATAGGAAAGGTAAGGCGGCGAGGAGCACAGTCACAGTTTCTCAATCAAGTTTGTGTCTCTCATAAAACACATAAGTGCTTTGAAGGCTTTGCCGTTAGACGTCTTCTGTGGCCATGCATAACCGGAGCATCACCACGGTGAATATAGCACAGCCAAGCATCACCACAAGCGGTACAATCACGTGAGTACAATAGTAGTACCACGTATTGCTTCGCAATCACCAGGCTTAACCAAGCTAAGCCACAGCCAATTTTTTCCTTCCTCCATGCGTCCCCCCAACCGAATGCGCCAGACTACGTCAGCGGAAGTCGAGTACCCCTCTCGAATACTATCCGTATTCTATTTCACTATATCTGTGTCCCTCTTGGACGTCGACATTACCCTTTCTGGCTATTTAGACGTCTAAATTGACTTAATGGGCACTAATTAATTAACATACACCTCCAGATTTAATAATAATAATAATAATAATAATAATAATAATAATAATAATAATAATAATAATAATAATAATAATAATAATAATAATAATAATAATAATAATAATAATAATAATAATAATATTAATAATAATAATAATAATAATAATAATAATAATAATAATAATAATAATAATAATAATAATAATAATAATAATAATAATAATAATAGGTCGACAGGATGGGAAAGGTAGACGAAGGTGAGCAGTATCTGTCACACTTCTTTCTATGGACACCTGAACCGCGCCGTAAGGGATGAGGGGAAGGTGGGAGTGAAAGTGGAGAGAAAGGGGAGTCGTACTGGAGGGCGGATTAATTTCGACCACCTGGGGATCTTTAACGTGCGCTGACATTGCGCAGTACACGGATGCCTCTTCGTTTCGCCTACACCGAAACGCAGCCGCCGCGGTCGGGATCGGGATCGAACCCAGGTATTGTAAGAGTACACAATTTTTCAATTTCGAACCCAGCTACTCCGCCACAGTAGTCGGGCATGTATCTTACCACTGCACCACACCGGCGGATCTCCCGATTTCCCATTCGTGATTTTTTGATGCTCTATAAATTTGATGCAACCATACTTGTTACTTATAAACTCATTCGTTCGAACGTAATCGCGCGGACAATCTCACGATGACACGAAACCCCGAGCCAAGTACGCCATACAATGCTTACGCATTAATAAATCTTTTTGAGCTTAGAAGGCAACGATATGACGCCACCGGCAACGTGCCATCGCTCGGACGGCTCCGTGTTTTGCTGGGGTAGAAAAGAGCATTTTCTGTCGGACAATAAAGTTGACTCACTCACTCACTTCTCAATATCCAACTCAGATGAGCATCCTAAGCAAACTTTGTATAAAAAAAATACTAACGACCAAATGGAGTTTGTTTATGAAATTTGCACTTTAAGGATTCAACCATTTAGTTGGGAGAAACATTTTATGGTTTCGTTGGCCTAGACAGCCTAAGGTCATAAGCAGAGACTCATTACATGGCGAAAAATACCGTTTATTGCAAGAGCAAGGCCTATTTATAGAAAGGGCTTAGAAGATAACAAGTATCCAACAAGTTTACTATCACATATATAATACAAAAACAACGCACACAACCAGAACTGAAACTGGAACTAGTAGAAAATATTTTATAATTCACTGCCGCTCCCGTAAATTGTCTCAACAAAATTCAATAATCTTTATTATTATAATACTCTTCACAATGCCACTCATTTGATATTTTACTTAGTGTGTGCTTATCGCTTATCGGAACATCTGAAGCTATTTTGAAAATAGGTTGGCCACACTACCCCTGCTGCCGGTTTTCGGAGAAAAATGATCTGGTGGTAAACAGCAATATCTCCAGCTTTCGCAGAAAGGAATAGTATCCGGACATATTTATGCGTTTAGCGTAAGCTGTTTGTGGTTTGATTTACTCCTGGTTGTCACAGGCTTGCGTGCAACTCGCACAGGTAGCTTTCACTGCGTGCCGCCATCGGGATAAATAATTTGCTACCAATACCGACACCGCAATTTATCAATAGACTTGTTTCGGTTTTGACATTCCTTTATTTTTCTGCACAGCGACCTGTCATTGTACTCAGGTAAGCCTTCTGAATATTCAGAGGAAAGTTCAAAAGATCTCAAAATGCCGTTGTGTGTCGGGACAAATGGCAGGGTGGACATTCGGGCAATGCAGAGCTAAACGCGCTGTCATGTTATCATATCGGTGCATGTCTTGATGTCTCCTTTCATCATTTGCCTTACTGCAGTGTTCCTTAGCAGCTGGTATTGGCTTAGATCTGGCTTCAGCTGTTTGCTTATAATAAATGGTTTATTGCACCCCACAGGCATGCCGTAGTGTGATCTCGACACACTTTTACACGCGTAACCTACCTCGAATTACGGCCGAGGACAGAAATTTTGACGCGCGATCGGTGCGCATGCGTTATGACACATAACATTTGTTAATGTCGATTCTAAAGCCGAAAGCTTGGTTTGGCGCCTTTATTTTGTGCTATCTGGAACGTCAGTTCGGGCAGGTTTTGTACGTACATATGTTGGAAGAGTTGATTTTGGATCGATTGGTGCATATATAGTCGGGCAGTGTCACTGAGCGCGGTGTACTAACAGTATGAGTACAGAAACACACGTCAGTTTACTAACCGCCGATAGATTTAACGTTTTGGGCCAGTTGAGAAGCAATGTGGGATTCAGCGTTTCTTTGTTACTTTTGAACAGTCTCCCTCCTCTGGACAGATCCTTCTGAACTTATGAGCAGATGCCTCTTTTTTTACTCATGTTATATTTTTTACTGTACATAATGCATTAGTCATGAATTCAGTTGTGCGGTATATTTTCATTTTTGATTTTGTAGTGTTATGTGGCTGTGTAACTCTTGTTTCTCTTTCTTTCCATTATAAGATGACGTGACACAAGGTCCACTGCACTTGACTGTACTGTTGGCTGGCCACAGTCTAAGCCACATCGCAGCCATGGTTTCTGCAACCGAGGCTGTGCGCATCCATTTCTACACACCACGTGAACCTCTGGTTATTCCATGCAGTACTGTAGTGAATATTGTTGCTGAGGACTTGTGTGTTCACGCGGCCAAACTATGTGGCATCAGCCCCGTAATGTGCCAGCTTTTTGGTCTGTACTACCCGGATCTGGACATTTGGTTTGCACCATCTGCAGCTGTGAAGGACAAGGAGAAGACAGTGAATGTCTACTTCCGCCTGCGTTTCAAGACTCCAACCTTAGACAGGATCAAGGCAAGAGTGTTAATTTCTTTACTTCATAATGTTAACGTGGGAAACATTAAAGGTACCAATTAAAGTTTATTTTGATGATTAAAAAGGGTGCTTGTTACACTGGTTAGGTGGGCAAGGTAGTACAGATTACAAGTGCGAATGTTAAAGGAGAGAAAAGTTATGTACATTGCACAATGTTGGAAGATAGGTCATTTTATATGAAGCTATTTGTAGTGAGATTTGGGTCTGTTAGGTATAGCTGATCCTGGCGGTTATGCCTAATTGCGAGGGGGGGGGGGGGGGGGGGGGCTATACCAAATAGGGAGGGAGAGCATGTCAGGCTTCCTTTTCTTTGGTTGGTATGTTCAGATTGTAGCTGAAACAGAAGTGGGCGATGCGCCTGTAAGAGATTGATTGCAATGTTTTATGCTGTTGTCAGAAACTTGCCTGATATTGTCTGTTCACCTTTTCCAAAATTCTACAGGAGGAAGAGGCAGTGCTCAACTATTTGTACCATCAGATGCGTCAGGACTTTGTGTGTGGTCGTGTGCCTGAGCTACATCAGAGCAAGGTGCAGAGCCGAACTCTGGGCCTCGTGATCACCGATGTGGTTCGACACCTCATAGAGCTCGGCCAGACCCCGCAGCAGGGCAGCTACAGTTTTAGGTGTGCATTATTGCCTCAGTCTATTGCTGTTTTCGTTTTTATTTTGTTCATTTTGTGCATCACCTAATATGTACATCCCAAAAAATGTCCAGGCCATTACTCTTCAGGAAGGAAGTTTCACTCTACCTCTCTAACTTAATTTTTCGTGCAACGTTTGTGACTTTAGCTTCTCGATAGGAGCATATTGGTACAACGTGAGCTAACAATAGCTTATTCGAAGCATTTCATGCATTTGCAGCCACTACTCCACACTTGTGTTATAAGGCATCGATACCAATATGGGAAGTGTGTACAGTGCTTTTACCTTGTGCATTTGTCCTCTTGGTCCTCTGGTCCTCTCTTTTCTTGAAACTTCAGTAATATGTGCTATGTTAACAGGTTTAAGCAAGTCCTAATCACTAGAGAGTTTCTATATAGAATTAAAGGTAAATTGTCATTAATAGGTGTGTAGAAATAGCTTCTTAGGGCTTAAAAGGGTGTCGAACCAGAACCAAATCGAAAACCAGAACTGAATTTTTTCCGTCATCTTGGAACTGAACCTCAACAGGAACCAAACGAAAGAACCATTTCGAACTGGTTCACAATATAGTTCTGACCCAAATTTGCTGGCTACTTACCTTCATTATTTTTTCTTTTATCACTGCTTCTAAAGCGCTCTTCTTTCTCATTTCCAAAGCCCCACTGCACACTGCAAACATCGCAACAATATTGAAAAATCGTCTCTTGCAAAAAGGCGACAAGAACAGAGGAAAATATATTGGCACATGCATAGCACCAGTCTCTGGTGTCGAGCTAACGTTTCATTCCAAACACGGGTGGCCCCTGCACTGAGCAGTGGCGCCGCCCATGGCGAAAGTTACCGCATTCGAGAGCCTTCCTAGGCAGTGAAATAATAGCATATAATTTGTAATTTGAGTTACATATTTAGATAAATACATAACCACATGCTACTCAAGAACGAAATGACGAATCAGTTAAGAAAAATGCCAATCGTTTTATTTTCTTATTGTTTGACGACACCGAAATGAATCGCATGGCACATGCGATGCGGTGCCAGCAGGTGCAATTTGGTTGGCCAAGACTTCAGAATGATAAGCCGACACTGATGAAGGGAAGGCCACCTTGGGCAGCAATTTTACTGGTCTGTTCTTGAGTTGTACCTGAACTTAGCACAAGAATGATTTCATAAGTCGATTTCTCCTTTTGTCTTCTTTTCCTTTTGTCCTTAGCGATGTCTGCTTGCTTTATTTCCCTTGTCAAGTTGAACTATGTCAGGAGTGAAGCTCCGATGTTTGGAGCAAGCAACTGAGTGGAGTTACTCTAAGCTCTTTCACATACTGTCGTTTCAGTCCATACGACTATGGTGTACGGTCCACTTGGTTCATAGAAACGCAAAATGCAAAGGTGCGCACGTGCTGTGCGAGATATAGCTACACATATGGTATATACATCGTCAGCTTTGGGATGTGGGCTTGGTTTGATCTTAATCTGATTTCAAAGTTCTTTAGTGGGAGCCATATGAAACATTGTTGTACATGTAGTAGTAGAGGTTTTGCTCTGAGCTAAAATTTATGTGAAATTTTATGTACCTGAAAAGCGCGGCAGGAAATTATTTTCTTTTAACTTCCTTTTGGCGTGTGACAGCTTTGGTTGGTTATGTGGCATTGAAAATAATAATTATTTTCCCCCCGTACTGCTCTAATCGTTGGTTGCTCATTACAACTATTTTGCTGAGGTGTGTACAACCAAGTGAAGCCCATCACATCTGACAGCAAAAACAATAGACTGACTACTGTATGAATTTTCAGCTTTTATTATATACTTAAACAGGGAAGATAACGGTGTTTAAAAAGTGAAGGAAAAAAATACACCCCAAAGTTTATTTTCTTTTAACCCGTCTTAACCGGTTGGGCTGGGTCAAACTGGTTCGAACCGCACGGAATGTGTCTCCTGAGCCAAACCCGAACCATAAAGGTGTGAATCCAAACCCGAACCAAACTCCTGAAAATTCTGGTTCGATACCCTGGTGCTTAGTATGTTTAGTAATAGTGATGGAAGGGCTCCTTCATGTGCGGTAAACTGCGTGATGAACAGATTACTCCCACATGTCAAACAGGTATTTCAGCAAAAGACTACTTCAGACCTGCACCAAGGTGAGGTTAAGCAATGAAACCAAAAAATATTAGCATAGATTAACACTCATTTCACTGATAGAATGAGGCAGTCACGAAAAGTAAACCACATCACTGTGTATCTGGCATTAATTTGGTTTGAGTTGGTGTATTAAATTTCTATGTGCGTGTTTGCAAGAGTACATAATAAAGAAGAAGGGATGCGAGTATAATTTCTTGCAGATTTTCTTTTTAACAAAAGTTGTTTGACTTTTTATTGCTCTATATATGCTTTTTCAATAGCAGAAGAACTATTTATGTATTGTTAAGACACTGGGCTTAAATACATATGGGACATTTTTTTTTTCTCACCACTTGATTGGCACTTACAAAGCTAATGCTGAAAAGGGCTTTGTGACCACCAAATGATCGAGCCTCCGAGATATGCATGAGATCCACAAAATAAAAGAGACTATTTCATCGTCCAAGTTAATTTGTGAAATTAGTGTGCGATGATGATATGGATATTTTGTTGATTGGTTTGTGGGGGTTAACATCTCGAAGCGACTCAGGCTGTGAGAGACACCGTAGTGGAGGGCTTCAGAAATTTCGACCATTTGGGATACTTTAACGTGCGCTGACATTGCACAGCACACAGGTGCCTTGCTTTTCGCCTCCATCGAAAGTGGCCACTGAGGCCGGGATTCGATCCAGCATCCTTGGGAACAGTCGTCGAGCGCCGTAACCTCTGCGCCATCCCGGTGGGAGTATATGTTGTTGATTGGTATTTCTATTCTGTAAGAGGCTATCCTTTCAATGTAAGTAGCCTCCTTCATTAGTAAGCAGTAATTTCCTGATTGATAGAGGTTAAGTTCAGTTTGTCCTCAACATCCTTTATTTTGACTATTGCTAAGGAAGCAGGGCTCACATGCATTGTGTGTTTTTGCTTTGTGCATCTATTTCTTTGAGAACAAATGTACCCATGTTGTACACTGCAGCTGCAAAGGGTGTTGCACTCTCATAAAGGCTCCCTCTACTTCATTCATTCTTTACCTTTCTTGTTTTAGGTCTTGGTGCCTGAATCTTTTTATAAGAGGCTACTTGTTAGGGTTTATGATGTTAACATGCATTGAAAGGAACTGTTAGCTAACTGCGCAGTAGTTTTATGCACCATTTTTGTGTTTAATGTGAAGTTCCCATGCACATGTATTGTTGGCTCATCGCAGTGATTGGTGTCTTTTTTGCACTTATAGAATAAGACGCTGTCGTGCCTGCTCTGATCATTTTTGGGTTTTCGTTATAGTATCCTCATTTTCAGTGTTCGTTTGAGAGTTTTACTGATTGATGTTTTGTGACACATTTGATTTGTCATTGCAAAATGTTACCTTTGGCTTCATGATCTAGTTGGGTTCTTGCTTTTGCTGCTTTAAAATTATTTCGAATATTGTTTTGAGAAACTGCTTCTTGGAACGTTTTTGGAAGTCTTTGGAGCTTGGGGTTTTGTACCTTTAGCAGAACTTTAATTAGAGGTCAGCAAGTACTATTTGCTCTCCTTTTATTTTGTTTGTTGGGGCACTGGATATGTTTTCCCACTGTGCTTGAATAATGGGCTGGAACCAAACTGCCAGCTCTGTTATTTAATAGGGACTACTCTGGTTTGCTGTGTTAATGCTGTTGCTGATATGTTTGGCTTTCTGATCTTGTTTCTTCTACAGTGATTTTATGCCTTCGGTACTGGTTGGGCCATGGAAAATGCGTGTCCTGAAAACACGCATGATGACTGCCCTCAACGAGTGCTGGCAGAATAGTCGGCAAAATGCTCAGCGTGTCAAGGTAAGCCAGAGTTTCTTCACTGTTGTTTGTTTATTGCCTCTTTTGCCCTGGGGTGTTCTGATGTGATTTTCTGCATAATGCTATAGAAAGTGGCTGGGTTTATGGTTTACTCTAGGAAGTGCCATTGAGGGAGGAAGGTGGTTCCATCTGAACTGCGTATATATATATATATATATATATATATATATATATATATATATATATATATATATATATATATATATATATATATATTATTTTTTTTTGTTATTAAATATTCTTTTTTTAAAGAAAGTGCATTAATCTTTGTTTTCGTATGTTAAATTCCTTGCTTGAAGTGAAGGCTGGCAGGTGATTGTACTTTCCAGTCCTCCCCTTTCCGCTTCAGATTCGGCTTTGGTGGAAGAGCTTCGGACACCACCTAGTGCGACAATGTCGCTTTTTTGTGCTGATTAGGGGACACAGCTCATATTTGAAGAATATCGGCACTGTTCATTATATAGAAGCACTTGGCTGTAAGCAGCATTTTTCGCTGCTCTGTAGAACATACAAGAATTAATAGGAAAGTGTAGAACTTGCATCAGTATGGCGTTCTCTTGGGTAAAAAGAAATTGTTGCTTGATTGCATTCCACCTTTTGCTTAACCTTACTGAACTTTCTTTGCAACACTCCAAGCAGTCAATCTCTGTGTGCAAGGGACTGCATGCAACCCATGCTGGCTGCCCTCATAGCAATTGATTCTGTTGTTTTATTAAATTTCAAGCAAAGTTTTATGACCAGTGAAAAACGCTGTCAAAGTAAAATTGATGCAAATAACTTTTTAAGGTTTTGTTGGCAGTTCTTAATCTTGCTTACTCATCCCAGGTAAATGCCAGTGTTTAGGCTGTGTTTTTGAAATGCGAATGCCATTCTCTTCTTACTTGCAGGAAATTTACATAAATGAGTTCAGCAGTATTGTACCTGAATACTCATGTGAGCAGTTTGCATCTCAAGTGGACACAGATGGCCGTGTATGGGAGGTGATTTTGCTGGTCAATCCATTTCATACCCAGCTTCCTGGTCTGCGGATGCGTGCCAAAGGACCAAAGGAGGTGTGTGTGTTTATGGTATATGTTATTGGCTGTTGAACTGACCTGCATGTTCATTCTGATGAAGACGACCTGGCCCTGGTGAGGCCTGCAGAAGTGTGGGGATAATCATGTGCTGTCGTGGGGAATAGGTGTGGCTTGTGTTTGCATGAAGTTGCCACGGGCTGTGCAATACAGGGATAATTTGACAGCGTGATGAGAGTCCTTTTGCTCTGCAGTGAATGCAGTCCAGATGATGGTGATAATCGACAGGGTTGGAATAAAGCATAAGCTCTGCCTGTAAAGAAAACACAGTTTTTTTGCTCCCTTTTTATTCCAGTAAGTGTGTGTTCAGCAGCCATTTGAAAATTGATGTTGTTCTTTGCACTTAAAAAGAGCTGCTGAGTAGTGCTGGCATTTTATTCTTACGCGCTACTGACTGCATTGCCTTCTGAAGTTTCCCTGTGATCGTGGGCACATTATTTTTTCTGGTTCAATGTATTAAGTCTGAGAAGTTGTGCATTTTTGTGGTGCAGCTCAATGCAAAGTGCACCGTTTTTTTTTCTTTATTGGAAATTCATTATCAGCGCTTGAGAAATTGCTTGGCCTGGCTTTTAATAAGTTGAATCAGCCCAAGCGCCTGCATTTAGTAAATTCTCACAGTTATTGTGGCAACAGGGCTGATGGCGGAGCAACATGGCAAAAGCTTCAAGCGCGTTTTGTTCAGATTCGTCAGGCTAGTTACTGCTTTTGGTGTATGTGAACTTGTGAAGTTTTGTAAGCGTCTAACAATGAATATTGGATTGAGCTCTACTTTGAATGCCATTAAATGCATGAAAAGATTGTTGCCGCACATCTGCACTTGGCTTGCACCACAAATTTTAAATGAAAATGACAGTGTGCATGCATTAGTCTATACAGTTGCTTTTCGTTTGTGCACGTTCATGTGTACAGGTTTTGAAAATAAGCTTAACCTGGAAATACGGCAGGTAATTTAAGTGTACCCTTGTTGTAAATGTTAGTTCAAGTGTACCCATATTGGAGTGAATCCTAACAAGCCAGTAAATCAAAGTCCTCTGAATCTAATTTCTCTGTGCCATGTGTAGGCTTGTATAAAGTGCATGTGTCTGCTTACTTTCCACACTGTCTCTGCAACAGTTGCCTACATTCGTCACCGTCGTCAGACAGTATGGCAGAGGCCTCTTTCAGTAGTTTCCAACCTCACTTGCTTTGCGCTACTTACATACTTCTCTTTCCTTCAAGCTTCTTAATGTTGTGACCTCTCATATTAATGGCAGGCGTTCCTTTGTGTGCAGGTATTCATTATTGCTCATTTTTCACCCTTTTTAACCGTGGTGTGTCAGTGTGTGTGTGTTGTCAGTCAAATGAAAAAAATCTGCTTATGCGTGTCTTTTGTTTCTCTGATTTGAAACGTGTGAGTGTTGACGGCCCCATTGCCCAGAAAATGTGGCGTCAGCAGTATTAGTGTAGTGAGCAAAAAACCGCAAGCATTGCTCTGGCAGAGGGTCATTGTCTAGTGACATGGCCGAGCACTGGTTGGGTGGCAGGTCGTGTGACATTTCAAGATCACATGACATGGCCATGACAGGAACTGACAACTGGAGTTGCTCCTTTGACATGGGAATCTAACCCTGTTGGACCTATGGATTCTGAGTGAGACATGTACTCCGAGGCCATGCAGGCGTTTTCGTACGGCTTGGTTTAAGCAGAGATTTGTATTTGTATCAGGGGGTCTCACACATAATGTGATAACCTACGATTGTAAAGTAATCAGTATGTGTGTGAGGATGGATGCACAAATTAAAGAATTAGTTTTGAACGATTAGTGAAATGTATGTTCATAAATGAGGATTTGCTAGGGGAGCCAGAGATGGAAGTCATTAATGCTATCCTGTCAAACTCTTAAAAAAAACACTTAAGTGCTCTCCCCCCCCCCCCCCCCCCCCTCCCTACCTTCTTTTTTTTTATTCCAGAGTGCAAACTGGACACAAATCTGCTCCATCAGTGATCTGTGTTTCGTGAACATGGTGCCGTCTCACTGTACTGTTGAAATCAGTCGTCGCAATGGCATACCTCAGGTGAGGAGAATGTACTGTAAAAGATATTTGCGTTATAAATTTTCAGTAACCTGGACATTCCTGGCACTGTCATTGGTATCCAGTTTCTCGTAGATCATGATCCATTGTATTCTTCCTAATTTCAAAATCATAGTCCATTCATGTGGGCTTTTATGAATTTTTAAACTTGCAGGTTTCTTTGAACCCCTCTTCTCCAACCTTGTCTAGTTGGGGGCATCACATGGAATAACTGTCTGTAGATGATTATTGTAGTGACTAGCAAAAGTTTGCTTATTTCATCTGCTCGGTGCATTTGTATCTCGAGCTTATATGTAGATGTTTACGGGTAAAGAATCTACTCTGTCCAGCTGAGAATTTTAAAATCCAATAATTGAGAACTAAGAATCTTCCGTATTCTCTAGAACATCTCTCGCTTGTTAACGTGTATAGCTTTTGCACATAACTGCCTCTGCACCTTGCCTTTGTGGTCAGGGTTACATATTAGGAAGATGGTTTTTCTTATGTCCCACAAACCTGGGTTCTGAGCTTGCTGTGAGTATCTATAGGAAGAGAAAAAAAAAAGTCTTGCTGTTTTATAATTTGATCCAGATATAACGCAAGATGCTTTCTGAAGCAGATGATTGCAGAAGGAAAGCCTGCGGTGAATAATGGGTACCTTGCTCTTTCAGTAGGTATCAGTGTATTCTTACTCATTGTATTGAATTTTACTGGCATGTTGCTGCTAGAATAGCAATCCCCGACATGCAAACTCGCTTCAGTGGATGGGTTAGCAAGCGCGTTAAAGCACCAGCTGAACTTATTGGTGACAAATTCAGCCCTTGAATAAAATTTAAAGTAATCACATTCCCAACATTATATCATTCCTGCTAGCTTCCACAAGCACGGGGTCATCTCAAAACTCAAAAAAGAGAATGTGGCTGCTAAGACACAAATCTGAGAATATGGCTAAAACAGGGGTGGAAGTGCTGCTCCAATTGCTCCATTCTGCTCCAAACCGCTTTCCCTCCTCCATCCTGCTCCAAAGTGCAATATTGCTCCAAACTTGCTATTTTGATGTTCTGCCATCAAATTTAGCAGAACATGGGAACAATGTCATTGCACCTGTGACAAAGATATAACGCTTCTTGCACTGGGCCTAATACAAATGAAATTTTTGCAAGGGAAGGAAGCATGGAGCATAATAAATATTTGTTCGCAAGTAAATTTAGTATGAGCCACCGGCGATTAGCGATAATTGAAAAAAAAAAAAAATGTACTGTGCATGTGACATCGCACCCCCTCTCAACCTTTTGAATCACCGGTGGAGAGAAGCGAGATCAGCAAGCGAAGCAGGTAGCGCAAACTTCTCTTGTCCCGACTGCAAAAACTGCACGAGTTATTCTAATGGTTCTGCTGTGAAAACAAGCAGGTACTTCACTATCGAGCCTCTTTGTCAGTGACAAGCTTGCCAGGCTTACAGCAGACAAAAACCATACTTGAAGCGTTGGCACGCCAAAGCTGTGAATCACTAGGCAGCTTCTCAAGATTGTTGGAAAGGCATACGTAATTTACTGCCAAAATATTAACAATGAGCCTCAGCATTGCTCAAGCAGAGAATGGTGAACTATTGGCAGGAGGCAGTGAAGTAAAAAAGCTGTAGGATGGAAAGGCTACCCCTCAAATCCATCTCTCTATATCCCAAAGCTGCTCCAAAATGCCCAAGCCTGATTTCACCCCTGTAGACCTCCACCATATTTACAAATGGACAATGCGATCGAGGTTGGGCTGCAGTCGTCTGCGATCCCACGGTAGGAAAAAAGCAAGAGAGCGGCACTGACGCTAAGCTTGTCGAGGCGCATTATTGTGGTCTGAAGGCACCTTTTTTGCAGACAAAATATTCATATGCTCAGGAATTTATCAGCCGAGGCATAGGATCAAACGGGATCATGTAATACCCCATTATCTGGAGGCTTTGAGGTGTATTCTAAATGAGGAAAATAAAGTAGGTATGCACAAGATAGGGAGCAGAAATGCCATGCTCATTAATCTGAACTCCAAATTAGTATTGCTGCTAGAGCGCATCGAAGTGGTAGACTCGGCATTTGAATCTATCAAGTCAAAATAGGTAAACGCATTAGGTGAGGCTAGATGTTCAGTTATAAAGCGCACTAGCAAGCGTTACGTTTGCTGCAAATCTTTTCCAAGTTTTTGCTAAAGTTGGCCTGTGTTATACTATATCTTTACATGCTTTGGCCGTTTGTCTTGTCAGAGATGAGTGGGAGGTTGGAAAGGCATTGAACTTGCATGAAAAGGAATCTGATTGGAGATTTTGTATTTCATAAAAAGCAAACTACAATTATCAAAGGTGTTTGACCTTAGAAACGTGCTCCAAAACAAAACTGAAATGCTCCAATACTCTCGTTTCATTGCTCCAAAGCTGCGCCAAAATGCTTGAACCTGCTTCCACCCCTGCTAAAATTTGCAGTTTTTCATGGCTGTGCAGAATTTTGTAAAGCCAGAGGCACACATTCGTGGGTATGGTGCAATGTATATGCACCAATAGCATTTGTTTGCGATTTTAAGTCGTGTGCACAATGTTCAGCAGGGTGCATATTTGTACTCTGCGTTTGGGGACCTGCACGTAATTCTTGTGGATACAGGAAACTAACTGCAATGTAGCTGACACCACTTGTAGCAGCGTGCCATTAGCCTGGAGCCTTACATGTCATGCCATATCTTTTTTATTGCAGAACCTCAGGTTTGATAGCATTAGCCAAATGCATTCTTTTGTGTCACTCCTTGATGGCTATTACCGGCTAACAGAAAAGTGGACTGTGAACCTGTGTATCAACCTTCCCACACCATCGCTGACCATGCTGCGAGCAATGAGATGTCATGGACCAGTAGGGTAAGGATGATTTTGTTTTTGTTGCAAATGTAGTGTGAAGAAGCAGTATCTTGCGTGTGCAGCCATTTGTATGCAGTCAGTGGTGGATTATTATCAGTTAATAGATAAAGGAGGTAGTCTGTGTTGGTTAATTGAAGGAGGCTCCAGAAAGCTGCAGATTTAATATGACTACAGCAGTGAAGACGAGCAGGATGTCCAGGAGCCATAACCGAGCACTCCTGACATTTGAAACAGGAACTCGACCAGCTGCTCTGACTGCTTTGCACATGGCAATCAGAATCTGGCTTTGCACGGCGTACAGGTGCTATAGGTTCAGTGCTAGATTGCCTACTTTCAAACGCTAGCTTTGACCAGAGTCATGGGGAATTACCTGTGGTAAAAGTTGATTCTACAGATTTTGAACTTGCAGTCTCTATGTATTTGATTCTAGAAATGAAAGCTCTATGTATGTGCACATCATAGTGTAGTATTGGGCTTAACAGGGCACAAGTCTCAGGTGGATATAATGAGCAAGAAATAATGGAGAAAGGACCAAGTAGCATTACTAAGAAAAATAAGAGGAGTAATGTGAAGCCTAATTAATATATGTATACCTATCAGCTTTTCAAAGGTGTAACCAGTAAAACTGTAGTGTCAGCGAACTGTATACATAGCGCACTAAGACATTTGAGAAGCTGTCGGTGGAAATGACCTTGATGGAGCCAGTGCTGAAACCTAAGTTTGTGAGGTTATGGCCAGGTTGGGTTGTGATGGCAGCATGAAGCACGCACCTTTGTATCGTGTGGCAAGATTGGGTTGTTGTGTGGTATGGTAACATTTTAAAAATAACTCAATTTTTTTCCTCATTTACATGTTAATTTTTAACTTTTCATTCGTTGCCTTGCCAAAAGATGACTCTTGGTGGTTGGTTATCTTTTGCCTTATATGTGTCCCAATATTGTATGATGTATACATATATACAAAGGTTTCAGGAAAAAAGTAACTGCTGGTCATGGACCAAAATATATGGCAACCAGGTCTTTGTAGATGTCCACAGCAAAGATATGGTGAGCGTTATACATTGCGGGTTCTCTTCACAGGGCCAGGTTTGCATACCAAAAGCTGCAGGAGAAAGGTGGACATGAAGCAGGCTGGTACCTGATTCGGCAGAGCTCATCTGTCTATCGGGAGTATCGGCTGGACTTCCTGGGAAGAAATGCAGCGCCTGAGACGCTGCGCATTGTGCAGTTTCTAGATGGCCGCTTTGCACTGGACGAAGCAGCACCGGAAGAAGGAAGGTACGCTACCTTGGCTAGGCTGATCAGCGAAGCTGTTCGTCCAACCCTGGAAGTTGGGCTTGGATACTGTGTGCCTCCATCTGAGTATGGTGAGATTTTTCTTTGTTCTCTCTCTTCAGAAAGAATGAGTGCCATCACCAACCAATTAGGGGCATCAGAGCTGTAACAGAGCTTTGTATTGTTTCTTATTCTAAAGAGACCAACTAATTTACTAGTCCAGGAATTCTCAGTCTTGTTTTGCTTCAGGGAACTCCAACAGCTGCATATATACTATATACAACAGCTGCAATATGAGGCAGGGGACCTCCCATTGCAGCTGTCACAATCAGGCAATGTTGCTTGTGAATGGACCTGTCCTTTTTTTTTTTTTTATATATATTGTAATAGGGCGTTTATTGACGCTCAGATGGAGAGCTGTGAGGAGAGGACCTTGCAACGGCGTGCCCAGCGTACTTCTTTGTCTTCGTCGCACAACGCACTGGTGCATGTCGATGGCTGAAGTGCTGACTATCACAGTACATTTTCCCCCCGGGTAAAAAAAAAGGAGCCATCCTGGCGACTTATGGCTCGGAAAGCACAGCGGGGTCATAGAATGGCTTCAATCGGTTCACGTGAACTGTTTCACGACCACGGCGACGCAAGTCCGCAGAGGGCGTGACGGGCTCAACTACGCAGATGTTTGCTGGAGGACCCTATATGGCCGGTGGTAGCGAGCAAGAAATTTCTTTGAAAGGCCAGGGGTTGTGGAGGGCACCCAGAGCCACACCAGAGAGTTCGGGAGATATGACGAAGCTTCGCCGGTATCACGGAGGTATTTTTGTTGCCACTGATTTTCTGTTGTGAGAGAGCGGGCGAGCTGACGGCATTCTTCTGCGTACGTGACGGCATCGGATAGCGGGGAAAATTCGGAAACGTCAGGGCGGTAGGGAAAAAGTGTGTCCATAGTACAGGGTGGCTCGCGCCCGTAAAGGAGAAAGAATGGAGAGAATCCAGTAGTGGTCTGTGCCGCAGTGTTATATGCGTAAGTTACAAACGGTAGAACTTGGTCCCAATTGGAATGGTCGGTGTTCACGTACATAGCCAGCATGTCACCGAGAGTGCGGTTGAAACGTTCTGTCAGTCCATTCGTCTGAGGGTGGTACGAGGTAGCGGTGCGGTGTATGATGCGGCATTCTTTCAGGAGAGCCTCAAGAGCGTCTGATAAGAAAACGCGTCCGCGATCACTGAGCAGTTCGCGAGAGGCACCATGGCGAAGAACCAGGTTTTTCAGAATAAAGGCAGCCACGTCGCGTGCGGAAACAGAGGGCAATGATGATGTCTCAGTGTAGCGGGTCAGATGATCCACTGCCACGATAATCCAGCGGTTGCCAGCTGAAGTTGTAGGGAGGGGACCGTATAAATCTATGCCAACACTATCAAACGGACGGGCAGGACAGGGCAACGGCTGCAAAGAAGCAGGAGACTTGAGAGGAGTTTTTCGGCGTTGGCAAGACTGGCAAGAGCGGACAAAATGGCGGACAAAGCGGTACATTCCACGCCAGAAGAAGCGTAGACGCAAGCGCGTGTAGGTTTTCAACACTCTGCCGTGGGCGCACTGGGGATCAGTATGGAAAGCAGCACAAATTTCGGCGCGGAGATGACGGGGGATGACTAAAAGCCACTTCCTTCCGTCGTGAAGATAATTGCGGCGATAGAGCAGCCCGTCACGAATTGAAAAATGGTGAGCTTGGCGGGCAAGCGCCCTAGACAAACGACCTGGAGAGTGACTTGAAAGAAAGTCCAGAAGTGTAGATATCCATGGGTCGCGCCGCTGTTCCGTGGCCATGTCGATAGTGGCAAGCGAAGACAAATCGTAGGCGGAGATCTCATCAGACAACTAAGAGGGAGGCAGCGGTGAGCGCGAAAGAGCGTCCGCGTCAGTATGCTTGAGGCCTGAGCGATATATGACACGAATGTCATACTCTTGGAGGCGAAGAGCCCAGCGAGCAAGGCGGCCGGACGGGTCCTTGAGGGACACCAGCCAGCACAGAGCGTGATGATCAGTGACCACATAAAATGGTCGGCCATAGACATACGGACGGAATTTGCCGATGGCCCAAATAATGGCCAAGCATTCTCTTTCCGTAACAGAATAATTGGACTCTGCCTTGGTCAAGGTGCGGCTTGCGTACGCCACCACATAGTCTCGGATACCAGGTTTGCGTTGGGTGAGAACAGCGCCTATCCCAATACCGCTAGCGTCAGTGTGAATCTCAGTTGGCGCATTTGGGTCGAAGTGGCGGAGGATGGGAGGCGAAACCAAAAGACGGCGTAAAGTGTTGAAGGCGTCATCACAAGTAGGTGTCCATGCGCAGAGGTCGGAGCTGCCGGAGAGGAGCTGGATGAGAGGAGCAATAATAGAGGCGAAATTTAAGATGAAGCGGCGAAAGTAGGAGCACAGGCCGATGAAACTTCGTAGCTGCTTCAGTGATTTTGGGCGTGGGAATTCGGCAACTGCACGAAGTTTGGTGGGATCGGGAAGAATGCCATCCTTAGAAACGACATGACCTAGAATAGTTAGTCGGCGAGCAGCAAAGCGGCACTTCTTCAGATTTAGTTGGAGGCCGGCGGTAGCGAGACAAGTGAGAACGTCCTTCAGTCGGAGCAGGTGGGATTGAAAATCGGTAGAAAAGACTACGATATCGAGATAGCAAAGACAGGTTCGCCACTTGAATCCACGAAGCACAGTGTCCATGAGGCGTTCAAATGTGGCCGGGGCGTTGCAAAGCCCAAAGGGCATGACGTTGAATTCATATAATCCATTTGGTGTGATGAAGGCAGTTTTAGAGCGGTCAGCGTCATCCATTGGCACCTGCCAGTACCCAGATCGTAAATCCAACGAGGAGAAAAACTCGGCGCCCTGCAAGCAGTCCAGTGCGTCATCGATGCGTGGCAGAGGATAGACGTCCTTGCGCGTGATCTTGTTGAGCCGGCGGTAGTCGACACAAAACCGGAAGGAGCCATCTTTCTTAGGTACCAACACAACTGGAGATGCCCAGGGACTATGGGATGGCCGAATGACACCACGACGGATCATGTTGTCCACATGATCAGCAATTACTTGGCGCTCCGAAGCCGACACGCGATAGGGGCGCTGGCGCAAAGGTGCGGTTTTACCGGTGTCGATGGTGTGCTCTACGACAGACGTGCGGCCCAAGTCAGTTTGAGGAAGGTCGAATGAAGAAGCGAAGTTCTGCAAGAGGGCGACAAGTCGATCACGTTGCGCAAGTGGAAGATCAGCATCAATAGCATGTTGGAAAACGTCGGAAGGCGTCAAAGCGGTCGCAACATCGCAAGAGCACAGACTAACGTCGAAGGAGGGGGTTGAGTCAGCAAGAGTGGTGATATGACCGGGATCAAGCTCTTCAAGACGTCCAATGCATTCGCCACGGAGCAGGACTGCTGGCAAGAAAATGGGTTCGAGGCGTAAAGTGCACTCTTGCCGTCTTGAACTTCGAGAACTGCGAACGGAAAAAGGAGGCAGGGATGACGGGAGGTGGCTTCGGAAGGTGTAAAAATCGCAGTCAAAGAGTTACCCACTCACAAGACAGTGGTACGAGGGCAGCAGAGAACGGAGGAATGTCGGTGTCATGGACGACGAGAAGTTTTGCAGTGCGGGGAGGGGTATCACAGAAGGGGGCATCACAGAAGGGGGCGAAGGCAATTTGCGCACGAGCACAGTCAATAACGGCTTGATGAGTCGATAGAAAATCGTATCCGAGGATGATATCATGCGAGCAGTTCGGCAGAACAATAAACTCTATGGGGTACAAGACGTCTTGAATGAGCACACGGGCTGTGCAAGATGCGGAGGGGTGAATGTGCTGTGATGAGGCGGTGCGGAGCGAAAAGTCGGAAATCGGAGTGGTCACTTTGCGAATTCGACGGCAGAGCGCTTCACTGATGACGGAGACGGCTGCACCGGTATCGACGAGAGCGAGAACTGTGGCGCCTTCTACAGAAACTTTGATAACATTAGCAGGATGAAACGGAGGACTTGAGGAATTCGAAACAAGCGCAGTTCTTGCCCCCAGAACTGCGACTGTTAGTTTTCCTCAACGGTGCTGGTAGAACGTCGCAGCATTGGAGAAAGCGATCGGCGCCGAGGAGAATGTGATCGACAAGTGGCATAGGTTTGGCGATCTTGTGAGACAAATTGAGAACCGGGCGGAATCATTTGCGAGCCTGAGTCGGTATCGTACGAATAAAGTCGAATGTCAGGCTGTGAAGGTTGGAGGTGCTGGCGACAAAGGCGTCCAACATGGCCCGGCCGACCGCAGGCATAGCAAATCGGAAGGTTGTCCGTAGTACGCCAAGGTTTCATAGGATGTGGGCGGAACCTTGAGGGTGGGGCTTGGAACAAAGGCTCAGCATGCGGCGGTGAACGGTAGGCAGGGATCTGCACATAGGAGCCAGACGTGGGCGAAAGTGGTGGCCTAGCCGTTACTTGGGCATACGTGAGAGGTGCCGTCACAGGCGGCACCACGGGGTTGGACGGCAAGACATCAGCGACGTGTTCTTGCACGACACGGCGTATAGTAGGGGCCAGAGATGGAGCCAGTTCAGGAACGAGGCGGCCCGAGTCTTGAAAATGGGGAAGGAGTGAGATTTGACGTGCGACCTCTTCACGAATAAAACCTTTGATCTTTTGATTCAGCGGGCTCCCTTCAGAAGTTGGCGAACCACCCAGGGCTAATGCGGATACGCCTTCGTCGCACACACTGGAGCGGCGCCTAGAAGCGCGCCGCTTGCGGAGCTCGTCGTAGCTCTGGCAAAGCTTCACGAGTTCACTAACGCTGGTGGGATCTTTCGCTACCAGCATCTGGAAGGCGTCCTCAGAAATGCCCTCGAGGATGTAGCGGATTTTGTTCGCTTCCGGCATGGCCGGGTCGACTCGTTTGCAGAGATCAACGATGTCTTCTATGTAGCTGGTAAAGTTCTCATCAGCGCGCTGAACACGATCTTGTAAACGTTGTTCGGCACGAAGCTTACGCACTGCCGGGCGGCCAAACACTTCCGCGAAATTCTTTTTAAATGTCGACCAAGATGACAGGTCAGCCTCATGGTTGCGAAACCAGAGGTTCGCCACGTCCGTCAGATAGAATATGACGTTACTGAGCTTGTATGAGTCATCCCACTTGTTGTAGCTGCTTACTCTTTCATATGATGACAGCCAGTCGTCGACATCTTGATCGGCCGTGCCACTGAAGAGGCAAGGGTCACGCTGGCGCACGACGCCAGAACACATGATCGTGGGTGGAACGGCTGGCAGCGTCGAAGTGGACTCGTCTTGCATGGCGGTCGTAGAGGGTAGTGTACGGCTTCGCAGTTCCAGTTTGGATGGGATCGTTTCCGGCACCTCCGCCAATTGTAATAGGGCGTTTATTGACGCTCAGATGGAGAGCTGTGAGGACAGGACCTTGCAACGGCGAGCCCAGCGTACTTCTTCTTTGTCTTCGTCGCACAACGCACTGGTGCATGTCGATGGCTGAAATGCTGACTATCACAGTACAATATTATCATTTATAGTTCACTTTTGTAAGCATTTGTTTTTTGTTTTGTTTTTTTCTTGTGCCAGTCAGCTTTTTATTTAATGCCCACCTTTCACTTATGCTTAAACCATGCTCAAACCAGAAGGGTTAAACGCTGCTGAACCGAACATGGAGCGAAAGCATTAGCTACAGGTGACCGAGCATTCTTCATCTTCTTCTTCTTCCTCTTCTTTTTCTTCGCAGCTGTTCAAGGTAATTTGTGACTGGTCATTTGGGAAGGCAATTTAATGGGAACTCACGTGTCCTACGACTTCTAGTCATTGCTGCTTCTTTAGGTTTTTTTTAGTCAGTAGACTTATCCTTTAATGGCTCATTCTCACGGGTCGTGCCGTCAGTAACTCTTTCATTACGTGGGAGGCGGTACTGAATGTAGGGCTTCCTGACATTACGTTTGGCAGGGGCTGCCAACTCAGCTCTCCTTTTATGTGGGAGGGTGATATCAGAATCAGTCTGCCAAGACTCTTGCATCCACGCTATCCTTAGGCCATGCTGGCACATTCATGTGGCTCGGTTAAAGCGGTGCTTTATATGTTGGCTGGTAGCAGATCAAATCAGTCGATATTGTCGACCATAAACCCTGAGTGCTCATAGGAGGGTTAAATTCTAAAGTTAAAGCTCAGCTACTTTGGTAATCTGATGAGAAGAGAGGAGTCGCTGGAGAAAGATTTAATGTTGGGAAAGGTTGAGGTCGCCGGAGAAAGGGTAGGCAGCGAACACGATGGTTAGATGGCATCCTTGAGGTGCTGCAGATGAAGTTATGTGATGTTAGGAAGATAGAGACAGGAAAGCGTGGCGTGACATGGTCCATAGGGTTACAAAGAGTCGGACACGACTGAACTGAACTGAACTGAGCTTACGCTATCGCGTCACCACAATGGTGGAAGTGAAAACAGAGAGAAAGAGGTGCTACAGTGGAGGGCTGCTTCGGACCACTGTGCGATAGAGGCTTTCGCCTCATTTCAGTTTAGTGATCCAAAGTGCTCCCTAGAATTTTTACTGTAGGGCAGCTGGAGATAATCGGTAGCTAATCATGAAGAATTGAATCTAACTAGGCTTCTTAGATTTTCATGGTGCAGGCATGAAAAAGTTACTATGACTCCCAGGCTTGTGATAAGGTGCTGGCACTTGGTTGACTACTATAAAGAAACGTTAATTTGCCTCAGTTTGCATTGAGTTTGCTAAACTGGCTTAACAAGCTTATCTCGCTTCGCTTCATATCTAGGTAACTTGAGTTGTAAGAAAGGGGATGTGCTAGCTATTCCTGTTAGTGGTAATTGCAATTTACTACAAATGTTCTAGCTTCGGTTTTTGAGAAAAAGAAAGGCGCCGTATATGTGGCTTCTTGGTGAACACCTGAAACATACTGTGGGGGAAGGGAAGACGGGAGTCAAAAAAGAAAATGGTACTGCAGTGAAGGGACTCCAAATAATTTTGACTTCTTTATCGTGTGCTAACATAGCACAGCACAGGGGTGTATTTTGCGTCCCTGTTCCTGGGAAATGCGCACCGCAGTGGTCAGGCTCGAACCTGGGTTTATTCCAGTCAATAGCTGAGCCTTTTAACCACTGACCCACCATGGCGTATAACAGGGGCTTTTATTTTTGGAGCTAATTTTTAGCTCGTGGAATTGTTAAGTTATGAAACATTTTTTTTTTCTTTTTTTTTGCATTTCGCTTCTCTCTGTAATGTGCTTTTACTTCACTGTAGTGCATAAGGACATTGCCATTAACAACTTTGCTTACACTGACTGACCTCAATTCTTTTTGAAGCGCGGTGTAAAGTCTTGCGCGTTGAGCTTGCCCAGTTGATTCCCGGGGAATGGGCCTTGTCTTCTCTGCAGATAAAACGCAGCTGCTTTTGTGCCGCCCACCTGCTCTTGACGCGGAAAAGTTGACTCAGAAACGGGAGTCGCGGGAGTGCATCCACTCTGGGGCATTAGTGTTCACAGAAAATCGCAAAGATGAACTGCCTGGCAAGTTCACTGTAGTACGCCGGGCGTACTTGCACCGGGACAGAGGTCAGTACCGAGAAGTTGCTGTGAAAGCCCTGAAGACGCACCTTGAAGACAGCCATCTCAAGGTAATTTCTGGCTGTGCCCATTGTATGTGACTACTTTGATGTGCCGCTGTTTCGGTGAAGCAGTTTTACAGCCACACTAAGGTCCTGAGCTTACTTTTCGGCCCCTCACTGTGGTGGTTTAGTGTTTGGGGCTTTCACTTACTGAGCTGGGGGAGCCAGGTTCAATCCCAGCTGCAGCAGCCACGTTTCGATGGAGGCAAAGTGCAACATGCCCGTGTACTGTACAGTGTAAGTTCACATCAAGAAGCTCCTGATGGTCGAAATTACTGTACCACATTTACCCCCCCCCCCCCCCCCCCCTCCCCCTCCCCCCCCGACTTTTGACATTGGAAAATTGCCTTTATAAAAAAAAAAAAGGAGTTAGCTTTTCTTGCTCCGTAAGTTTTGTGCTGTTGTCACAGGGCACAGCGCAGTGCAAAGAAACCATGCATTGACAACCTTGTAACATGTTTATTTTTTTGACGAGGTTCTGCAAGGAGGGCACTTTTGATGAATATGAAAGAGCACCAAGAGGCTGCTGACCCTTGACAGGAGCACAGGCAGCAGTGCTTTTCTTAATGGGCTGCTGTCTGTTCTGTTCCGCGAGTGTATGCTGTAACACGAAGAACTTTTCAAGATGAGGAAGAAGATTCTGAGTGCTGTCCTGAGTGGCATTGCTATCGCTGCATGTGTTTGTCCTGCCTGTACACGGATTGTTCCCGCCGCTGCTTTTCGAGTCCCAGTACCTCGAATAATCCCCCATCCTACAATACCTAAAAAGCCTGGTGTTGAGCATGTTCATTTTATTTCATATCAATTGGTCAACATGATCCATCATTGCACGATCATCAAATCGCACTAACAGCTAACACCTTTTGAAGCAAGCAATGCTAAAAACGGTGACACAATCATGGCTGATCATGCTTTGTTCTTGATGGTAGATGTATGAATTAATAGTATGATATGAATTTTCAACCCTTGCAAAACATGTGTTTTTTTCACCCCTGTAATGAAACTTCCCATAAACTGATTGATGTCAAATTTAAGAAAAAAAAAGGTGGCTTCATTACAGGAGTAAATATGGTGTCCGGAGCTCACCACTATGGCATCCTTCATAGCCTGAGTCACTCTTGGACATTCGAACCCTGTGAAACCAACCAACTTTTTGGCCAATTTTGCTGATGTTTATAGATGGTATGCTTAGTTTTGGCTGGGTCTTATTACAGCCTAGTAAGTATCAACAAGTATCAACACGCCATCCTGCTGCTGAAATATTCTTTTAGTTTATTTCAACATTGATAACATTTCGTGGTCATCACAAGTACCTGTCGTAAACTCCTTTTTCATTCCAGAGTAGTGACTTCTTAGATCTTTGTTTTCTTTCTCTAAACTCGTTACCAAACCCACCAGGTCAGTTAATAATAGCTTGAATACCTTTCATCTTATTCTAACCACGTGTCCATATCTGGTGTCGCCGATATCTTACTTGCCTGGTTTAAGTGACCACTTACTGCTAGCATTTGAAATAAGTCGCCAAAGCTAAAAGAAGTAATGCTGTCAAAAGCATTCGCGACTACAGCAGAGCTAACTTGGAATTAACGAAGAGCTTTCCACACTCCTTGACTTATTTATGGCAAATGCTTTTTACCAGACCGTGAATGTAAACTGGAACATTTTCAAACCAAAATTGAACAACCTAACCAAAAAGTACATACCGAAGCGCGTAATAAATGGTAACTTGGGCAGGTTTTTGAACCGAAAAAAGTGCCTCTATCATGCGGCAAAATCGGCTCCTTCTGAGGACCGTTGGACAGCATATAAAGAAGCTAACGAAACAAACTGTGGCACTAAAGGAAGCTAGAAATCACTTCATACAGACCACTCTACCTTGTATGCTCAGTGATAATCCTGAAAAATTCTGGTGCCTGGTTAGCCCTCCGTCAAAAACTGCTATTACGCTGACTGAATCTAGTGGAACTTCTGTCATTGCACCTGATTGCCTGTCCGTTTTCAATAGTGTGTTTTGCAAAAATTTTGTACTCTATAATGTTTCACTGCTATCAAATCCACCATCCTACAATTATTTGCCAATGGGTGCCATTGTTGTTGATAGTAGTTGTTGAGTCTTTAAAGGTATCTGCAAGTTTAAGCGTCAACCTTGTTCGCTGTTTGTTATTAGTTTTTTCAACAATCCATTGACACAGGTGATATGCCCGAAGACTGGAGAGTTTGGACGGTGTTACCATTTCATAAATCAGGTAGTACTGCTTCCCCATATACCGTATATTACAAGATTGTAAGTCGACCCCTTTTTAAAATTCGAAAATCCGAAGCAGGGGGGCCGACTTACAATCGAAACCAAAGCATGGCACTGTTAACAAGAACAAGACAAGAACCATATCAGAGAGGCTACGGCGAATTTGTTTGCTCTACGGCTTTCAATGCAACATTCAGTTACTGTGCGTGCTTCTCGGGAAGAATCTTTCTTCTTTAACTTTTACCACGCAGCACAAACTGCAGTTGCGGGAGTGTCGATAGTTTACGGAAGAACCGCTTTTCGAATTGCGGTGATGCTTCCTTTTTGCACGTCAGTCGCATCGAGTCATGTGACACGGAGGCACTTTTAGGGAGTTACGATGGTTAATGGAAGAGCCAACACTGATTAATCGTTGAGCTCGCACTCATTGAGTCATGTGACACGGAGGCACTTTTAAGGAGTGTCGATGGTTAATGGAAGAGCCAACACTGATTAATCGTTGAGCTCGTGCTCATTGCGCATTTGCACTTTTGACTTTACGATCGGCTACATGCTTTGTCCCGAGCACTCCAGTCCAAGAAGCATTCGGTGCTTGTTCCGTGCAGCGTTCAAGGAGGTGGCTATCATTTATGCCGAAGAAACAACTGCGCTGTGGGTTGCAAGCTCGAAGCTTTTTAACGGATTATGCGGGAGTGGCAGCGAGACAAAATTTTCAACTGTGATGCCAAGTGAAGAGGATTCCAAGGGATACAGTTGGTATGCTATCTAGAGCTGGAGGCCAAGCTTGCCGCGTATATCACCGAAATGCGCGATTTGAAGTGGAGACAAGTTGCACAGCCAGGCAATAAATTTTCGTTGTCGAGAGCATCCACCGTGGTATGTTTTTTCTTTTTTCTTTCCGGAACATGCGATTTGGGGGGTCGACTTACAATCGTGTAAATACGGTGACTACCGCCCAATATCGCTAACTAGCATTCCATGTAAAATCTTAGAGCACAATCTATCCTCTGAAATTTTCAATTTTCTTAAAACAAATACATTTTTCTTACGTGCACAACATGGCTTCCGAAAAATACTCTCCTGTGAAACACAGCTAATTAAGTTTACGCATAAGCTCCATCTAATTCTTGACCGCTGTTCGCTTGCCGATTGCATTTTCTTAGACTTTTCGAAGGGCTGAGACAAATTTGCCTCAAGCTTCTACTTTCAAAATTAGGGCAACTTAACCTTGATACCAAAATCCTAACGTTGCTTGAACACTTCCTTTGTCACCGTTCTCAGTTTGTAACTTGTAACGATCATAGTACTTCATCTAGTTGTTTAGTCCACTCTGGAGTGCCTCAAGGCTCTGTCTTGGGCCCTCTCTTTTTCCTAATCTAGGTATATTAACAACCTACCACAGCATGTCACCTATAACATTTACTTGTTTGCCGATGACTGTGTAGTGCTTCGAGAAATCACTAACGACCAGGATGTTAACACACTGCAGACCGATCTTAACATTATCATTGATTGGTGCAACCACTGGCTTATGACACTTAACAGCATGACACTTAACTTAACACTTAACATGTATCGCGTACTGAGTCACGCCTAGCAATCTATCATCTTGGTAATACTACGCTTGAGTTTGTAACATCCTACCATTACCTTGGAATACATATAACGTCGGATCTTACTTGGCCCCTTCATATTAATCGAATGCTCGGATACTTGAGACATAATTTTTATTCCACCTTCATGTCGTCAAAAATGCCTCTTTACAAAACGTGCAAAAGTTGCTACTGACACTGGTGTCACTGCATCTTTGCGATGTTGTGGAGTGAGGGAGGTGTATATGCTTACTGTGTGAGAACTTATTTTAAGTACTGAACCTTTGGAAGCCAGCAGGCATGGTTTTATGTCTACTTTTTCATCATCTCCTTATTACCATCGCATGCTGTAGTGCAAACTGGGTGATCATCATTTGCAGCCCTGCACCTCTTTAGGCGAGGCTAGTTGGGGCAGGCCTGTCAATGCAGCACTCAGGGTCCAGATATGAATTGCGAGGTGGCGTGCCTCTTTCTGCTTGTATTGTCTAATGACCGCATATAATTGTGCGTCCAGGAGTTCATGGTGCAGTGCGACCGGATGCTGTTCTGGCAGTGTGATGCCATCGTGAACTCCCTGGGCATGGTACACTCGGGTAGCTTTGGCCTCGTGTGTGAATTTCTGCCTTTGGGTTCCCTGGATGTCTACTTGCATCGGCACAAGTCTCAACTGCAAGCTGTCGACTTGGTGGAAGCAGCCAAAGGGCTTGCTCGGGCCCTCTGGTACCTGGTGAGCTCTAGACTTATTGAGCTTGGTACCACCGTGAAGTGTGTTGCCTGCAGTGTAACTTCATTTGCATTGACAACTGCCACATTTTTTATATCTGCATTTCTATAATATAGCATCTCTCCGACGGCTGGTATGGAAAACGTGCGAAGCTTTTAGGACTCGCAATACAGTCAAACCTGAATCTGTTGAACTTGGAAGGGATGGCAATATTGCTCTTATGTATCGATGATTCAATATATGAAGTGTGCCAAGAGATGAGCTTCTCTGTAACCACAGAAGTAGGGTAGCGGCGTGCTTCCTGCGGCAACATGCTGCCCACCAACATAATGCAGCGCACCGCTTGCCGCGAGTGTGCTGACCTTTCGAAGCATACGCGCACACACCCCCGCGCCGAGTGGCACCTCGCGTACTGGGCGCACCCTCGCATACCGCTTCATGGACTAGATCAGAGAATCGGAGCTTTTACTGCTCACGTCTTGCATTGTGGGACACAGGTGCTGTTGGATCTGGAGCTCGTATCAAAGCTGCAGAGTGTTTGGTGCTTTGGGAAAAACTATTGCCGATTGCAAGAGGTCTGATACTGTTACTACTGTTACTGGTACACCGTAAATGCAACAATAACTCAAAGTTGGGTACATTTGATTACTGCGTTGCTTTCCGCAGCAGAGCAGGCCATGTTAGAGCCACCGCAAATAATCAGCTAGGTTGGCTTTATAGCACAATGACTGGTGCACTGTGTCACATTTAGAACAAACACACCAAACTAAATCTGCCGTTTTCAAGTGGGCTTGACGTTAACTCTTTATGTGGTTTTACAGCATTTTGGCCTCCAGTAAGTGTCCAAGGACACTCAGCCTACCTTACTCCATGTGCACAAAGTTATCACAAGAGTGCAGTTAGGAAAAGCACTCTTCGCAGGGGCATGGTGCGCAGTTATCGAATGTTCCATTATTGAGAGTTCTATAAATGCAACCAACACGGCTAAACTTTTGCATAGAATCTTCAAGGGGACATTTGAACAGTTCGATAAAAGCAGTAATTCGATATATCCGGGTCCGACTGACTTCACATTTTGTGGGTATTGATAAATGGCTTTAGCAAAACTGCTGCAACATTTGGAATGGAAACCAATATATACCTGTTTGTCCCGTAAAGTGAAGAATTTCCACGTTTTGAGCATTTGAATAGCAGCGTTTAGTCATCTAATCCATCTTTAGGATGGAAACCCAATGATTTATATATTAGCTATGGAGGCAGATAATTTTCAATAGGAGTACCACAAAATGTACCAGGTATGAGGTGGCCAAATGCAAGCATTTCATAATTGCAGTGAGAGCTCGTTAATTGAAACTTGAATAATTCAAATTTTCAGACTATTTGAACTGTATTACTTGGTCTAACCATACTCTTTAGAATTCTGTGAATAAACAAAGGTCATTAATCCGAACGGGGGTCTGTTCCACCACGGATAATTCAAACTAAGTGCCATTGCACATGAGGGGTCTGGCGACCAACACATGGCCAGTTAAGCTCCCCTGTGGTAGAAGGGTGTAGTCGGGAAGCTGTGTTACTTCCAGAACAGGAAGAGAAGGTCAAAGTTGGTAAAACCATAGAGGAATGAGTATGGAATGGGTAAATATCAAAACTAGCGCCATGGCTGGTGTGGCAGCTGGGGTGTTGAGGGCATCTTCTGCTGGCTCCAAGTGACCTCTGAGATGAGCTAATGAGAAAACTCTGTATTTCTACTGTCATTAATTCGAGAGTATGCGTAATTCTAACTGTTAGCATGGTCCCGGCCAATGCGGCCAATGAGAAAACTCTTGGTAATTCTACTGTCATTAATTCGAGAGTATGCATAATTCTAACTGTTAGCAATGGTCCCGGCCAATGCGGGCAGATGGTATGGGTCTTGTGCCAGTTAATTAGGTGGCCTGCATCCAGTTATGACTGCCACGGTAGTAAGTGGTCATCATAATCCTCATCAAACCTAAACTGTGTGCTGTGCAGAGCTGTGGGCTGTGCTCAACAGGGACCTCTGATGTCTGTGCAGTGGCATATCCGACAAAAAACACATGGACATGTGTTTGATAATAGGCTGACTACTTAGCTTCAATTTCACTTTTACTGGCTTCGAGCCAGATCAGGGCAACGGCGGCTATTGGCTGCACATCAGCCAACCAACTGAACCAACCTGTGGGCTGTTTTGGACGTTGATTGGTGGCACTGCACAATTTCCTAGCTTACATGTACATAATTTTTCCACTGTGCCATGGCTGTGCACTCATCCAGTGCTGTTCACACGTAGTGCAGTAAAGCTGCTTCAAATGCACTGCAGCCTACTTGGAAAGGGGCATCACTGCTATTGTATAGCACCGTGAAGGATTTCCAAGCAGTTATGCTTTGACACTCCCAGCTGTGTGCACGCAGTAAATAAAGCAGTGATGGAAACGCTAACTAAAAAGCATGCAAGCATTGCTCAGTTGTTCTTGTCAGATCTTTCGACGTCATTCTGTAATTCAAACTTCAGATGACTCTAACTATTTTCCGGTCACTTGAAGTTGAAATTAATGGGTTCTTTCTGTATATCTTCTCTTGGCAGTAAAAAAAAGCTGGTAATTATTCCTTCTGTTCACAATGTGAAGAGTGCTGACACACGCACTTATATACTCTTTCTTAATGTTTGATGACATTTTAGTTTCACACTTGGTCCATTGCATGCCAGGTGTTCTAGAGGTTATCCCAAAGAGGTATTTTTGGCACTGAGTCAGCCATGTACAGAATATGGCGTCAGAGGGCAAAAGGACCTGCTGTTTGTAATTGGAAGTGAGTTTCGCATCTAAAGACAGATATGTTGTAGTAGTAATCACAAACTACCTTTTCCTAGCATTATTTAGACTGCTTTGAGGTCACACCACTTTGGGAGAGTTTAAATGTCTCTCTCCCTCTTTTTAGCAGTTTTATTATTTTTTTTTTATTGTTCATTCACAGGGTCTCTGGGTCTAGTGCCGGCATAATTTTTTTTAGCACTGTGGCACAATGAGTCACTTGCTCGTATCTAGATATTTTTTTTTCTTCTGAATAACATTGTGTGATTTCTGCCAACATTGTGCAGGAGGAACAAGGGTGCGTTCATGGGAAGATCAGATGCCGAAACATCCTCGTTTCTAAACATGAGGCCAATGCATTCTGTGTTAAACTCTCAGACCCTGGTCTGCTTTTCTACATGGATGATGAGTAAGTTTTGTCAGTTCTTTTCCACTGGATCAGCGTTGGATCGTAACCGATAATTACTAGCTCACTCATAACATCTCTTTTGCAGCATACATTGGATCCCACCAGAATTTCATCACAATTTGAATATGGCTAAATCATCAATCAAGGCAGATACATGGGCCTTTGGAACTACTCTTTGGGAAATATTCAGCTATGGGGAGCCACCAATGGCTGGAGTGCCAGTCACAGAGGTGAGATACCGTGGTGTTAGTGTCTGTAGTTGTGACTCCTTCAATTCAGTTATTTGTGTGTGATCTTTTTAAAAATACTTTATGCTACTGATTTCAATGTCTTAGCCCAAGATGCAATAGACAGATGCCGTATTGGGGACTGTATGTTTACAGTGCTCTGCGTACAACATCAACAAGCTGTGTGCATGCAGTGCCCATGCTAATGATTTTTGAGGGTTGATGAAACGACGACAAGAGGTGTGCGACAGTGCAGCATGTGTAAAAATATGCTTTGCTCTGTCGTATGGAAGAATGAACGTCATCTGCTGTTAGGCTATACGCTTGACCAAGTGACTACACTCAGCATATGGTAAGAGCAATACTATATCTTTGAAAATGTTGAAACCTGTTTCTGGAATTGCATTTCAGGCCTATGTCTTTGGTAGGAACACTTGCAATGCAGAATGCCATTTGTGCCACTTTTTTTCTTCTCTTTTTCATAAAAAGAAAGTATCATTCGCTTAAGGGTGTTGGGGCAAATTTTGTGGAACATTTATCATTTTGTGAGCCACACATGCTGTGATGTGACAGTCAGTGGTCATAATGACAACACTGAGATAGTGTGTGCTTCAGCTGCCTTCAAGCCGCCTCAAGTTGTTGAGTTTCACACAGTGGAGCATAGCTATATTTGTAAAGTACTCCCTGTAACATGTTTTGGTGAAGGGGCTGGGTACTTCAGCAAGTCTGTTTCTTCGACTAGTTGGTAGAGTTTGCCCATTTCGCTGAAGCCTGAAGTACAGAAAAGATGGGGACCTGAGAGAGACACAGGACACAGCGCTGACTTGCAACCGAATTTTATTTGGAGTATGGAAGAATAAATATAGAAGAAAGCACCTCAAAAATGAGAAATAAGAAGGGAACAGTCACATGCTCATGCTATGATCATCGAGGAATGCGAATTCCTTATTTGACGGATATACCGATGAAGTCTCAAAGCTCTCAGCTACATTCTTATGAACCGAACATGAAGTGTACTTGCCGGGGAAGCTGAGGACAAACTGCCGGAGTGACAGGCCAGCGCTATATTAGATAGAATGAAATGTGTGCATTGTCTTAGCGCAATGTATGCTATGTGGTGTGCATAAGGGCACACACAATGAGGCTCTGTGCTGCCACATTGTCACTCGTAATAAGCGTTAAGTCATCTTTCCAAGATTTTGCCCTTACCACATGTCCAGTGACTGACGCCACATACAAGATTGCACTACTTCATACCAAGTCCCTGTCTCCTTCACTCCCTTCTGAGAAGATAGTGCCTGTGGCCATCTAAAGCTACAGTTCTCTATTCACTCTCTATTTCGCCCACATACTAGAACAATGCTTTCTTGAGGGTAAGCTCTCTGACAAAGTGTGGCAATCAATGGTATTAGTGAAAATGTCACTGAGAGAGTGCATCTAGTACTGTAAGTAGCCTTCCAGTCTCAGGTTGTTGAGTTTAAATCTGCAGGACACGGTTCTTCGTGACACCTCTCCATAACATTGTTTCATACTTTCTTCACCGAGGTACATGCTAGAAGGAAGCCACAGAAAATGAAAAGGTTGATGGAATCTGTCTGAGTAAATCATAGCTGTTGCCGAGGCACTCAGGCTGTAAGGGATGCCATAGTTGAGGACTCCGGAAGTGTCGACACCTGGAGTTCTTTAACGTGCAGTGACATTGTACAGTACATGAGCACCTTGCTTCTCACCTCCATCAAAATGCGATTGTCGGGATTGGACCGGGTTCAGCAGTTGTGCGCCCTAACCACTGAGCCATCGCAGCGAGGCAACTGGAGCCATTGCAGACGCAGGTTTCATTTCCATGCTGCGGCTAGAAATTCTTGATTTGCTTATTCGTGGCCTTATGATGCTTTTACCAGATATCTAGTGACCATAAAAGCTGTTTTCTTGCCATACGAACATTATCGAAGAGTGCAAAAAGCATGAAATATACGAGGTCTGTTAGAAAAGTATCCGACCCTATTTATTTTTGCGAACTCTGATAGATATGAAACAAGCGCACTTGCATCAGCCGACCTTGAGCCTTCGTGCGCATGCGGTAATTTTTTCCCACCTGCCGATAGTGTCAGTTGCTGGGACGCAGCGTTTGAGTGAGGTAGTGCGCAGTGCTCTCGTCGTTTTTTTTATTTCAAGGAAAATGGCGGAGCGACTGGAGCAGGGCTACTGGATCAAATTTTGCGAGATACTGGACGACAGCCAAGTGGAAACCATTCGGAAGATTCAGACGGCTTTCGGTGACGATGCTATGGGCAGCACACAGATTAAGCAGTGGTACAACTGGTTTAAAGACGGCCGCACGTCAATGAAGAGTGAGCCCCGCTCCGGTTGACCAATTATGTGCTGAAATGACCAGGTTATTTCTGAAGTGAATGCTGTGGTGATGCGGGACCGTCGTGTGACTATTCGAGAAATTGCAGACGAGGTGGGCATTGGAATTCTTTCTGCACATACCATTATCACTGCAGATTCGACCATGAAGAGAGTTGCGGTGAAATTAGTGCCGAAGCTGCTCACGGTGGAGCAAAAGCAACTTCATGTTAAAGTCTCACGGGACATGCTGGATGCCACAAACAGTGATCCCAACTTCATGAACACCATAATCACTGATGACAAGTCTTGGGTGTACGGGTACGACCTAGAAACCAAATCCCATTTGTCACAGTGGAAGCATTCCACATCACCAAGACCAAAGAAGGTCCACCAAGTGCGCAGCAACGTCAGATTGATGTTGACTGCTTACTTTGACTCCCACAGTGTGGTACATCACGAGTAAGCACCACAGGGTCAAACAATCACCAAAGAGTCCTACAGGGATGTCCTCCATTGCTTACATGATGCTGTGCGGCACAAGAGACTGGAGCTGTGGTCAACAGGAATTGGCTTATCCATCACGACAATGCTCCTGCACATTCCTTGCACTTGATTCAGACTTTCTTGGTGAAAAACCATACTACTGTAGTTCAACAGGCTCCTTACTCTCCTGATATGGCCCCCTGGGACTTTGGCTGTTTCCTAAAATTAAGAAGCCATTGAAAGGAGTGTGATTTCAGACAGGAGAGGACATTATGGCTGCAATGACAGCTGAGCTCAACTCCATTCTGAAAGAGGCGTTCTCGGAATGCTTCCAACAATGGCAGCACCGCTGGTAGGAGTGTGTGGAGTCCCAAGGAGACTACATTGATGGTGATTAGGCTTCCAACGCTCCAGTTATGCCATATTTTTTTGCTTCGGCCAAAGGTCGGAGAGTTTTCTAACAGACCTCGTATGTCAATGCCATTCAAATACTCTGTCTTCAAAATGTGTTTGTTGCAACAACAGCCATGAGGCCACTAACATTTTGAAATTTATTTGGATTAACTAGAAGCTTGAATCGTACAAGTCCATACCAATGTGAGAGACTTTTACTATGTTTGATTAAGTACGTTCCACCAAAGCATAGTGCTAAAACAACAGTTTAATGGTTTTAGTCACATGTGCTGCTGCTTCTTTGGGAACTAGAGGTTGTTTATTGAGCCCGAATTTAAAAAATTATATAGAAAAAGTGAATAAATTCATTCCCTTTGTTACTGTAATCCTGGCAAGCACCACTTAACTTAGCATTGGTTAAATTAACATTAACTTTGAAAATAACCCTACTGCTTTAATTTGGATTTAGGTAGCGATGAGGTACCAGGAAGGGGAGAGATTGCCAATCCCTGCTGACACCCATGATGCGATCTGCCTGCTGATGCAAGAATGCTGGTCATTGGATCCAGACAGTCGGCCACAACCACAGACCATCATGCGGGACATCAACCAAATCTTTTACGAGGGTAATCATCTGAGCTCTTTGTTTTGTGTGACCTTGGTCACTAGCATGAAGGATTGTCAATGGGAATTCGCACTTAAAAGCTGGGGCTGTGTCATGTAGATTTTATTGTTTTTCGTTAGTGTGGCTGATATATATCGTTTTTTTGCAGGAGTGCTCTGAAGTAAGCTTTCCTTCAATATTTGTTCTACAACATGGCCTAAAGCAATGGCTTTCTATTTTGAATGTCCTGAACCCCTTGAACACCTATTTTGGTGACTGTGCAGTTCAGGGATAGGTCATGCTGCCAATTATAGCTGCTATTGGAGCTTGTTTTGTGGCTGTGCATTCTAGTGGGTTTTTTTTCAAGCCAACAAAAACTAGGCTCCACTGATCAGTAATAGCTTTAGGTTATGTGCAGGTGTCCTAGATGACTGAAAAAGATAGTCATCAACCCAAGCTATATGGAATTATCGCTTATATCGAAATGTCAGAATATCCTTCTTGAAAATCTCGTGCAAAAGTATCTCCACGTCGTTTGCGTTTGTCAAACTCCCGTTCAGATATCGAACTGTATGCCACAACCTTGCAATTGGCGATTCTCATACTGGCAATCCTACGATCACTTATCTCTGCGGGTGTGCGAACATTGATATTTGATAATGTGTATCGAATGCAAATATGGGAAAAAAAATGCCATTGAATGCCAAATGCCTTATCAGTAAAAAAAAATTAACCTTATCAGTAAAAAACAAATTTTAAAAATAGCAAACATTGTTTGCCTGGTTTATTTTAGAATTCACGTGGTATTTGCAAACAAAATTAAACTAGCATTGTGCAGAAGCATATACCGTACTGAAAATTCCGGTATACATTTATACATGATTCCACATATACACAAGCTGTATACGCATGCGCTGTCGGGAAGGCCCTCTTCGCAAAGCGACCTTGTCGTATTTTGAGGATGTTTCACTGCACAGTCAATGCGGTCAAGCATTGCAGTGAAGCCCACAGTGCAATGAAACTGTGGTGGTTTAGTAAATTTTTAGTATATTTGGCAATTTAAAAAAAAATTCTAACGAAAATTCGAAATATCAGTTTTCTTAATATGAATATGGAGCAGATAAAAAACCGTATTCGATTCGTTTTCAAAATTTTGAATATTCGCACACCCTAGCAAGTTATTGCCCTCGGAGCCAGGCTGACTGCATGGCCCAGCTGGCAGCGCTCATTTTGCTGCATTTGCATACCCATATTTGCCATATTGCCCTATTATTGCCATATTTATTGCCATGTTTTGTATATAGAATTATATAGATATAGTAGTACTATCAGAGTACCGTAAAAACCCACATAGAGTATGAGGCTTTTTTTCCCACTTTTATTGTGTCAGATTTCCGTCTCGCGTAATACTACGTATATGGATACAAGCAAATTTCAGCCTAAACTCACAGTTCCAGCCGCATTATTAATCAGTGCCATGAGAATCTGACTTCTAGCAAGAGGAGGTGCTATCTAGTGGTGGCATCGACTGACTGTTTCAGTGGTTTTGATCTCACCACACTGACCAACGATCCTTGCAACCACGGTGCCAGTGGCGCACACGTGAGCAGAAGTATGATGATCACAACTCTCATAATATAGGGATGGAGAAAGGATTACTCAGCCCATTGCACGGGCCTCTCCAGCCATGCTAGCCACGCCCCGCAGCCGAATCATGAATACTTCACTAGTATTTCCAAGGAGAACGTCAGGTGCACATTTCAAGAAATGCGGGATACCGAACGCGCTTTAAGGTACATAAAGAGAGTTTCTGCTAAAAGATGTCTCCAGCAAGGGACTCTCGGCAGACGATAAACATACTGGACAACAACAACTGCGAAAACCCTGAATCTAAGAACGCTTCCTGGATGCACATGCCACGCGTCTGCATTGCGGTGCTGACGCGAACAGGTGCGAATGTGGCACATGATGGCCGGCAGCTCGTGCGCTTCCATCCCATGTCCGAGCTGAAAGCAGCCTACTAGTTTTATAACTACCGGAGAACCATGTGGCTTCCATGGTTGTCGTTGCGAATGTGAGCTGCTCTTCTCCATCTGAGAATGTCGGCGCAAGAAGGGGAGCAACTGAACAATTGCATAATTTAGTGCAAATCTACACTTTGGTGATCTTTAACTTTTTTGTCTGTTTTTTGCTATCTGAAATTGCGCCTTATATTATATGTGGGTTCATATTGTATGCAGGTTTTTACGGTTTATTACGGTATTTCAGTTTGATATGCAGAAGCGTCCGTGTGCTGTGCAATGTCAGCGCATGTTAAAGATCTTCAGGTGGTCGAGAGAGAGAGAGAGAGAGAAAAACTTTATTGTCGGGAGTAGTGGAAGAGCGAAGTGGCCATTAGCTGGTGGCTTGCGGCGACTTCTTCAGCGCGGTTTACGGCGCCAATTGTATATCGGGTCTCGCGTTACGCAGCACTTCCTCCCAGGATTCAAGTTAGGGAGCTTCTATGAGAGCCTTGGGAGGCGGGTCCTCTCAGCAATCCCACACGATATGATTAAGGTCGGCTTTCTCTCCGCACTTAGTGCATGATGAAATTATTTCGTAGACCTCCACTATGGCTCCCCTTTCTCTCTTTCCACTTTCACTCCCACCTTCCTCCCTTCCCTTACAGTGGGGGTGGTTCTGGTTTCCACAGCTACAAGTGTGACAGATACTGCGCCTTTCCCTTCCTGTAAACCAATTATTTGATATGCTATCTGGGATTGACAGTATACAGTTCATATTTAAGGACCACTGATTGACTGCTATCCTTAACAGTGCCGAGTAGAGCTCATGTAAGGCTTTTGCTCTCAAGAGCAAGCTTTTGTTTTGCTGATATCGACACCCTTGTGTTTCTCCACAGTTTACAACTCCAGGCGGAGTCATTCATATGCCTCAGTCTACCCCCAGTCCTCTTCACCAACTGGGCCTCCTGCAGACTCGGCAAGTCCAATGCTGGGAAAAAGGCCTTCGCCTCCGCCTTTTCCATCAGCCGAGGCCAACCGGAAGCTTGAGGCAATCAGACAACATCATGCACCCATCGGACTGTCTGCTGCTTCAACCAGTGAAGCCCTCTCACAGAGGCGGGGATTCAAGTGGGGCAAGAATCCTTTCCGCCTGCATTCCTCAGAAGTTAGCTACGACAACCTTTCGAGCTGCTCAACATCGACAGTTCAGTCAGAGGGGACGCTCCAGTCAGACATCGGGACATGCATTGACGTCGAAAGCTTGGTCAGCTTGGAGGAGAAGTAAGTCTACTGCACTAGCCCCCATCCTCCTTACTTTCTTGCTCTGAAAAGTAATTGAACATAAACACGTTTATATCTACTGCTTCTTTAATGAATGCTACAAAAAAATGACCGAATTGTTTTTGGCTTTTGTATTTTTTTCTGCAGTGCACGAGTCCAAATATGCAGCTTTGAGCATAATGCCCCACTTTGTGCAGAGTTTGATGTACACTAATGCAGAAGTTCTGGTGGTCACTAGTGTCCCTAAGAACGAAAATTTTCACATAGCTTGCTTAGATATGGAATGAAGTATCAAATGGGGCATTGTGCTCTTGTGTGGGCAACCTGCACTTAATGCAACTTATCACCACCACCACCTTCCACCCACTAGCCACAATAAAATTAAGTTTCTTTATGGCTTCTATGTGGTTAAAATGTCTAAGCAGTTCAGTGTTTAAGGGGGATGCAGGGCTAAAGGGTCAACTTTTGAACTGTTGCACCAATTTCGATAAAATGTTCAGGAATGGCTTATCTTCCTCTTATTAGAATATATTCTAAGTTTCATCACTTTAGCCCAAATAGAAATAAAGATGTAACTGTCATAACGAGTAATTAAGCTGAAGAAAACTTTTATTTCAAAACTAATAAAGATGTACAGTCGAACCCGGATAATTCAAACTTTGGTTATATCGAACTCTCGGAATATCCCCTTGAAAGTATTAGATATCCGGAATATCCCCTTGAGCCTACCATCCTTGTTGTCATACTGAACGTGCGGCATAGCATAAGCTATAGGGAACCCAATCTGGAGTTTGCTCCACTACGCCAGTGCTCTGTTTCTGGCGGAGCGGGGAAGAACTACAAAACCTAGACACAGCCGCGGCCGCGCAGCGCACAGCTCTCTGGATTCTGTGCAGCCCGCTCGTGCGAGAGCGTGTTCCAGGCGCAGCTGCACATGCACGCGGAGTAGGAGAAGGAGTATGAAGAGGAGGGCGAAAAGTCGCGTGCAGGTGCACGCAAAGCCAGCGCTCCTCGCCAGTGTGGTTTCTTATTTTTGCTTTTTTCGGTTCCCTCCGCTGACAAAGAGGCTGGTTGGAAACTGTTTTTATCGGTGCTTTCGAAAGCGAGAATTTATGATTAATTGATCGCCGCAAGCATTATTTTCAAGGAGCGTTTGTTGGCAAGCTTAGACATAAAAAAACAAAAATGAACGCGGATTCACTCTCGAAGGCGAGAGGCAAGTGACAGGTATTTTGACGGACTTGAAGCGGCAACTCTTGTGTTGTCAAGGTGTGGGAGAGTAAATAATAATGTGGAAGCCCCGTTGTTTCTGTCCATGCTGTTCAGAGAATGAAGGGTCCAACCTTCTCATGGAGAATCATTGACAGCGTGTATACAGCAATGAGTGCTCTGGGCGCCGGTTGGGGAGCTTCTTTCCCCTTTGTGACTGCTCAGTTGAAAGGCGCCCATTCAAGCCCCCAACAAGGTCAAAGAAAGTAAACATTGCCACCTATAATGTCCCATTCGCTTCAGCAGGGTAGCAACTACAAAGGATGCTACCGGCGCCATGGTGCCTGTTTTCGGCGCATTTTGGAAGTGTTCCCTACAAAGGCACAAAAGCATGCCGCCTTACCCAAATTTGGTTCGTGCCGACAGCAGCAAGGGGAAGTTTGTTGCTGCGGCACAGTCATTCGAAATAAATTACCTATTTACCTTTAACGATGAGGGGTTTCTAACGACCTGGGTCACTGACGAGAAGCCGAGGCATGCTATTTTTGCGGCAGTTTTCTCTCTCTACGAGACGAACACCGAAGAAATGCGTGACGTCTTTCGGCGCCGGGGAGACAGTTCTCCAGGGAGACCTTTATCTTCATAGTTCTACAGCCACCCTCTGCAATCATGTGTAGTCATCTGCTCGAGCAAGTGTGCTGTGTTTTAGCTCTGGAAGCAGGATTGCGTATGAGAATACAATGATTGATTTAAAAATAAGGCGGCCGACAACCACCCAGTTACCATTTACCACACAAGTTTTGCTAAAAAGCGCAGCATCATTTTTTCATTCACATCTTTTTTTTTTTTTGCCCCCTTTGTTGGAATGCAATGGCGGCCAGAATGCGGCTGGAGGAGGAGAGAAAAAACCGTGCGCGCAAACACGCGCTTGAATGCAGCGCGGAGCAGAGACGACACGGCCTCACAGCGCGGAGGTTTTGCCGAGGTCTTCATGTAGGGCGCTGACGCACAGAGTGGTGCAACGCCCCCTGGCCCAGGCTTTCTCCCCTATGGCGGCTGCAGATGTTAATAAGCGGCAATGTTATTTTTCTTTTGCTAGAGTAGCCCATCCTTGTCGTCGGGCTGAACATGCGGCGCGTAAGCTATGAAGGCTGCGGACGCTAATAAGCAGCAGATTTTTTTTTGTGTGTGAGAGTTGTTCATCCTTGTCGTCGTGCTGAATATGTGGCTTAACTTAAGCTATGACCGGGCATTAAGAAGTGGCATGCCGCGCCTCTGCACCGGGTGCGGTAACCCTGGAAACGCCACTGGTTCGATATATCCGGGTTTGGCTGTAGTTACCATTTATATTTGGATAACTTCTAGGTATTTCACTGTGCAGGATAAGGACAATTGTGGGTTCTTTACAACACTATTCTAAATATCTGGGCACTTTAAAAACAAACTTCATTTTTATGTTGTGATTGCATGTCACAGATTGGATAACCTTTTTTCTTAGAGAATAACTGGGAATTCAAAACGTACCTTATCTTGTTCCCAACGAAACTTTGGTCAAGCAACCACCTTGAAAGAAGCAGTCTTTGGCGAATGAGTTTGGAAATGCTACTTTTCCTAATGGTTGTGCTCTGGCAAAAAGTGCGAACTGAGAAAAACGAGTTCAAAGATTTAGAAGCATGTTATTTGAATTTATGACCTAAATGAATAAACCAAAGGGGCTTTGTGCATATATTGGTCTGTCCTTTTCAATATGACTGCTGTGCAGCGATTGCTTTGAGTTGCCTCCTTTTTCTTTTCAACTTTAGGGCTGTCCAGCGGTTGCTTGGTTGCTTGCTGGGCATGCCTCTTTGTTTAGGCTCAATATTTTATTGCCGACTTGTCAAACACTTTGGTTAGCCAGGCTCCCAGTGGTGCGAAAACAGTGTTTGAAAGTTGTGTGCTGCATTTTAGGCAATCAAAGCTTCTGAAATCTGCTGTTGCCATGTCCCAAAATAAGCCTTCTCTCTTTTTTTTATTTAGTTGCCTGCTGTATTCTTGACAGCAGATCATTTTTTTCTAGAGAGCGCAAAAAACAAGCATTCTAACTTGGGGATACACTCCATGTTCAGTATCTTGCCCGCTACGCAGTTGCATCTTGAAATCAGTGTTCATACGTGCTTTTCGGAGGTGAGTGCAGCCCATCTCGCAAAAAAAAAAAATGATTAATTTTAATTTTTTTTACTGCGCAGGTGACAACCAAACTTTGTCAGAAGTTTTTTCAATACATGCGTAACTTTGAAACACCTAAAATTTAAAAAAACATTATTTTAGATGAAAGTTGTGATTTTAGCCTCGCATCCCCCCCTTAAGGATAGGGAATACATGTGTGTATTCTATTTGTTAGGTGAAGGTAAGGCTTTTTGTCATTTGAAAACTGCTTGCGAGTGCTTGTGAGGTTGTCCTGACAGTTGTTAGAAGTAACGCCACTCATTAACTGTACTCCACCCATGCCAACTCCCAGTGCAGATAACATCATTTCATTTGGGAACACATCACCCCTGGCAGAAGTGTCTGGATCACCGTGGGTCATCGACAGTCAGCAGCTAATAAAAGGGAAGCCACTCGGTCAGGTAAGCCCTCCTTGCCGGCTGGAAATGGAGCTTCTGCCTTTTCATCTACCATGCACAATTCACCGTGCCAGTTCACTCGTATTCTGTGCATCCTCTGTACGATATTCAGATGCTTCATGTTTAATCTTGAAATCTAACGTTTGACGAAAACTCGTCTAGTCGGGTAGTAGATTCATGTATTAAGAAAAGAGAGCGCCGACCAAAGGCTGTTGTTAAATCTCGTTATAAGAGACACTGTTACAAGAGACACTTGGTTATAAGAGACATTTAAAAATGGTTTGGTTGGTTTTCCTATGTCTGCCATGTTAACAACATTGCATACAAGGGACATGGTTACAAGAGACACTCAGTTACTAAGGACAACTTTTTCAGGTCCCTGGAGTAAAATCTTCACTATTTAGAAGAGACACAACCCAGGTGTGCCCATGCAATGCAGCTGAAACATACCAACTTGTACATGATGCACTTCAGATTCCCTCAGCTAAATTCTGTTCCATATTAGAATCTTTTTTGTTGTATATGTCAGGAACTGAAAAGGAGTGCTTCCCCATCATTGGAAGATCAAAACGACCCCATTGTTTCAGCCACTGGCATCACATTACTGTCACCTACGAAACTAATCAAGATGCATGAATTATATCCAGCATTCTTAACTCCTTGCTGTTAAAATTTGATCACAAGATGAAAACTCATAATCCTGATGTCTCTTTGTGGACAATGGTTCTTGCAGCACCAAAGTTCTCGTGCTCAAAGCCACCAAAGTTACTTTTTCCCTCCAAACTCCGCACCCTAACTTCAACTAATAGACAAAGACATTGTGCACTCTGTCAAGTTGTACATATCAAGGTTGGCAGAACGCCTGCAGCTCGACAGGCAGCAAGACTGTGCAATAGTAATTGATGCGAAGTTTCATGTTCAGGTGATTTCAGGCATCTGGAATCGACTGAGAAGTGAAGCTGTGAAAAACTGTTTCAGACAAGCAGGCTTTAAATGTGGTGACATGATGTAAGAGGGCCCATATATGGATACTGTAGAAAGCTTCCTTGAAGATGAAGCATGGGCGCGCATCCAAGAGACTGCTGAGGTACCATAATGTTTTGAGGAATTCGTATCTGCAGATGTGGATCTTGTGTGCTCCCGAAGAGCTTTCAGACTGTGCAATTCTCGCGCAAGTAAATGGCATATGTGCCACAGAGGGTGACTACGAGGACATTTCAGAAGAAAAGTGTCAGCATCTAAGGGTGACGAGCATGTAAGAGTGATTCAAAGGTATTAGAGCAACAGGAAGGCTTGCAAAGTGAAGCGCTTTACCTCCGGAATTTGGGAAGGAATACACTCTGCACTTGCAAAAATACATACTAGTATGGATAACTTCTTTAAGCTTTCCTGAACAATTACCTGTTAATGCATGTGAATGCATTTATATGCCAATGTGCAGTAAACTGATCAACACAGTGCTTTTATAATTTTTGGTTACAAGAGACCTTGCTTACAAGAGACATCATTTTCGGGTGCCTTGAGTGTCTCTTGTAACGAGGTTTTACTACGAAGAACAGACGTTTCGGCTTCCATACGGAAGCCTTGATCACTCCTTAACAACCTTTGGTCGGCGTTCTCTTTTCTTAAGACATATTTAATCTTGTGTCAAGCATAGTATATCGGACGTATAGTAGTGATTTTCTTGGTATGAGCTGGGGCACGAGCACCTAGCCGAGCTGAAGCTTTTCATTTTGCTTTTTTTCGAAAACTGCTTATGACTTGCACAAGCTTCCATAAGCAGAGGCGCATAAACCTACAGGCCCCACGTATAATAATGTGGTCGTGGCTACAAGCAGACTACCATTTGATATTTCAGCCGGCAGGAATAAGCTGCGAGCTTGTTTCTCTTATACCTCAAACCATTAGCTTGTCAATGTGTTTATGCTTCGAGCCTCTGTCAATAAGTGCATGAAGTGTTAAATAAGGCTGTGTTTGCAGGGTTTCTTTGGCGAAGTGTACGCTGCTTCCCTTAAGAAGTGGGCTGGCCTGCAAGAGGAGGTGGTCGCGGTCAAGTGCATGCGCAAGACATCTCTGCTCGAGTCCTTCCAGACCGAGTCAGGCCTCCGGGACCTGCAGCGAGAAATTGAAATCATGAAGAGCCTGAGACATCCCAACATTGTTGAGATCAAGGGCCTTGTTGAAGGTATGCTTCCATCACGGGTGCTTGTTCCCAGCTGTACGAACCATAGGGGACTGCACTGTGGAAAAGCCGTCTGTTGTGATTGCTGCTTGCCTTCTGTAAGGAAATTCATTAGAGCACAAAAATATTCACCCGGTGACTCTTGGAGCACTGAATGACTTTTGATTGTTTGTTGCTGCCTCACTGCTGCACCTGCATGGCCTTCTGGGTCAAAATAATGTGACCTGTATGAGCTCGGCTGCTCATGCATATCAATGATTTTTCTTTTGCCAAGTTAATTGCTTGCTATGACTGTTTGGAGCTCCAAAAATTGTGTACATTCTAAACAGTGGTCTCCTGCCTGTAAAGTCTACAAATTTGTGTCTTCCCAAAGTTGGTATCGGTTTGGTTTGGTTTGCTTTGTGGGGTTTAACGTCCCAAAGCAACTCAGGCCATGAGAGACGCCGTAGTGGAGGACTCCGGAAATTTCGACCACCTGGGGTTCTTTAACGTGCCCTGACATCGCACAGCACACGAGCGCCTTGCTTTTCGCCTCCATCGAAAAGCGGCCGCCGAGGCCGGGATTCGATCCCGCGTCTTTGGGAACAGTGATCGAGCGCCGTAACCACTGCGCCACCCCGGCGTGGTAGTTGGTATCGACCGTCGTGATAAAACCATCAAGGTTCTGTTGTGTTATGATTTTCTCTATTTGTTGGCTTATTATAGGCCAAAAGAGATTCTTCCAAATGTTTCCTGAAATAAAGTAAATTCTTTTGATATCCCCTCTAACAGGGGCGTAAAGGTGGCGGTGACATTTTGAACGTCTTGGTGCACTGTGTCATGTGCTTCCCTTATCCCTTACTGGGTTGGGTTGGCAAACGTAGGTGTAGGTGGACTTCTTTTGACATTCTTTGCTCTTACTTTGTCTCTTGAATGCGCAGAGCCTGAAATGATGCTCGTTATGGAGTTTCTGGAAATGGGCTCCTTGTTGACATACCTGCAGACATACCGGGAAAGGATTACTCATCCACAGCTCATCAAGTACAGCGAGGATATTGCCAATGTGAGTGACCATATATGTTTGCAGGATTGTTTTACATTCCACTTTTCTTATCGTCCCAACGACACATGACCTGCATCGAATGAATATGTAACACATTTGTAAAGGCAGTTCACTTGTAACATATCCTGTAGAAGTGCGGAAATTGGTGTTCATGATTGTTTCTGTTTGTGACTGAAAATTTATCTGTTTAACTCTTTCTGTACCATGGGAAAAATCAATTCGCTTTTAAAAGTTCTCAGACAGAATGTCTCTTTTTTTTTTTCTTTTTTTGAGAACATAACGTATGCGAAAAAAAAAGCAGTAGAACATGCCTTCTCAGGTCATTTATTTTAACACAAATACCTAGTGTGAATATTACAAGAAAATTGCTAAACACAAACCAAAGTTTGATTTAAAAAAAAATTGTGTTGACAAGGTAATGTTTCTTTGCAAAACATTGTTTTAAAAAGTTTGGGACAAACGAAATGGTTTCAATTTATTTTGAAACTAGCCACTTAAAGTTTGAAAAGATAATTCAAAGACCTGTCATGGTAAAGTTTCTTGACACACTTATCTGAAAAATAAGTTTCTTTTAATGTATTCTTGAAATTTTTTTCTCCAAGCAAAATATTTTCAAAATGGGATATACCAAGATATAGCTTGATAATTGCACTTTTTAACATTATGAGTTTTAATTAACAGTGTTTTGTTTTGATTTACTTGTACATAAATTTAGGAAATGTAAGATACTTGTAAAATCGGAGCATTTATGCATAGTCTAGTTGCCATGTAGTAACCTGGCAGCATGATTGTGGTTTTTACTGGCATGTTTTGAGATCCTGGAAGATCAGGTACCTAGCAACCATGGAGGCATTGAATATGATGCTTCAGAAAGAAGGCACTTTGATGTCAAGGCTAGCAGCGCAGGCGCAAAGTGTGTTTTCCCTCGCAGTTGTACTTTTTTTACTGCAGCTCATATTGCTATCCTTCCCTGAGTGGTGGTGTAACCAAAGCCTGTTGTAGTAATAGTTGCCCTATAAATCTGCATGCCAAGAGAGAGAGAGAGTACCAAGATAAAAGACATGAATTGAAGAAAGAAAAAGATAGTTTTAGTGTAGTAACCTGGAAGGCAAAATGCAAGCCAAGCCATTAGAGAGAGGTAGAAAAAGAAAATGAGGAAGAAGAAGACAGAAGTGAAACAGAGCAGAGGGACACAAGTGAAAGAAGACAAAAAGAAGAGCAAGGGGAAGGAGAAAGAGCCAAAGCAGAATGAGGACAAGAAGGGTAGAAGATTGGGAAGGTCATCACAGCTCTTACTAAATACTTTAAACTAAGTTGTAGCCTAGTTTAGCCATTCTTGTTTTTCTTCCTTCATGCCTATGGATTCCTTTTCTGTGCAGTTCCACTTTTTATTGTTTGTAATGCACCTTTTTTTTTCTCAATCTGTACTTCCTGGCGCCCACTTCGGGCCCCTTGCATGCTGTAAATTTTCTCAATCTGTACTTCCTGGCGCCCACTTCGGGCCCCTTGCATGGGGTAAAGTTTATTTCTTCGCATCTTTAGAATAGTGTGTCACAAGAGAAATGACAGAGTGACACCGCAGGGCCAACGCTGCCTACCTTCCTTCTTATAGTATTCTGCTATGTGGGATCAAGGTGTTAGTGAAGGTAGCACAACTCGCTACCTTCATGAATCCTAAAGTTTGCTTATATATTTAAATTATGTTTACTATATTTACATTTACATTTACATTATATTTACTATATTTACACTTATATTGGCCGTCAGTTTACTTGTCAATGTTGCTGAACTAGGTTTAGCACCCCTTCAAGGAGCAAATATTTTTTCATGCTCTTTATTAAAGGGGTCAGGACCTGAACTTTAATGGCATAATTTTTTCAATTTCAGTGCAGTGGTGCATAATTCTGCAGTGATTTTGTTTGAACGTTGAAAACTTTTTATCAGGAATTTAAAAACGTTTTCAATCAGTACATGCACTGGTTGGAAAGCATGAATAGAGTGCAATATCAATTGCACATTGGCAAAAGGGATAATCTGCAAACTAATATATATAATCTCAATTACCTGTCAGCAGTGAGACAGTTTTAGTATAGCATATAGCATTCATTTAAGTTCCCACATACAAAACTGTTATGGTATAGTGACATTGAAAGCTTTTTGTTGGTGATTTGAAGGAAGCATTGCTTTATATCAAAGGGCACATTTGAGAGAGTACTATAAACCGTTATAAAGCGTGGCAAACACATGATGCACTCAAACCCATAAACAGACGTTTATTTAATAAAATGTGCACCAAGTGATCATTTTCGTTTACTTCAGGAAATATGCTTCGTCAGAAACACAAAACCAGCATATAAACTTTGTTTGCCTTTAATACGGCGAGCTTTTGGTGCACGTGTACTTTGGAGAGAAGAGAATTACCAAGTAAGGGAACTGAGCAGAAATGTAGAACTTCAGAGGAAAGGTCAGTGAATGTCCTCAAAGGACACTGAACACTAGCAGAAAGCCCACGTTACATGTGAGACAGGCTGTTCTTTTGACGGTGAACCTGGGTAGGTTGGGGAGGAGGGTTTCTTCAAGCGAATTCAGCACCACTTACTGTTGTTGGTGACAGTCCTCTCTGTCTTTATATTTTAATGCATTGTCAAGGCAGTTATTACTGCCATCGACTTCACTTCCACACCATCACTGGAACCTACCCAGCCTATAATTTCAGTCACCTGAATGGGTCACAGTGCCACTGCTGATGGTATTGTCTGCAGTGCAGTTCCTACTTTCAACCAGAAAAAGAAACACAAGTTTTTTTGTACCTGTACTTCAATCTGCCAACTACCCCGCCGTGGTGGCGCAGTGGTTAGGGCACTACTACTGTGCCCAAGGATATGGGATCGAATCCCGACCGCAGCAACTGCTTTTCGATGGAGGCGAAAAGCCAGGCGCCCGTGTGCTGTGCAATGTCAGTGCCCGTTAAAGAAACCCAGGTGGTCGAAATTTTCGGAGCCCTCCACTACGGCGTCTCTCATAGCCCGAGTCGTTTTGGGGCGTTAAACCCCACAAACCAAATCTGCCAATTGAACAGAAAATTGTGTTGGGTGTACCCTGCCCACTGCAAACTGCACACATAGTGCCAAAAAAAAGAAAACAGAAACGCATGGTGAGCTGGATTCACCATTAGCAAACAATTTGTGGCCAGCCACATGAACGAAACACTTAATAGACAGGGATGCCTGTATCAGGGCTAACGGCATATTATTATTATTATACTGGGACATTGTCACGTGGTGGAATACACCAATGATGATAAGGTTTCAGTTCAAGAGGACACTGCAGTTTGTTTCGTGCAATTTGCAGTGCTAATATGAATTTGTAAATTTTTACTTCTTCGGTATTGCAGTGTTCTTAATTTTTACAATATGAGCAAGATCATTCCATATCCAAGGTTTTTAGCTTGCAATTTTGTTTGTAGTTACGGTCGCATGTGCTATAAACGTCTGCAGAGCATTTTTTATAGTGCCTTAAGGGGGGCAATGGGGGATCATATCGTAAAAATTGGGAAAAAAGTTTTGATTTTAGAAAATACTTTTAAGCATCTACAGCATTCCTTCCGTGCTGCACTGAAATATATCATGTATACACAAACTCTGTATGCTCCAAATAAATATGTATACAGTGTAATATACATAAGCTAGTTTAGAACTTTCAGGCTTGTTTTCTCAGATATGTTTTGAGCTTATCACCTTGCTTGCAGAAAGCATAGCACAGCAATAGGTGCAGAGATTTGAATGATGTTTGCTTTCCTGTAATTGGTTAAGGTGCTTTGTATCAAGAAAGCTCTATTTTCCATTTAGGCTAACATTTTTTATTACGCAGTAATTAGGACATGATACAATTTAAGCATAAAGAGAAGATGCATACTGTGTCCTTTCAAAAGAGAGAGCAAATTTAAAAAGCTGTGAACACCGGGGTTTAGACCAAGCGCATTTTGTTGCCTTGTTATGCTTTCCGCGAGTAGGCAACGTGGGAACAACATATAAACAATGATAAAAAGCCTATTGGAGATATCAGTGTCAGTTTTTATATCTGGCTATTTGGTAGTAGTGAAAGCTCGTTAATTCAACCCCCTTTAATTCGGCCAATCGGTTAATTCGACGTGCACACGAGGTCCCTCCAGTTATACATAGGAGTCTATGGGGCAAAACTCTCGTTAATTCGACCAAATTTTGCCGTGCGTCGGTTAATTCGACGTAGCTTCATAGCCCCGTAGCCCGCCATTTCGCATATCACTGCGGAAGGGGGAAAAAAAAAAAAAAAAAGACACTGCCAAGAGCGGCGCTAGTGTGAAGCTGAGAAAAAAGAAAAAAAGGCAGCGTACGCCATCCGCACTGTCATTGCCATCAGCAGAATGACGCCGCAGCTACCCGCAGCGTGTGTCGTCGCCACATGCTTTTTGCATCTACGGTCACGCTTCGCCTACGTGTTTACTGTGCTGCGTGTGTGTATAGAGTGCTGTGCCTGCGCATCTTGACGCTGAGTGCTGCTGCGATGGCGACACCAGCAAAGCGGCCTAAGTATGAAACGAAGGACCTGGCCACAAAAGTGCAAATATTGAAGGCGATCAAGGACGGCGTTTCACGCCAAGACGTGATGAACAAGTATGGAGTGAAGAGGACAACCTTGGCCACGTATGTCAAAAATGAAAATAGCATCTTGGAGGCATTCGACAGGGAAAGCTTCAATGCTAAAAGGAAAAGACGGCTTGCTGATTACATCACCATCGATGATGGCGTCGCAGTCGCTGGACAGCTGACTGAGGACGACATAATTCAGGAAGTTAAAAGTACCGGCAATTCATCAGATGATGATTGTGAACAGCTGCTCCCGCCGTCGAAGCGCACGGTTAAAGATGCCGCAGAAGCGATGTCCGTTCTGGAAGAATTCTGCGAACAGATTACCGATGGTGCGCATGCCACGGAGCATCTGGCAGCGATTAGCGCTATTGTCGCCGGTCAAATACGCCCGAAAAAACAGATGGTGATAACTAACTACTTACCAAATAAAGGTATGTCATTCGGGGCTCACTTCGTTTTTGTTTTTTTTTTTTTTCATTCGATAATTCGACAATTTTTCACGGTCCCGTCGATGTCGAATTAATGAGCTTTTACTGTACTCCGAACAACTGTGCCAAATTTTATTGCTCTAAGTTGAAAAATAGAAATGTGCGCCTGTGATCCCCTCTTCTCCCCTTAAAGGGCCACTGTCCAGGGAAGGCCCTTTTAAGCAAAGGAGCCCAGTGTTTCGATCAGGTACCGGAGATAGTCTGTGCAAAATGCTACAGTGACACGCGCGCCGCAAAGCATCGAAAATAAAATTCAAAGCTCTCTCATGTTCTCCTCTGGGAAGCCAGCTTCCCCGTTTCCTGCGCTGGCCCGACGGGCCACAGCAATGACGTACGTACCGGGAACGATGTCCATTGGTCCGTCTCGCTGACTGACGGGAGAAGGATGGGTGTCTACCGCTCGCAGCGCGCTTTTCCCTCGCCACGACCAGACAATCCAGCGGCGCGCGCTCCCTTGACCGTTTTTTTTTTTTTTTTTTTTTTCGCGCTCGCGGAGAGCCACGCCCCACCTCCCACCAAACGCGGAGGAGGAAGGGGAATTTGTATTGCGGAGGCTAGACGACCTCGGGCAGGAGAGTGAAAAACCTTTGCGAGGGAACGGAAGGGGAGAGGCATGATAGAATCGGGTGATTGCGGTGGCTGTAACTGCGTTATTAGTTACTCTTTTCAAAAACATTTTGCGGCCTTGCGTTCTAGGGGCGAAGTCTCACAGTCACCGGGGAAGAAAATATTTTCGACCGGAGGGTGGACAGTGGGCCTTTAAGCATTTTTATGCGTAACCAGTGTTATACCGAAGAGATCGAAGTTTGTGTCGAGTTGCATTTATGAAGGAACTGTTCACACTTTCTTTCTTCACAGGGTATGGAGTACCTGGAGGCGAAGCACATAGTACATCGAGATTTGGCAGCCCGTAATATCCTGGTGGCCTCCGAAGATTTGGTCAAGATCAGTGACTTCGGACTCGCCCAGTTCACAGTCAACCACTATTATTACATTCGCACCCAAACCCGCAAGCTACCCATGAAGTGGTATGAAAGCCTTTTTTGACCCAATTTTGTGTTTTCAGTCAATGACAATGAACAAAGCACGGTTCTGGCCAAAGGATGTGCTTATTATTTAATGTTACCGTTTCTACCATACCTTTCTGGGAGTGAAGGAAAGCAGTACCGCACCTTCTCTTACGAGGTGTAGAGCGTCCATCTCGCATTTGGGAGGTAGTAGAAACGCATTTATAGCAATATCCAAGCACCATGAAAATACCATTGTTATAACAGGGTTAACACTTTCCTGTCCACACCTATTTCCATCGATAGCCTGCTATCCATGGCTTCACGATTCGAATTTTTCTGCTTTTGAAGCGCTCCTTGACAAGTGGTGTCATTCCGTGAGAAATAGAGGAACCCTTTTCTCAGTTTTACTTTTGGTTTTATTTTTTCTGCTCTGCCGCTCCCGTCCAGATGGTCTCCGGAGTCGGGCGATCGGCGCTCCTTGATTACATCATGGCATCGTCGCGTAGTCCTGCTGCTCGGAAACAGCGCGTTTCCACGGAAGCTGACGCATCGAAGAGCTTGTTTTTGAATGCGAAGAGCAGCAGTGATGACTCGGAAGACGAATTCAGCTCTTCAGACTTTAGCACTGACAGCGAAACTACGTCAAAACGACCTGGAACATCGACAACCGTGCCCCAATAAGTTTCGCTTTCGCCCCCGAACGAAAAGTTCTGCTTTTGCTGCTTGCTGATCAGACGAGATCATTGTTATGAAGGTCTCAACTGTTGTCTTCGGGGTGACAACATCTTTTGGGCAGTATTACTTGCCGCCAGCAGCGCAGGGAGTCGTGTTTTCCTCTAGAGGAGAGTCAGGGCGTAGTCGACCTCGACTACTGTTTTCATCCCTAACTCAACGAACAGTGTATACAGAAAGCTGGAATTTGCTGCAATGTTGCATTGGTCCCTGTTGTAAAAAAACATATATTTTGAAAATTATGTTTTTTTTTGTCAAGAAACTGATGCTTTTGTGTTTCTTTCAACTACAATATTTTGCTGATAGTTCTTTTTTTTTCATCACATTATAAATATGTTGCTCTACAATATGATACTAGACACTCCTGTACCAGGCAAGTTTTGTGAAAGAAAAAAAAAAAGTTAATTACACCACTCAAAATCCACTTCTTTCCCGCAGACAGGAAAGTGTTAAGCCAAAAAAACAAAGAAAGCATCCCAAAATTGAGAACGTTTAATAAAGGGATCTTTGCTTGCAGTTTTCACTTATTTCCTGGCAGAAACCCGTAATCAGTCATCTTTTACCGCCTCAAGCCAATCTTGTTGACGTCCAGCTGCTGCAAATAGCTAAATAGAGATTTTAGCACAAATGAAGTGCCGGCGCAGTCTTTATTATTCTTGGCGTTTCTTGGTGTGGTGTGGCTGAAGCGATTGCAGTACTATTTGTGAGTCCTTTTTTCTGTTAGAGTTGGCGCAGCGACCAGGTTTAATTGTTATAACCAATTGTGTACCATGAGAGCGTTGCTATGTGCTGTTTATTTTATCATAGAATTCAGTCTAACCCGGTTGTAGTGAAATAGCTGTCATAACGAAGGAAGTAAATAAATACACATCAGCGGTGATTGCGAAGTGATTTTGTACCAAATTAAATATGGTGTATCAATCAGAAGATTTTTGTCTTCAGACAAATTTTTGTGAGAAAATAAGGATAAAATTTAGTTAGCGGTCGCATTCGCAGCCTCGAATGCTCTGCAGCAAAACGAAAGGTTGCTTCTCTGTATTGCTTGGCTGGTCGTTTTCGTGATGCGGCGTCCTGTCGAGCCAGCTGGCCGCACGGAAGGTTAAAGGAAATTAAGAAATAAAGAAATTTTTGGTGACGTTACGGAGCAGCAATTAACTTGGCGAATCACGGTTCTTGAATTTCTGTCCTCTCGGTTCTGGGCCCGTGAGAAAAAGAGAGTCAGGGAGAAATAGTTCTGGGAGTGTTTCCTCTGCTTTCGTGAATCTTTGCGCTTCTCTTGCTGATGCCATTGCACCTTCCTGCCTTTTTCCTCTTCTTACCTTTGATATCTCATGACCCCTGACATCGCCTGGGCAATTTTTAGACAACAGACCTACTCAGTTACCCCCTTGCTCGGACCCGACCCTGGTTGCCCGCTGTTGATCTTTGATTTCTTGGCTCTGTTGAGTCTCACAAGCTCCAGCACCTCAACAGACAAGAGAAAGGTGTTGTCTTTGAAGACGAAGCACACCATTCTGGATGAAGTGTTCTGAAATGTTAACAGGAGTGACAGCACACGGAAGTATGAAATTGCACAGTCCACACTCTTAACGATAGCAGGAAACGCTGCAAGATGGCGCTGTTCTCGATGACGACGTCGGCAGCAGGAACTGAAAGAGGATCTGGTGCGCCACGTACGCCAACATAGAAGCTTCGCATTACAGGTGGTTGTTGGATGCCCGATCAAAGAACATCCCGCTCAGTGGACTCATCATGCTGGTGAAGGCCAAGGACTTGGGCTTCGCTCACGGTCACAATGACTTCCAGCTAGGAAATGGGTGGCTCCAGAGATTCAAGAAGAGGCACATTACATCTAAAAACATCATTGGGCAGGCTGCTTTCGTTGATTAGGGATCGCTCCAGCAGTGATGGCCATGCATTGCGATTGGATTCTTGCGTATTCCAACAAGGACATCTATAATGCAGACGATGCAGGCTTGTTCTACCAACTGCTATTATCAAAAACTCTCACAGCCAAGATGGACAAATGCGTAGGAGGAAAAGCCAGCAAAAACCGGATCACAGTGCTGATCTGTTCCAATATGTATGGTTCGGACAAGCAAGATTGTTAGTAATTGGCAAAGTCAAGAAACCGCGTGGCTTTGCCAAGGTGCTCTCTATGCCAGTGACTTGCGCTAGCAACAAGAAAGAATGGATGGCGAGATAAACTTTTGGCAAGTGGCTAACCGACTTCGACAAAGAGATGGTCTGGAGGAAGCATAAAATGCAGATGTTGCTTGACAACTGCACTCTGCATCATGTCAGTGCACACTTGAGCGCTGTTGAGATTTTGTTTCTTTCCCCAACCCCAACAACTACTGCCAAGCTACAACCCATGGACCAGGGGGTTGTTACTAACTTCAAGGTCCACTACTGGAGCCGAGTGATCGAGTGCCTTCTGATCGATGCTCGTTCTGCCGGTACAGTTGTTCTTTTCCTCTGCGATATGACTCACAGCCAACGACAAAACACTTCCTCATCGCGATACCTTGACTCACAGCCAACGACAAAGTACCTTCTCATCTACTTTGTGCTTTCGTACCATCAGCATTGAAATAAGGATGCAGAGTATATGTACCTCTCGCCCGTCTGCTTTGCTGTGCGCCGTGCTGTCTGCATACCGGTGATCTCGTTGAGTGGCTTGTCATCTGCATGCCTCTGGATTCATTGTCATGGGCACATGCAGGTGACAAAGAAAGAAAATGACGCTGCTGAAGCTTTGTCTTAAAAAAGATAAAGGTGGCCTACACCCAACAATGATTACAATTCCACATCAGCGTTTTCCGGCTAGCAGACGACATGCAAAGTTACTTCATCTGCTCTTCACCCGTGGCCACGATACTGTCATGGTCACCTGGATCGAGTCCAGGGACATTTAATTTCTCAGCAGTGTCGAGAGGTGGTGTGCCAATTTGACTCTTTTTGCAAGGAAAATAGGGAGAGGAGGAAAGTGTGCTCAAAGCTGCATCGGCGAGGAAAGGGGAGCGGTGGGAGAGAGAAAGGGGGGGAAGCTGGGCGCAGGACATGGGCTCAGCGTTTGTGTAGCAAAATCAGCCTATGCCGAATGCATTGCAACACGCCAGAGTCGGCGCCCCTCTTTTACCTTACTCCGTGGTTAATTAAGCCTTACAGGTGTGGTAAATTATGCTGATAATTAGTGAAAACAAAAATTGTTTACAACATATTTGTTTCTTCTCATAGCTGCATTTTGCACGAAAACATTTGTCTTTCATTTGAAGCAGCCAAAGTGATTTTCAAATTATATTATACTTTTCAAAAATGGCCAGTTTCATTTGCGGCCAATTGTTGTTATTATCACTTCGCAAGGAAAAAAAAGTTATCACACCCCCTTTAATTTTGTAGCGAAAACTACACTGCGGTAAGTTTTCACGACCTCGGGTGGCCGCAGCTATGCCGTGAAGAGGCGTAGCTACGGTCTCCTCATAAAAAAACAACCTGCCATGACCTTTTAATTACGTTATTCCTATGCCATAGGCAGGAGTTGCCAACTCCGGTCGCTCCTTTCATGTGGGAGGGTGATATCAGAATCAGCCTGCCGGAACCGTTTGCGTTTTCGTTACCCCTACAACACGCAGGCACGTCCATACGGCTTGGTTGAAGCGTGATTTTATACGTGGGCTGGTAGCTTACGCTCTCGCGTCATACCCTTAAAGGGCCACTGTCCAGGGAAGGACCTTTTAAGCAAAGGAGCCCAGTGTTTTGATCAGGTACCGGAGATAATCTGTGCAAAATGCTACAGTGACACGCGCGCCACAAAGCAACGAAAATACAAATCAAAGCGGTCTCATGCTCTCCTTCGGGAAGCCAGCTTCCCCGTTTCCTGCGCTGGCCCGTCGAGCCACAGTTATGACGTACTTCCCGAGAACGACATCCATTGGTCCGTCTCGCTGACTGACGGGAGAAGGATGGGTGTCTACCGTTCGCTGCGTGCTTTTCCCTCGCCACGGCCAGACTGAATCCAGCGGCGTGCGCTCCCTCGCCCGTTTTTTTTTTTTTTTTTTTTCACGCACGCGGAGTGCCACGCTCCAGCTCCCGCCAAACACGGAGGAGGAAGGGGAATTTGTCTTGCGGAGGCTAGACGACCTCGGGCAGGAGAAAGAAAAGCCTTTGCGAGGGAACGGAAGGAGAGAAGCTTGACAGAATCGGGTGATTGCGGCGGCTGTAACTGCGTTATTAGTTACTCTTTCCTTGCATTCTAGGGGCGAAGTCTCAGTCACCGGGGAAGAAAACATTTTCGACCGGAGGGTAGACAATGGGCCTTTTAAATGATGAGCTTAAGTGTCCCCAATAATGTAGTACCTTACACTGATAGGGCGTGGTAGGGGAATAATGTAGCAGGCAAAACGCTGTTGTTGCTTTCGAAGTTCAATTAGGGTTAACTAGAGCTAAATCACAACTAATTTTTTTGTTTCCCAGGTATTTGTGTGAGTGTATGTGACAAACAGTTGATGCCCTCATAACTATGCAGGTACGCCCCTGAGAGCATTCTGTATGGCAAGTTCTCAACTAAGTCGGACGTTTGGAGCTATGGAGTGACGCTGTGGGAAATGTTCTCCTACGGGGAGGACCCTGTTATCCAGGGTGTTACCCAGGAGAACCTTGGCAGTGAGCTAGCCAAGGGAACGCGGCTGGCCTGCCCTGCTGAGTGCCCCACTGACGTCTACCAGCTGATGTTGCTCTGCTGGGCGAGTGACGCCCACCAGCGGCCAGGGTTCACCCACATTAAGGGCCTGCTGCACGACCTCTGAACCTGATCTCTTTCCAAGGTGGTGCCACGGTTACTGCCATGCCAATCGGCATATGCTGCAGGCTGTTTTCCTCAGCATTAGCTGAATTGCTTTCCATTCTGCGTGCCCTGAAACATCTTTCGTTTAACTCACCTTAGACATTTATCAAACTCCAGGGGGTTGAAATCATCTGGAGCCCTCCCATAACAGCGTCCCTCAGAGCCTGAGTCTCTTTGCGATGTTGAATCCCATAAGCCAGCCACCAGACTGCACTGCATTTTTATCTTTAACATGACAGCCTTGTTACCAAAAAAAGCTATATCACCAGTGACAAAATTAATTTGTTGGCTGGAAGTAACATCACTAGAGCAGAAGTGATAACTATACGTTTTGATTTATCTTCATTGCATCCATGTCGCCACCTGTAGGTAACTTCGGGGAAACGTCCAACTACTAGCTAGGTGGTGTGTAAAGGTGTATGGTTATGTGCTGACAGATGTCTGAGGGTCCGCATGCACAGCCATTAAAGAATCATGCTGTACGATGTCAGTGCATGTTGAAGAACCCAAGGTGGCTGAAATTTCCAGAGCCCTTCAATACGGTATCCCTTATGGCTCGAGTTGCTTTGAGATATTAAATCTTATTAATCAAACCAAACCATTAAAAAATGACACAAAACTTAAAGTAAAAGCATCAAAAGCATTTAATGTGGTCATATTGCCAACATATATATGTATAGTGCAATTAGGTACCTGTATGAATGTTTTTTCATGTTCCAGTTTCTTCTCAGCTGCATGCTCTTTGTAATGTTGCATTTGTTTCATATTGTTCTTGTTTCTTGCGCTCATGAGGTCACAAACAATTGACACAAGTAAGAGGAATAATCACTGGCATTGCAGTATGCTTAGGGCTGTGACAGGTAAGCAAAGAAAGTGAAGGCTTTAACTTTGTGTCAACTTTGTGTCAACTTGGTGAGACATGCACATTTGATACAATCATCATACTGGTCCTAGACATCCACGGAGCCGTGCTGATCATTGTGAATGTTGACTGAGACTTCTAAAAGCTGTTCCAGGGTCCCTCTAAAGGGCAGGGAGAGCAAGTTTGTGCTTAATGGTTTTCTTAAGGGCACTTACTTACCTTACTTTTCATCTTTAAGATTCCGCTGGCTATGCGACACTCGAGCAACCTTGCCTCGTAAGTGTGGCGCTGATTTTTCAGCTTTGCAATTATTTTTCCCCGCCAGCATTTTCATTTGGTAAGACACATGACTAGCAGTTGCAGTTTTGTTGTATGCAGGTGACATGTCTGGGCTGTATTGAGAGAAGGACAAGTTCTGTAAGGAACGCAAGCTTCTCTCATATTTTCTCCTTTTGGGAACATTCTCGGAAGGTTCACTTTCTGCATTGTTTCTTCTCTTAGCCAGCAAATTGTTGGCATGTATATACATGTATGCTGTTATAGTGGAGTGTGTCTAATAAGGTATGTTACATGTCACAAGTTGATTTGTGCACTGCACTTAATATTCATGTTATTATGGTCATGATGTGATAGGGAAACGTCTCATTGAAGCCTCGTTTATTTACTCTTGTTTACCTTCTTCTCCATTGTCCCTTGCATGGAACATTTTTCCTTTTCTTTGGTTAGCATATTCAGACTCATTTGGTCGTCATCATTTTTCAGCATCTGTGCTATTCGTAGTGTTTCCAGTTTTTTTGTTTGTTTGTTTGAACATTTAAGAGCATTGTTTGTAAAATTGTGCAAGATCACCTCAAAACTAAACTTTAGATTACTTCTGTTACTGCCAATTATGTTGCTAGTGGCAGTCAATGACAGTCATGTTATGATATAGATGTGCTGTTTATGAATTCGTGCTACTAAATAGTGGATCTCTTTGTAGAGGAGGTGTATTTTAATATTTTGTCCACTTGGAAGGTAGTGTACTCATTCATTTCATTTATTATTGCAATGCATGTTTTGAGGTTCGAGACAATATTTTTTGGCCCTGCCACGATGGCTCAGTGGTTAGGGCGCTCGGCTAATGAACCCAAGGACGCAGGACTGAATTCTGGCTGCGACAGCATCTTTTCAATGGAGGTGAAAAGATAGGTGTCCATCTGCTGTGTGATATCAGTTCACGTTGAAGAACCCTAGATGGTCGAAATTTCTGGAGCCCTCCACTACGCTGTTTTCCATGGCCCGAGTTTGGAAAGTTAAACCCCATAAACCTAAACGTGAATGTGTCACCAAGTCAATCTATTTCAGTTGTGCTTTATTTTCTTTGCCGCCATGGTTGACAATAGAGGAGTGACGGGAAAGAGAGCTAGGCAGTGCAATCTGGCTTTTTTGCCATCGTTCTTTGTGAGCCAATGGCAGCTCCTCAATGATGCCACACGTGTCACGCCATGACTACTACGATGCATGGGAGTGGCAGTTTAAAAAAATCATTTTTCACTTAACAGCTCTCTTCTCGGGACATACACAGAGCATGCATGTGCAGTTTGCTGTACACATGCAACCATTTGATGGGCACTTTTCGAGCACTCTTTCCATGTCTCTTTAAGCATTTGTGGGGAAATATGTCGCAGATACGGCTTTCACATGATACATTTAAAGACAACTCACTTGGTTTGCATACTACAACTGCTGTTTGTCTAGTGTATGGGTTAGCTAAGCCTGATTTGGTGATGCCTGAGAAGTATATGATGAATGCAGTTTGTTTGGGTGCTTTCTAATGTTGAAGCCTGTAGAATCCTTATAAGAATATAATCCTTGGCTACCTAATTCGCGGGCAGACAGGGCATATCCAACCTAGTACATGGGCTACCAACATTTACAGTAAGGTCATTCTGCTTTTGTTCTCGTTTAATATTAGCAGAAGGGGCCAGTAAGTAGTTAATGCAACTATAAAAAGAAATTTGTTAAAATTTAAGTTCTCTGTGGCTCTTCTAAGTGCCCCGTGGATCTGCAGTGCACTGCAGCTAGGATCTTGGTGCACTGAAAAAGAAAAGAGGTTTATTGTCTTTCTTTAATTTTAATGATTAAGAAACTACAAGATTGTTGCTACAAAGGTTATGCTATATTTCTCATTCTAGCTTACTTGTTTATATTCAGTAGGTGTGCCATTATCCTCAGGGTGCAATAAGAAATATCTCTGTGCAATCGATGTGCACATCCCCCCCCTTCCTTCCAGATGATGTAGATTACGGCCACCCACAGACTTGACACGAATGGTGGAACACGTGGCCTGGACTGCCACGTGTTCCTGCGAGATAATGCTCTCTGTATGTTTACGGCGGCTGATGACAGCTGGTGTGCAGCTCACTTTGACTGCTTTTTTTTCTTACGCCTGATCTCCACGTGGACAGCATGCTCGTCAGGAGACATTTCTGCGCTTTCTGCTGGCCTATGCTGCCTCCACGGCTCCGGCAACGCTCCTGGCAGTTCTCTTATTTTCTTATCGCGTGAACCAAAAATTGCGCGCTAAGCTGGTGCGGCTTACACCTTTTGCGAGTTTGATTCAGATGTTGCCGACATTACCAAATGTTTTCGGCTCTGTGGTGCGCTTCCAAGTAAAGCCTTATATGCCGAAACTTCGGAGAATAGCAAAAACGAGAGATCTTATGCACAAAACTTCTGTTATGCTTTAGAACTCAGATTCATCTTTTATTTTAGGATATAGTTTTGTTAACATCATGTTTTTGAGCCTTCCTCTATGAATTATTTACAGGCTTACACGCATGCACGCTCTCTCTCTCTCCCAAAGAGAAAATATTTCGGCTTCTCAGCATGAGGAAGGAAAAGGGTAGGAACTTTTGTCACAGGCTAGGTGAAGAAGAAAACATGAGAAGAAAGCAACAAGCACTTCATAAAACTCAGTCTGGAAGCGAGTGGTTCCACCACGAGCACTTTTCACTACCTCCATGCGCTCTGGCAGTGATTAATAAAGCGCATTCACCAGCTCTATATGTGCCTGCAGAAGCTGCCACTTTTCTTGAATGGTTAGCCAGAGCAGGTTAGAATTGGCGAAACTGGTGCCTAAACGCCTGGAGAGCCTTGCTTTCATCATGCCCCAAGCATTTTCAATGAGGTTGAGGTCGGGGCTGTGGCTTGACCACTGCACCTGCATTACAGAACTTTTGTCCAGGAAAGATTGCGCCCCTCGAGCTGTGCGTATTAGAGCGCAATCCTGTTGAAACTAAAAGCCTTCCGGAAATGGCCCATCCAACACATGTGGCGTCAAAACATTCTCCACGATCTCAATGTAAGCCTCCCCTGTCATCCTGCCTTGAATCCTGTGGATGGGTCCTAAGCCCTGGTAGCTCTTGGCACCCCAGATGTTCACTGTTGTGCGCCCGCTCGAGTGCACATCAAAGATTTTTGCCGTTCCTCCTAACTGAAAAACGAAAGCGAGCATTTGTTTTTCTGCTCACCTGGTATAAAAGGACGCATCAAAAGCATACCGGTACTTTTCAAGACGCCAAACAGCATACCGGTACTTTTCAAGACGCCAAACTCTCTGGAGATGGTCCCATAGTGTGCAGAATGTTGATTCATCTCTGAACACAACTTAGCACCAGTCTTCTGGCGTCCATTCTTTGTGGGGCTCTGCAAACTCCAGTCACTGGTGGCAGTGCGGTGGGTCAATTAGCGGCTTCATCGCGGCTGCCCGGCTTTGAATTCCAGCATCATGTAGCCATCTGCATACGGTTTCCTCACTGACATGTAGGCCAAGCTCGTCGCGGATTTCTCGCGCAGTGAGGAATGGATCATCAACTGAAGCTGCGACAATCGGATCTTCATCGGGCATTGTTGTGTGCTCCGGAGCTCCATCCACGCAGAGTGTTCTCAAATCTCCCTTCGTCCCTAAACAACTGAATAATGTAGTTGACCGTAAAAACAGACCGCCCCATTCTTGCGGCTATTTCACTTTGGCTCATCATCTGTGCCATATGCACTATGGCAGCACACTTGTCTGTGGGCACTCTTCGAAGCATTTTCAGAAAATGATGCTGAAACGCGTACTTTCACGCTAAAGTTCAGCTATCATCCGTTCATTTTGTTTTCATTCCCTGTCACCCTGCCTATACTGGTATTATCACTCACACTGCCACGCTGGTTCTTTTTGTTAGTTGCTTGAAAGATCGCAAAAGATCACGGGCTTTACCATTGCTTCACGCCCCTCCGCCATCAGTATCAAGGTTGTTTAATGTAGGGTGCTCCGGGTCTTAACCCTTACTTTTCTTCTGCAACGAATTCCATGTGCATGCAGCGTCATTATAAGACGTTTTTCCTTGTCACCCGTGCACTGTGCAAATGCAGCTCTCGTTCAAGAGCCCCACATAGTCCAGATCAATGCAAACCTCTGTACTATGATGCCATTAATAGCCTGAGTCACTATGGGACTTTACAGCCCATATACCAAAGATCCATGCATAAATGATATGGTGCACATGAGAGTCATTTTCTTAATGTGGCCTATAGAAGGCCTGGGAACGATGGTGTGGCGGCAGTAAAAACCTAAACAGAATATTCTAAAGTGCGATAACTGCTAGCATAGGGCAGCAGACTCCTCCGTAATCTATCTCTAGATACTTTGCAGTGATAGCAAATGTGTTTCTAGTTAGCTTAAACAGCGTGATTATATATTTTTGGTCACAAGATAGCGCTTATCTCTATTACGACATCATATTACTATTTGAAATTAATTGCTTCCATATGTTTTCATACTCCGGAAATGCGCAACTCTTTTTTCACTCCTCATCGGAATGTATGGTCTCCAGAGCGGAATAGAAAATGCAGGACACCGAGGTAAATTGTCCTTCAAAAGTAAACTGATCTGCAGTGTGGAAGAGTGGGGAAATGAAGAATTGACATAATTTTATGCGGAAGATTTATTTCCTGCTAAGCCTTGCTGGCTGCACTAGCTAGCTTATGCCCTGCTGTTTTGACGTCTTTGGTACGTCATAATGCCTGTGACCTTATGTGCCAATAGTTTGGAAGCACATTGCACTTCTCATAACATAAATGTTGTTACGTCCGCAGCATTTGGACCAAACTCTCAAGGGACGCGAGCTGCACCAACTTAGTGCAGAAACGCTCCCGTGACTAGCACGCTGTCCATGCAGTGGTCAGGCACAAGCGAAAAAGTTGTCAAAGCAATCTGCACACCAGCTATCGTCAGCCGCAGTAAACGCACCAAGAGCATTGTCTCGCACCCGATGGCTATCACTTTGTGGCGCTGAAAGCAGTACAGGCCATGCGTTCTGTCATTCGTGTTCATTCATGCGTGTTGTCATTCTGTCATTTATGTCATTTATAAAGAATGGCTGGAAAAGTTTACTCAGCACATCAGTAATATATATCAAATTGAGGGAAAATGATTACATAATAAGAGAATTGTATTTACAAAATGCCTGAACTTTCCACCAAAGAGGGAATAGCAGTAGTAGCTGTATTGCAGCCATCCTGAGAATGTCAGTTTTTGCACACAAAAAGAGGAGGCCTGTTTCATAACATGACTATGGGCGACTCATCTCATTGCCGCAGTCTCATCAGCTGGACCCCAGAGGTGGATTATTCCCTTTTATTCTTCAGAGGCGATCTTTGTTGCCATCATCTCCCACTGCTGTAAACCCTACAAGCTATCCATCAAACAGCTATTGATATGAAACAAAAATAACTGTCCCAAGTCAATTTTCAAAGCCTTCTATTTCTCTTTTTTTTCCACTAGACATCACACTGTGGATATAATGTAAAAGTGCCAGGTGAACAGTAGGTAAATTACAAAGTGAACTGTGCTCACAGTCTGTACGTTGCCTTTAGTGAGTTTTTTGTTTAAGCTGCAGGAATATACAGAACAGCCAGAAGTATATGAACACATTCCTATATATAGAAACTACACCTGACTTGTGTTTTAAGCATCAGTCAGATGCAGTTTCTGTACATTTGGCCACCAATTTGCCCCCGCTTCTGCTCAGGTAACACATTCCAGCTGAACATTTTCGCTTTGTAGTAGCCTGAATAGGACACTGGCACTGTGATGCTGCGATTTTTACATTAGCTATCTTGCCTTGTCGTGTGAGCTGTTGCTCACATGATATTGCAGGACATGACAAGCATTGTTCCGCGTCTGCATCAGCCATCTTGGCCTTTAAAAACAAAGAAGACATGCATTGCCTTGCCAATTCTTCAGGCGCTTTGACTACTGTGAGTCTACTTTTGTCATCAGCCAAAGGTTGCCTACATTACCACCAGGAAGCAAAATGGCTTTGTGTAGCCATATTTTTGTGAAGGCCAAGTACAAAAATGCGTGTTTGCTGTGCAGTGTCAGCACACACTGAAGAACTCCAAGTAATCTTAGTTAGTTCGGAATTCTCAACTGTGGTTTTCCTCACAGCTCATATGGTGCTTTGGGAAGCCATATGCCTCAATTTACAATTTTACAATAAAAGGTTTTCATGTCGAAGCGCAGTTTTCTGCACCTAATCACCAAGGCATTTTTGGCCTTAATACATAGTGCTAGTAAGCACACTCACTTATAGCAGCTGGGCAGTTCTGGCTCTGATAATTATAATTTGGGTCTGTGCAGTATTTCAAACCTTATTGCAGCTTCTTCTTCGAATATCTCATTGAAGCATGTACTTTTCATGACTGACATGATGGACTATGTGGTGGTCAGAGATTTTAATTTTTCAGTATACATAAGTTGTAAGCGGGCATCACTGCTGCGGTCCAGCCACTTCCACCACTTAGCATTGAATCATTTAGAATTCAGTCTGCCGATGGACATACTTAGACATGACAGTTCTTGTTTCTCTTATTGCCCCTTCAGACAATGACATGCACTACATTTCTCTTTGAGGTCTCGTGTAGCACAGGAAGTACTAGAATAGCAGCCGATGAAGATAAACACGCGACAGTGGGAGCATCTTTCATGGCTCAGGTGCCGCAGCCACAGGTAGAATTGGGAGCAAGAAAACTGGAAGGCGTGTTCTTTTTGTCCATGCTGCCAACATTGCCCTGGGTCTCTATCCTTGACATGCTTAGTGCATGTGTGTCAAAATTTCACATGAAATGAAAGATGTTCGGGCTGAGCGGCAAGGATTAGGGATTTTTCGCACCGTTAGAATATTGGTCCACTTTTGGCTGTCCTGCTGAGTCTCAAAAATTGGTCAGTGGACTAGTCATGAAATGGGTGCACTAACCATATTGAAGCACAAGCCGTTGCACAAATTAGCAAACATTGTTCCACTAACATTGAGATTGTGTTGTGCAAGTATTCAATATCGTAATATTTACAGGGACAAGATTAAACAAGATGCTGCATATAGTTTCAATGTAAGCGGTTTCCTAGTGATTTGAGCATCTGCCTCGCATGCAAGGTGTGCTGGGTTCCATTCCATGCCACTAGGTGCCCACCATTTTTCTAATGGATGCCACTTTTTCTGGTTCTCGACTTCTGTGGGGAACTTATTGGGGAAGAGTCTTGAGCCAGGCCATTATATATATATATATATCGTGATAGCCTGTGATCAACGCATCTGGCAAGAAAGCAGACATGTAACTTTCTTCTTAGGTATATAAGTAACCATGCTTCTTGTGTACAGACCTTGACCCCAACCACACATTCTTGCAGAATCTGATGCCAGTTACATTTTGTTGCAGATCGTTGAGTGATAATAGTTAATGATTTCTATACCTGTTATGTGTACCAGGTCTGTTTTGGCAGATGTTTAAGGCACGCAAGGCCTTCTGCAGTCAGTGATAGCTGATTTGAAAGATAATATCCCTCACACTGAGGCGTAGTTATTTTGGAATATGTTGTTTTCTGCTAACATACATTGGGGGGGGGGGGGGGGGGTGGCGAAGTCGACATGTACATGCAAAGTTAAAATGATATGTGTCAAGATTTAGCATTCTTACTCTTCTTACATGCCACCACACAAAAAAAGGCATGTCTTATTGGCAGAATGCATTGGCAAAATACACCTCTTACTTGGTATATAATTCAGGGAGGTCCCCTTGGAGTTTTGTGTGTAAGCTTCATTTTCTGTTTTATTTATTATTAATATTAACCCATGAGAAGTGCTTTAGCGTCGAATTCAACTGTTTATTACTATTAGTATTACCATGCATGTACTTAGTGATTCTCCACTGTCTGTGCCTGTGGTGTCTTATATAGTTCTCGTAATGCTTCGAGAGTAGACATATATTGGTGCTATTCATGCTATTTTTAATCACTATGGCAGCTTAGAGCAGTTTGAATTGTACCTGAGCAAATTGAAGTGCACTAGTATCTTACAGAAGCCAAATGTTATAAGCAAATTTAGGCTCTTGTAAGCATTGTATTAAAAAAAAGTATATATCTAACATTCTTCATTTGTTTTTGTGACGAATGCTAAGGTGCCAGATGTGTATGCTTTCATATTCACTAGCAAATTATTTTTGTGGGATACTTCTAAAGCACATGTTTTGTGTTGCAGTGTTATCAGCTTCTTGTGCAACCTTGGTGGTAGGAGCTGTAAGGGTTTGGTTAGTTTATTTTCACTAGCTGAATTGAGGAAAAGTGAAAAATTAAGATTGATGAGGACCTTTGTTTGCAATTGAATGAGTTGAATGAGGTCCGAAGTTGAGTTTATGATAGTCTAATTGATTACAAATTGTGTAAGAAAACATGTCATTCATTTTTTAACTGTATGTTGGTCACAGTTAAGCTGTGATATTGCACACAAAGTATACACATCCTGTACGGAGTTACTTTGGCGAGTGAGCATGAAAATACTGTCTGGCTTAGTCTCATTATCACTGTGACTTAATGCCGCCCAGCATAAAAAAAAAAAATGGTTCCTTCATTCCAAACTGTCTTATTATGAACTGTTCAACTTATGCTCATAGGACATGATGCTCACTGTGACAGTATACTTGGTGGAAATATGTGCTCAATGTTTGTATTGCCACACTTTTTACCTCTCCAACAGCACAAAGCAACAGCTACATGATCTCAACAGCCATTCCACTTCAGTGATGAGTGACAACAATGTCTGCAGTGCTCGAAGTTTATCTGTTGTGAAGGCCAGAGCTGTCTGCTTTTTTGTGCAATTGTTCATATGTTTAACTGCCATCGCTGTGAACAGCTGGCAGTATGATGTTTAAAAACTTGAACAGCATTGTGATTCTTGCCCTATAAGTCTGTTTAGTACTTGTATTGAAGCCAAGCCATTGCTTCATACTTGTTTCTGCCAGTTTGTTGAACTTGTCCACTAACTGTGGCAAAGAATGACCAGATCCAACCATTTTATGCCGTTCCAATGGCATCCTGTTTTTTGAGCTTGCTCTTTTTTTTTATTATTGATGGGCCTGTTTCATGCCATGTACCTTGTGTAGTGTTCTGCAAACACCCAATCTTAGGTTTTATGTACTGACACAAATTTCTAACAGCGCCTATTCTGGAATTGTAGAAATTCCTCTTGCATTGTGAGGCTTTGAATGCTTCGTGCATGCTATTAGAATTGGGCTTTTATATAGAAAACAATGAAGGAGGTTCTCAACTCTTTCTAAGTGCCTGACAGCTAAGAGCTAAGCCTTTTGTACAACGAGATTACTTTATGTTCCTGATGCCTTGGAAGAGCTGTTGTCCACGCTTGTCATAGTTTACTGGAGTGAGTAGTACATAAGAATCAGGAGAGTATTAACCTGTGTGAACGGAGCATATCCAGAAGTAGGAAACGGTACAAAAACGTGCTATATAAGGAACGTGAGCCAGGTTTTTGCTGGTTTTGTGGCTTTTTCTACCACTTTTCTGCTTTTTTCCATCTCGTTACATTGAGTATAGTGAATTTTATTGATGTAGCTAGTGCTGGTTCTTAATTGATTATTTGATTTGATTTGTATTATTGTTTATGTGAAACATGCACTTGAAAAGTTACATTTAACAATTTTGATCATCTTGGATTCTGTGGCTGATGCTGTTTTTACTGGACTGCTACAGAGAAGTATGCCCTCCTGTGTTTACATATGGGTGTCTCAGCATGCTCCCTTTATCTTTAGCTCTCACTTTGCTTTTTTAGGAAGGTGCCCTGACAACCTTTCTTCGGAATACTCTCTTTGAAGGTGTATGCTGCTGCTATTGATACTTGCAGGATACAGTTATTGTGCTTTGCACTTGCAGAGTAGTCGGTTAGGTTGGTCTGTAAGGTTTCTTGTATACACATCTTACGATTCTAACAGCTCCTTGTGTATTTTGAAAAAATGAAATGATCTCATACTATTTTTGTACGGTAAATCATATCGTCATCTCGGATTTGTGCCTTCGGTGCTGTACAGGAAGCTTGGAAGGAAATTTCTGCTCATACTCTATAAAAATGAATGTTAACTTGTGTAACATTCAGCATGTATGTCTTATGGTGCACTGCATTATGCCTATAATTATTAGCCTTCCTAAATTCACTTGGTTTTATAATGTTGGTGCTAAACAGTGTAAAGGCATGTACGTTGTTAGATTTCTCTTTTTTTTTCTTTTTTTTTTTTTTTTTCTCTGGCAGCTGGTTTTTGGGAACTAACTGGGCATATCATGGTCCAGTTGGGGGTCCTGAATGCAGTAGGGATATCGGGGGGGGCTTGCCTATCATAGGCTAATTTATTTTTGCTGATAGACAAACTCTGCAAGAGGATCAGCTACAGTGTAGATGGAAATATATCATGTGACAAAGACAGATGCAAAGTTTATGGTGCGCTCATTACATGTTTCTCGGCACATACCACTTACATGCGATTCTGGGCCCTACCTTTGGTAAAGACTCAAAGATGAGTGGATCGCAAACCAATTCTAACGTGGGGGGCACGATTCTAAATCCGAGATCAAACACGAAAGTGGTAACAGCATGTCTGACTACAAACCTCCGTCTGGCTCTTCACCTGTGGCAAACAGCCAAACATGATCATTTGGGTCAAGAGAGAGTGCTTGCTCTGCATCCTTCACTGTTTTCTTGAAATCCTGAAGGTACTGTACAGGAATCACAGGTCGCCAAGTTAGGTTCCTCTTCCTTTTTCACATTTCATTTGTCCGATAACACTTGCACAGTGTATAAAGCCGGTGTGGTAACAGCATGTCCGACTACAAACCTCCGTCTGGCTCTTCAACTGTGGCAAACAGCCAAACACGATCGTTTGGGTCAAGAGAGAGTGCTTGCTCGGCATCCTTCACTGCTTTCTTGAAATTCTGAAGGTACCATACAGGAATCGCAGGTCGCCAAGTTAGGTTCCTCTTCCTTTTTCACATTTCATTTGTCCAATAACGCTTGCACAGAGTTTAAAAGCTGGTGTGTTAACAGCATGTCCGACTACAAACCTCCGTCTGGCTCTTCACCTGTGGCAAACAGCCAAACACGATCGTTTGGGTCAAGAGAGAGTGCTTGCTCTGCATCCTTCACTGCTTTCTTGAAATCTTGAAGGTACTGTACAGGAATCTCAGGTCGCCAAGTTAGGTTCCTCTTCCTTTTTCACATTTCATTTGTACGATAACACTTGCATAGAGTTTAAAAGCCGGTGCGGTAACAGCATGTCTGACTACAAACCTCCGTCTGGCTCTTCACCTGTGGCAAACAGCCAAACACGATCATTTGGGTCAAGAGAGAGTGCTTGCACTGCATCCTCCACTGCTTTCTTCAAATCCTGAAAGTACTGTACAGGAATCACAGGTCGCCAAGTTAGGTTCCTCTTCCTTTTTCACATTTCATTTGTGCGATAACTCTTGCACAGAGTTTAAAAGCCGGTGTGGTGACAGCATGTCCGACTACAATCCTTCGTCTGGCTCTTCACCTGTGTCAAACAGCCAAACACGATTGTTTGGGTCAAGAGAGAGTGCTTGCTCTGCATCCTTCTCTGCTTTCTTGAAATTCTGAAGGTACTGTACAGGAATCACAGGTCGCCGAGATAGGTTCCTCTTCCTTTTTCACATTTCATTTGTCCGATAACACTTGCACAGAGTTTAAAAGCCGGTGTGGTAACAGCATGTCTGACTACAAACCTCCGTCTGGCTCTTCACCTGTGGCAAACAGCCAAACACGATCATTTGGGTCAAGAGAGGGTGCTTGCTCTGCATCCTTCACTGCTTTCTTGAAATCCTGAAGGTACTGTACAGGTATCACAGGTCGCCGAGATAGGTTCCTCTTTCTTTTTCACATTTCATTTGTCCGATAACACTTGCATAGAGTTTAAAAGCCGGTGTGGTAACAGCATGTCTGACTACAAACCTCTGTCTGGCTCTTCACCTGTGGCAAGCAGCCAATCACGATCGTTTGGGTCAAGAGAGAGTGCTTGCTCTGCATCCTTCACTGCTTTCTTGAAATCCTGAAGGTACTGTACAGGAATCACAGGTCGCCGAGATAGGTTCCTCTTCCTTTTTCACATTTCATTTGTCCGATAACACTTGCACAGTGTTTAAAAGCCGGTGTGGTAACAGCATGTCTGACTACAAACCTCCGTCTTGCTCTTCACCTATGGCAAACAGCCAAACACGATCATTTGGATCAAGAGAGAGTGCTTGCTCTGCATCCTTCGCTGCTTTCTTGAAATCCTGAACGTACTGTACAGGAATCGCAGGTCGCCAAGTTAGGTTCCTCTTCCTTTTTCACATTTCATTTGTCCGATAACATTTGCACAGGGTTTAAAAGCCAGTGCCTAACACCAGCATTTATTCCTGATCCTGTAAAAGCCTTAGCTGTTACTGTTAACAAAAAATTCTGAGTCATTTTGATGACAGTGTGATTATATACTTAGTCGCAGATCATACACTCATTTGTGAATTGTGTTTACAGTGATTCAATATGTCTGCTAACTATTGCCTTTCTATTAGAGTGTTCTTTCACTTTCATAATGGCATAGCATGTGTGTGACACTTTGATAGTGCAGATTGTCTGTGTATGGTTTATATATTTCCTTGAATATGTGCTTTTCTTGGCGCAGCACTGATTTCCCATTCAATGTCAACAGTAACTGTATTATGTTATTCATTCCCTGTTTATTTTGTTCGCCCTGTTTGTCTTGTTCATTCACTACAATTGCAATGTATGTAGATGTTTATAGCAACGTAAACTGCATGCAGCTTTCTTTACATGCCTGATTATTTGCATGTGTCACTTTGAATTGTAGGGAAGCACATAGCCTGTATCCAAGCTGCAGGCATCACATTTCTGATGGCTTTATTCTCTACTACTATTCAGCTGCATTCTTTGTTGTGTTCTTCTTGGTCATTCTACTGGCCTCGGATATTTGCATTTTGTTCAGTTTTTGATTAGCCCATCTAAAAGCTTGCAAATTAGTTTTTACATTAATCCTGGAAATAAAGATGAAAAAAACAAGAAAGCAGACCACAGAACTTGCAGTTGATTTCGTTTCACTCTGCCCCCTTGTTCTCTTCTGTGTGAATGGTGTCCAGGAGCGCATTTTCTACGCGCAATACTGTATTTTTTGGCCAGCATTCCTGGCATTGGACATAGCCACTGTGTGGGCAAATTGGTCACAGACATCTTTGATAAGCGTAGTAATTCCGTTTTCTATTATTCTTAAAGCGCATTGTATGTGGAAGCTCTAGGAGGCAATTGCTTGTCATTGGAATTATAGGTAAAAGTTAAAAAGAAAAGTTACAATTCCATAAACATGTCTTATACTTCGCTGAGGAAGAGGACTGACACAGGGTGGTCATTTTTGTCTTCAGCGTAAAAGCAGGGGGCAGCATTAAGGAAACAGAACAAGACATGAGAAAACATAACTGTGTTGACTAACAGCCAAATAATGTTTTGCTACAAGCTTGCTGCATATATAGAGCGAGCAAAGCAAGCAAAAATGAAGTGTGTGATACAGTGTAAGTCACTTGTCACTGATTAAGGAGAGCGATTGGTGGAGTAGAGCTATAGATTGATGACTGACCATTTGTCACTGTTTTCATGAATATTGCAGGCCTCTGAAACGAGCTTAGCAAGCTCAACTTTAATTTTGCAATTATGGTGTGTTTTCCAGAAATACTTTATGGCCTTAGCACTCGGCACAATTAACAAACAGTTAAGTAGTTTCGCTGAGTCTTGGCCCTTTTGTCATTTGAGTGCTACCATATGAGATCATATTATTTCCCGCTGTAGTGTGGTGTACAAGATTCCATCGTCAGACGCCTAATTTTATATTGACAATACAAGGCGATGCACCGTTACTCGCACACATGATCTGATGCATCATCCTGCCTCGTCAGTGTGAAATTTGGCTCATAACAAGGAAACCTTGTGAATCACTCTACAGTGGGGATTAACAAACTGTTGTGCTTCTTCCCACAGCCTTTTTTTCCTTTTCTGTGGTTCACTTGCTCTATCCTCTCAACATTTTTAAGGTAGGAAAATATTTTTTATGCCCACTTTACAAACAATATTTCATTGATTAGGCAAAACTTTGTGCACATATTTCTTGCATATTTTGCATGCTCAAAGGTTTTCAAGATGTGATGGATGAAAATGGCTGTGCCCACCAGCAAAAGCATGTGCTTCATGTGAGTTACAAAGATGTCATTCTAAAGGTTTTAGGTGACATCAGAAGGTGTTTGTCTCACTGGGAGGCAGTAATTACATTAATCATGGTTGTTGTGCTGATGTCTTCACATTCAGATAAGTACTTGATGGGCGCTATTGGTGTTTGGTGTGGTAATCATTGTCATGCATATTTGCAGACTGTTATGTGAGCATGCTTGGTATGTACAGTTTATTAGTGTTCAGATCACTTGCACTTTGGCTTGTTAATTCTTGTTGACTGTGACGAAGTGTGACTCTTTGTTTATGCACAAAGTAGTATTGGGCCTAAATTGTATCTTGCACTTGACACTATTCTGTATTTGAGCTAAGACTCCTCACCACTGTACTGACCAACCTGCTGCCAAATGTATTTGCCCTTTGTGAAGTGCTTGATTGGAAGTGGCATAACTCTGCAACATAGCTTCTTGTGACCAGTATTTCGTGGAATATTCATTCCTGTTTGCGCATTGCAGACCGAGATACGGTCAAAAGTATGGCGGTGAATAGAGAGCATTGTGCTCAATTGTACTCTTATTGAAGGAACGGTAAGTTCACGGACTTTTTAGGAAATTCCTCTCTGTATGTATCATATAACTGTACGGAATATCAGTTCTTTCAACAGCCGTACAGCCTTGTGTGCAGCGTTGTAATATTTTTGCTATTATATTCTGTTATCTGTTAGCACTGTATTTCAAAAAGCAGTCTGCAACTCTCTGAACAGAAAAAGTAGTGTACAGATATTAAGGACATGTGGATGTACAAGGGACAATGTAAGCCTTCATACATATATGGTCCAGTCAATATGCCAGGAAACGATGAAAGTGTCAGATTCCATACCTACTTGGACTAGTATATTTACTGTGATACAAACAAACGTCTCCCAGTAGGTCTTGGTGCTAGTCGAAATGTGATGTTTGTTAGAGACGCGCTTTCTCAATCTGTTATTTGCACAGCACGCGGACATTGTGCTTAAGTTGTACATCCACATGTGGTGCTGGGTCTGAAAGAAGTAGGGTCATTTTGACACGTGTGTATGCCTATCTTTTGGAAGAATACTTTCTTCGGTCAATGCTGCTGCCATTCGTGCTCTGTGAATGGTGTAAACATGTACAAATATCATATGTGTAACAATGGTATGAATAAATGGCATTCAACTCACTGGGTGCCAAAATAATTAAAATGCTTTTCATTGTCTTGCTCTCATTTTACCATCAATAACATATGTCGAGCCATAAAGGCCATAAAAGATGCGTGATGTAGGTGTCTGTGCACTCAAAAGTTCTCTATTGTAACTAGAATGTGAGTTCTGCCTCATCTTTATCTTGTTTCTTCAGTTGGGAAAGCGTTAAATATTTTCATAGTGTATCTTTTTGCCATGTACTTGCTCCACTGTGTGGCTGCATTTAGTTTTATATCTATTCGATGTCATTTAATTGCCTCCTCTTTGACCATTTTTGTTGCTCACTAGAGTCCACTAAAGGCTTGCTGTTTTGATAGGTTAACCAAAGAAACTGAATATGTGCATACTGGCTACTGTCCTGGGGAAGCTTGGTTCATGACGCTCTACAGGAAAGTTGCTGGCAGGTTTAGAGGTGCCTCTGTAGCTGACACTTTCTCATAGTTCATTGTTGGTGAAAAGGGGCGTTTCTTGCTTTCTGAGTGAACTTCATTGTTCTTCTAGCTTCAGTCTGTGTTTTAGTTTCTACTTACCTTTAAAGGGACTGCCTGACGATCTCAAGGCACAAACCTGTTTTTCACTGTGCGTGAAGGTCGTCACGTTACGTCAGTTTATTATTTGCTCTAATCAGCGACTCGCGCATGTAATTTTTATCTTCATTTCTGAATGACTAATCCGTGAAAATAAAATGACACCAAATTCGAATTTCAATAAAGTGGATGCTTGGGAAACTGGTTTTAATCTTTGGGATGACATAGCATTTATGTTAGGTTCACTTGTGACTTTGTGGCTTTGAAGAAGAGTGGTATCTGGGCTGTACATAATGTAGGCACTCCTCCGGGCTTCTTTGCGGTGCGGCATATTGTTGTGGCGACGGGAGAATACTGCCGCCGTTCGCTGCATGTTATGGGGTGGAAAAGAAGAGTCAATAAACAAAAGCCTTTCGCGGAGTTTTTTGTAATGAAATTGCAGGAAACGTGCTGAAACTGAGATATGACCGTTGCTATGCGACCCACGATCGACGACTGTACTTAGCAGATATGTTGCCGGCGCCATTAGAAGTATGTGACATTATTATGCAAACATAGGAAGCCACTTATAAGAGTGAGTTGGCGGGCTAGTTGGTTTTGCATGGTGAGGGAGCAGCGTAAGGGACAAGACACAGTGACACGATGGAGCACAAACACAAGGCGCTATCAACTACTCAGTGCCTGGTGTTTGTGCTTCCTCGTGTCACTGTGTCCCATCCCTCGCGCTGTTTCATCACCACAGGAAGCCATACTCAAGGTATCTGTTTCAGAGCTTTCTAGTAAGTCTGACAGAAGTGCGAGATAGGCAATGTCTCTGCTTCCTCTAATTTTTATTGGCGGGGTGGTGCAGTGGTAAGACGCCCGACTACTGTGCCGGAGTTCCCGGGTTCGAACCCGACCGCGGCGGCTGCGTTTCGATGGAGGCGAAACGAAGTGGCGTCGTGTGCTGTGCGATGTCAGCGCACGTTAAAGATCCCCAGGTGGTCGAAATTACTCCGTAGCCCTCCACTACGGCTCCTCTTTCTCTCTTTCCACTTTCATTCCCGCCTTCCTCCCTTCCCTTACGGCGCGGTTCGGGTGTCCACAGAGCAAGTGTGACAGTTACTGCGCCTTTCCCTTCCTGTGAACCAATTTAACGCAAGGCGCCCGTGTGCTGTGCGATGTCAGTGCACGTTAAAGAACCCCAGGTGGTCGAAATTTCCGGAGTCCTCCACTACGGCGTCTCTCATAGCCTGAGTTGCTTTGGGACGTTAAACCCCACAAACCAACCAACTATTTAACTGTAGGATGGCAACTACAACGATGTGCTGCTCCTTAGGATGCATCGCTTGACGGCGTTCATATTCTGATGTGGAAGGCGCTGAAAGGAGCAAAAACAAAGCAATTGTAGTATTTTGCAGGAGCTGAAGGCAGAAAGCACCTTGCTGACTGGAAGTCTGAACTCGAAAGCTTGATAATGTACGTGCGTAACATGGATATGCACACTATGTAGGCTTGTGTAATGTGTGCGTTTCCTGCATATCAAAATGGTAACAAAACCGCAGTATCTTAACTACGTCCGAATGAATTTTCTTATGTACTGATGAGCTCGTTTTGTCGGCACCGTTACTTAGTCAATATTCGGCAAGCAAGAGCTGCAAAGTGGTCACAAGAACGGGTGCTGCGTGACCGTGGGTTCTTCGTTTTGTCACAGGTACAATTCTTTCAGTTCCCAAGGGGCACGCAAGATGCTCTAATTGGCACATTATTTTGTGGGAAATCGGGTGTCTAAAATCCGCCACCTATCCGGTTTCGTTCCCGAATATATCTTTGTGCATATTTCTTATTGTGATAGAAATTTTAAAATGACGTCCATAGCAGTAAGATTGTTTGTTTATTTAATATCATTCAAAATACGCTTTTGCCGTTTTTATTTCACAACGTCTCCTTAGGAGTGTAACTTCCAGTGCACGTCCCATAATTGGCCTAGAGTTGGCACTTCATCCCGTATTAACTTTTCCCTGTAAAGCGTGCTTTTCCACACAAATGCTTACATTGTGGCAAAGCAACCAAGTTCACGCGTGTACAGCTTTCCGGTTAAAATGACGCCCATAGCAGTAAGGTTATTTTTTTATTTAATATCATGAAAAAACGTTTTTGTCGTTTGTTTTTCACAAACCTTCTTTTAAGGGGTGTAGTTAACTTCCAGTGCACGTCCCATAATTGGCCGAGCGTTGGCACTTCATCCCGTATTAACTTTTCTCTGTAAAGCGTGCTTCTCCACACAAAAGCATACACTGTGGCAAAGCAACTAAGCTCACGCGTGCGCAACTTTCCCGTTTTTATCTTTGCTGCGGCGTCGAAAAGAAGCAGAGAAGTCTGAAAAGGCAAACTGCAATCGCGTGAGCCAAGCCTTTGGCGAGAGCTTCATATGCCTGGTTCTTAGGCTCCGTGCGAAGCAGTTCTAGTGATGCATGTGTTATCGCCCAATTTCTGATAGCTCTGCCTTTGTGCTCCACATGCTTGCAAGCGCGTAACGTTGCAAGCAAGATAGTAGGCTCCGGTTGCGTTCACAGGTATTACTCCTTAAATAATCACATCCGTATTACAAATCTATTTCACCTTGGTAGAGCTCACTGAGTTTGGAATAATGAAGTTCTCACTTCAACTTTTTGGTCGATTAGCTTTTGCCATCTGATGAGCTAGCCTTTTCATGTTAGCTCAGTTACTAAAGTGACTGCCATTCGACTGGCGGAGGTCCGAGCTTCGAACCGATCGCTTCAGGACAAATTTTTCTTTGAATAATCACTCCTTTATAATTCGTCGATATTCAGAAACATTTACGATCAGTTTATCGTAAATAATTATTGCATGCGATTTCTTTCTCATGCTAGACTGTGACAAATGTGTGCTCTTTTCGATATTATCCGCACTTAAATTCCAGCCGGTAAAGCAATTAATAGTATGCAGCTTCTTGGGGCTCTAATGCATAAAAGGCATTACTGGCAGGGGTTGCTTAGCATTAATCAGCACAACCTACCATATGACGTTATCGGGAGCAGCATGTATTATAGATATGGCCTTAGTTTCGCAATGCTTTCTCCTCACATTTGTCTTGCATTGCAGCAGCGCCGCGCAGTTGACGCTCGCGCGGCATTAATAAAGATCCGTTGGGCTGTACACACTGAACCATACTTAGTTGGAACACTGAAGCTCATGATTCTTCAGCTATCGCAAGTTGCTCTTTGTCGCAGTATCCGAGTCCTGCCGCATTTTACGGAGGCGCTTTCTACACGAGGTACCCACTATTGGCGCTAACCGAGGCGCATAACCACGAGTTCAAGTTGTCCTGCTGTATGCGATCCGCCATGCATTCTAATATACTAGCGCTGTAGGCAGTGAACAAGATAGTGATCCGTTTCGGATGTATATATACGGCTCTGTTATCGAGACTTGTAGCGCAGTGCCCACTACCATGTCAATTCCTTTTATTTGTTTTGGCTTTTTTTTTTTAACTCCATTGTCAGTATTATTCAAGAAAGCAAAACTATAACGAACTCAACTAATTGTTCTTCCTAGTGCCTCAGCTAATTTTATGCCACTAGAATGAAATCGACCGCCATGAATATGGCAGGGAATACTAGGAGAAAAATATGTGAGCCACCTGATGAAGTCGGGAGCGCGGGTGATGACATGCTCAAACTCAGTGAAGGAGAGCTTCCCGTCGTCGTCCATGTCAGCCTCCTCGAGCACCTTGTCGACCACGATCTGCACTTCGTCGGGTGTCAGTTCGGACCGAGTGAGGGCTATGGTCGCCTTCTCGATGTCTCCAGGCCCCAGCATCTGGTCCTCGTCGTAATCTGCGCATCATGCACACGCTAAAACAGCTCAGTATTGTCTACACTTTACGAGCAATTTTTCGCCGACCAGAAATTACTGCTAGTAAGATTAAGAAAAAAAAATGTAATGCCTACTTTGTGACGGTTTGAAAGAGGAGAGAAAAATGGGGGGGGCGGCAAAATTTATTCGCTGTTAACAGGCAGATGCAACTGCTTCAGAGTTTTTGATATTTATTTCATAAAAGAAAAAGTCAGCGGAGTGAAATTTGGCAATAGAATTTATTTTTAGGACTTCATTTATTTTTGTTAAGGAAATGAATTTCGTCTACTTTTATTAAACACCAGTACTGAACATCTAAAGAAGGCAAAATTTTGCACAGATTTTTTACATCGGTTGCCCTTGTTCTGTAAAACTTTTACTAATTAAACAAAGACACGACGCAGAATCAAATTAAATTGCAGAATTGTAGTTCGGCGAAATACCGTGTTTACTAATTTTTATTGCTGCTGCATGCTGTTTTATTATTGCTATATTTGGTCTTCTTTCGTAATCGAACGTTATTGAGACAAATTTTTGTTGCTTATAGTTTTTTTTCTTCGTACGATCTTCCAGAATTATTATTAGGACCTCATTTGTCATTCTTCTTCGCAACAGTCTCAGGTTTTATTTGCTCCGATAAGTGCAGTAGACAAATGTTTCGTGTTTGGCGAGCAAGTGCCATTCCTTTGTTTTTATCTATTCAGACAGGAGCCGGCGAGGTAAACCATCCTATGAAGATAGTGCAGAAGTATAATGCCTTGCTGTGGTGGCTCAGTGGTTTTGTGATGCTTGACTGCTGAATTATCGAGTACGCTGGCTCTATTCCGGAGGCCTCTAGAGGCGTATTCCGGAGGCGTGTAGAGAGGTTCCATGCTTCGTGAAACTTTCGGACGTTTACTTCAATTAAAAAGCCTTTGAAATTACTCTCTTAGTTTGACGCTGTGAACCACAAGCGTACTGATACTTTCTTCGTCTTCGCGTACTTAGTATATATATATATAGTTGAACGAGTTTTAGGGTTATGGCCCTTATTGAGTCGTGCATTGCCTATAAATGCGTACTCACCATAGATGCGGAATGCGTAGAAGACCTTGACATCGCGGGGCGAGGGCTCACTGAACACTGACAGCATGTCCAGGAAGTCGTCAAACGTCATGTTTCCGCTTCCATCATGTGAGAAAACCTTGCAGATTCGCTCTTTGAAGGGATTCTCCTGCAATGCGCGCCGCCAATAAGCGTCGTGATCTACGAGACTGGTCTGTCTCTAGCCACTTTCCACATCGCGGGCTTAACTACGGTACTGCCTTTATCATTACCGCACTTCCGTTTTTCTTCTTTTTCTCGCTCGTCACATTTTTTTGTTTTTTATCGCGGTCTCTGAGTAGTGGATTTTAGTTTTTTTTTTTTTTTTCTGGATCTTGCAAAGACCGTAGCTATTACTTGGAAAGGTCGGGAGGTGTGCGCCGCAAATCACAAGAGAAATCAGTTGCTGCTGTATTCAAGGCAAGGTTTTTGTGTCAGTATAGTTTACAAGATTGTGTCACAACTATAAATTCTGGGCAAGCGCATTCTTCAGCAAAAAATTGTTCATGTCTGTAATTTTCCTTTCTTTTTTTTTTTTTTGCAAATCGTGAGATTCCCCCCCCCAAAAAAAAATAAATAAATAAAAATAAATGTATATCCGCATATCCGTAGTTTACCGCTTTTTATTGTCAAAAACGCACAGCATTGGTTTTCTGCTGCAGTTTTAACTATAGTCAGTGCAAGATTTTCCTACGCATGGGAATAGCTAAACCTTTTCATCAGTGTGATTATAGCATTATCCTACAATATGCCACAGTTACCTCACAACATAAAGTGATGTCCAGCATTGCTGGACTTGGTCCACGTTAGCGCTAAAACCTTTGCCACCTGAATCTTGAACGGAACCCAAATGTTACTTTTGCCCATTTTTAACCGGGCTTGCGATTCGCACAAAACGAGGTGCTCCGGAATGGGGCGCAAAGTACCTTGAGTTCGGGCATCTTTTCGATCTTCTCCATAGGCACGGCGATGGTGTGCGCCTCGTTCCCAGTCATGACGATGGGCACCCGCTGACTGTCCAGCTCGCGGAACCTCTTCTGCACCCTGCGATCATTTGGCAGTCTGTGCCGACACTTCTGGATTATACGTAATTCGTGAAGCATGCGGTATTCACGCTTGACCTGCCTTCTTTGCAAGTAGTAAAGTGGCTGTCTATGCCTGATCAACTACCACGTGTTGCAAATGTATCAGTCCGACGCACACAGCCCGGAGTAGGTCGCACACCTATGTTGGTGGAACAGCTTATTTTTTTTCTGTTTTGTTTGCTTGATCTCGTCACGGCGAGAGCAGAGAGCCTTCCCGATATTTTTAGGGCGCAGCTCTTTATAGGCACCCTTTCCTGGCTTGAGTGGCGCCACTGTCGGCTTTGGAGTAACCAGTAGGCTGACATAGGATCAACAGTTGGGAGTAGTCAACCTGGGGCGCAATATTATGGTCTGCCTCTTTCAACGTGTCATGGTCACCCGGAACGCAGGCACCTTTGTCAGTTTGATGAGTGGCAGCGTCGGTATCCTGAGGGACGCCTCAATGCTATCGAGTCCTATACCTAAAGGTGAAGATTTGGTGCACGTGTCCGGGATAGCTTGTCTCAGGTGGCAATTCGATTGAAAATGAAAATGATCAACCTGAGACACAAGATTCTGCTCGACTTCGGGTAGCATTTCATGTTCATACGGAACTTTGGCGCCCCGGACGTTTAGGTGAATGAAAGCGTGGCGATACTGAAGGACCCTTTAACGGCATCGCGTCCTACACAAACAGGCTAAGGCCTGTATTTTGAGTTGGTGTCGTTATTGAAACTGGCGTTGTCTCCCCGACTTCGATTCATCTGATTGGAGGAAGCGCCAGAACCGGAAATGGTAGTGGCATCTGGTTCTGGTGTGCTCATTCATTCAGATGACTCGACGTCGGGTAGGCAGCGACACTTTCGATAACGACGCTAACTCGAAACACGGGCCTGTGGCTGTACCGTTGACAGAACGGATACATTCTTCTCGTTCACACCGCTGACGACGAAACCGCCAGATTTTCTTCGACGTTAAAGGGCCACTGTCCAGGGAAGGCCCTTATAAGCAAAGGAGCCCAGTGTTTAGATCAGGTACCGGAGATAGTCTGTGCAAAATGCTACAGTGACACGCGCGCCGCAAAGCATCGAAAATACAATTCAAAGCTTTCTCATGCTCTCCTTTGGGAAGCCAGCTTCCCCGTTTCCTGCGCTGGCCCGACGGGCCCCAGTAATGACGTACGTACCGGGAACGATGTCCATTGGTCCGTCTCGCTGACTGACGGGAGAAGGATGGGTGTGTACCGCTCGCAGCGCGCTTTTCCCTCGCCACGACCAGACGATCCAGTGGCGCGCGCTCCCCCGACCGTTTTTTTTTTTTCGCGCTCGCGGAGAGCCACGCCCCACCTCCCGCCAAACGCGGAGGAGGAAGGGGAATTTGTATTGCGGAGGCTAGACGACCTCGGGCAGGAGAGTGAAAAGCCTTTGCGAGGGAACGGAAGGAGAGAGGCATGATAGAATCGGGTGATTGCGGTGGCTGTAACTGCGTTATTAGTTACTCTTTTCAAAAACATTTTTCGGCCTTGCGTTCTAGGGGCGAAGTCTCACAGTCACCGGGGAAGAAAATATTTTCGACCGGAGGGTGGACAGTGGGCCTTTAACAGCTGCGCTCAAATTTCCCTTTATAGAGCATCGTAATGATTGGTCTCAAGTTTTAAGGCGTAAGCCTTAAATCGCTATTTCAAGGTCGCGCCGCGAGGGATGGAGAACAAGCGACTAAGAAAATTAGAAAAAAAAAAAAATCGCGTCCACGCCAGGGCTCGAACCGACATCCTTCCGTGCCCCAGGCGAGCGCGCTACTTTACTTCGACTTATTTTTTCTTTATTACCTGTCACATCAGTACAGAACAAGAAAACAGAAAACAAGACGCATTTATGCTTTATAACTTAACAGACATACTGTAACAAAAACAATGTTGCGCAAAAACTTAAGTATTATGATTAAAATTGTTTGAGGGAAGCCAGCTGGTCAAGCGTTGGTAACCAGTCTGGGGGCACACTCGGTCATTTCAACGCATCACGAAAGTAAATAGCATGCTTATTGAAATACTGCCTAGCAGGCCTGAGATTCACATCTTCATTACGAACTGCCACCCCGTCTTCCACACAGTGTGCATGTAGACCAGCATGATGAAGTCATGCGGCATAGCACATGGATCATGTGCCGGTAAAAAACGGATACTGAAAAGCGTTAAAGGGAGGTGTTATTTAAGAGTTCTCTGCAGTATATCCCATGAAAATACTGCATCCCAACATTCCAGAAAGATGTGCTCTCTTGTTTCAGGCTGTAAACTGCTTGATTTGTCGTAAGCCTGAAACTTTATTCCGACTTCCTGAGAACGAGTCCATATTTCTGCTTGTCTAGCCACAAACGTGGCACTGATGAGGACGAGAGAAATGTCAGCAGAGGGCGTCACCGCTAGAGGGTTCCACGTGCACGCAAGAGAAGATTGAGGTAAGCGTCTTAACTAGGAGCGTGGAATTTCACCGTGGTCCTTGTCTGCAAACATGGCAACTGCTGTTACGTCAATGCAAGCCATCGCTGCGGGCGCGTTTCAAGGCAGCGATAAATGCATGTCACTTCTGTTGACTGTGTGTGCCCAAAGTACATGTTCGCTATACAACGTCTGTATTCTGTACTGAGTGACCATCATCGCTTTAAGAGATAAAGCACTCGGAATACGATGGTCTCTTACCTGAGTATTTCTTTTCTTGTAAAGAAGGTGCAGTCCTTGGTTATGGCAGCAGATGTAAAAGGAGGAAGGTGAGGCAGCTGGTGTTATATACTAAAAAATGTGGGTAATTCTTAGCAAAAAAAAAGGCAACTTTGGATGAACATTTTGTAGCAAAAAAAAAAATGCTTCACGATGCGTGAAAATCTCGTGACTCTATCATATTTCTGATCTGCACGTTGTTCTGTGTAATTTAAACTAGAGAAGCATAGAGAGCGGCAGCTCAAATGAAACTGGGTCAAAGGGCGCTGAGACGGCAGGACAAGCGTTTGTGCCGATGATGCATAATGACGTATCGGTCAACGAATTCTCTGGACAGCAAGAACTACTGAAGTGAGCACTAATATCATGCTAGTTGCATAAAAGAGCTTAATTTGTTGATAAAAAGTAAAATTACACACAGTTTTTCCCGCCGCGGTGGCGCAGTGGTTAAGCTGCCATACTAGTGTGCTACCCAGATTCGATCCCGACTGCCGCTGGCAGCGTTTCTATTATAGTGAACTAGAATAGTATTCTAGTTCACTATAGTTTCGATGGAAGCGAAATCAGCGTTCTGTGCGATGTCAGTGCACGTTAAGATTCCCAGACGGTCAAAATTACTCCGGAGCCCTCCACTACCGGCACCCCTTACCCTCTTTTCGCCTTCACTCCCACCTTCCTCCCCTTACGGCGAGGTTTAGGTCTCTACAGAAACAGTGTGAGATACTGCCCCTTTCCATCCTTGTAAAACATAACTATTTATTATTCAATTAACTAAATAATTATAAATTTAACAATAATTAAAATAACTATACTGTTTGTTTCAATCCAAATTCAAGAGCGCTTATAATGCCGTCTGTCGACTCATAAACCGGGTGTCCCGCCTAAATGTATCCAAACTTTTAAAAATGCGGAGTGTCCTCACCCAATGAAATCAACTTAGGTCTGTTAAGAGTCGAGTCTAGCCTAGCCTGAATTATTTTTTTTTTTGTTCACCAAAGTGAATCAAGTGGCAATGAGGAGCTAGCTATATTCAATTGATGGCTTCAGGAACAATGTTTCAGTTGTGAAGAAGAAGATGGACCGCTTCGCTGGACGCTGATGAGAAAGACGAAGGTGTGGAATTGTCATCGCGCAGATCGTGTTGGTCTTGATCGCCCTGCTTCCCCGTCGACCTCGACGCCGTCCTGAACGTCCTTCTTCTACATTTGGTGGAGGTGCGGCCTGATATCCTTGTCTCACGCTGGAGCTTCGCACCCGCACGCTCCCGATAACTCGTATGGCTAACGACGAACACCCCCCAGCCAACCCTATGACCCCGCCGATTGCTTGCTCTGGCTCCTTACGCCAGAGAGACCCTGCGTTCTTCAGCGGGACTGACGACACTGACTGCGAAGACTGGCTTGCTTCGTACGAGCGAGTGAGTCCGTACAATAAGTGGGACGACGCCACGAAGTTAACAATCGTCATATTTTATTTGACCGGCGTTGCCAACTTGTGGTATCGTAACCACGAAGCCGATATCACGACTTGGGACTCATTCAAGGCTAGTCTTACAAGCGTCTTTGGTCGTCCAGCAGTACAAAAGCTCCGCGCCGAACAACGTCTGCAGGATCGAACACAGCGGCTCGGGGAGACATTTACAAGTTATATTGGAGATGTACTCCACCTGTGCAGTCGCGTAAACACTCAGATGTCCGAGCCACAGAAGATAAAGCACATCCTGAAGGGCATCGAACATGACGCCTTTCAGATGTTAAACTCCCGAGATTTGACTACTGCTGCTCAAGTTATAAACCTCTGCCAGAGTTACGATGAGTTGCGCAAGCACGCATCCTCCCTCGACAACCTTCCGCGCCTGCAGAGTCACTTTCTGGCCTCTCCGCAACATCTGAGACCTCCTCGCTGCTGCAGCAGCTCAAGGACTTCATCTGCGAGGAAGTTGCTCGCCAAATATCTCTGCTGCCAACAAACTGCGAGCTGTCCCGCAATTTGGCGCCCCTTTGACAAGTCATCGCCGACCGCGTGGCTGAGGCCCTTCCATCTGCCCCTCCGCCAGCGCCCATGCCTCAGACCGCGCCGGCCGCGGAGCCCCTCGCATACACTGACGTCCCTGTCGCTCCACCATTGACATGCGCCCCCACTCCTGTCGCACCGTTGACGTACGCTGCCGTCGCTGCACGACCACGGCCATCTAGCTACCCGCTGGTGTACGCTACACCTCCAGGGCCTGTGCAAGAATTTCTTCAGGCACCACAGCCTTTGGTTCCACCACGTTCGCTGCGCCGCAATCCATGGCGAACCAGTGATAACCATCCCATCTGTTATTCCTGCGGATTTTCTGGCCATATTTCCCGCTACTGCCGAAATCGCACTCCCGATGATTTTCTACCGCGCCGAATGTCAGCTTCCTGGCAACCGCTCCGATGTCAGTACGCCGCCGGCGATCCATGTGCAAGTTCCGTCGCGGATGACCATACCACCTTTTCTCCTCGCCGCTCAACCTCGCCGCGTCGCCGTTCTCTATCCCCTCTGCGACGGCGACCCAATCTTGCGCAAGAGGAAAACTGAATGCCGCAGTTCCTGAGGCGAGAACTGCGCAACGAGCGAACTGTCAAAGGCCTCACGTATCTCCCGAAAATCTGTTTGAAGTTTTTGTTGACGGCGTTATAGTACTGGCTCTGGTCGACACCGGCGCTGCTGTTTCTACGATGGCTGCAAGTCTTTGCCCTTCATTGCGCAAAGTGACGACACCAATTTCAGGATTCTCGCTATGCACGGCAAATGCCCAGCCTATGTGCACAGCACGAGTCGTCATTCAGGAAGTTGTGTACGCAATAGAGTTCGTCGTTTTGACTTCCTGTTCGCATGATCTCATCTTGGGCTGGGATTTTCTATCGCGTCATAATGCGGTGATAAACTGTGCTCGTGCCGAACTGGAGATTTTTGCGCTAGACGAACCATCGCAGGACGTTCCTTATCCCAAAGTCGTCGTTGCCGAAGATACTGATCTTCCTGCGTGCTCTTTCGTTCTTGTGCCCACCGCTTCTGCTTTTTCCCGCAGTGTCGATGTACTTTTCACCCCATCAACTACCTTTCTAAACCACAAAAGTCTCCCCCTGCCTTATGCCGTACATTCTATATCAGTTGGCCTCACCGCGCTCTGGATTTCTAATCCGTTCTCACTTCCCGTATCCCTGCGTCGCGGTGAATGCCTCGGCACCATCCAGCTCATGGATTCTATTCTCACCGCTGACGAAACACCCTTTTCGCAGCCCGCCGACTTGGCTGCACTCACACCGCTTGTTCTTGCGCTGGACCAGTCTTCTGCCAACGTTTTTCTCCGCTCCATCAATGCCAGTCTTCCTGGCCCTCAACGCTCTGAACTCCTCGCACTGCTTCATCGGTTCCGCTCTTCATTCGACACAGTTCTTCTACACAGTTAAGAAGTTTCAGGTCTTATAGAACAGCTGGTTGCAATGTTTGCGCCAAGTAACGAGTGAACTTTTTTTTTTGTCGTCTCTAAACCCGAACTCGCGCAGTACAAAGGCATTTTTAAAACAGCGCTGCTGACCCGCCGCGGTGGTGCAGTGGTTAAGTGGGTTCGATCCCGACCGCCGGCGGCTGCGTTTCGATGGATGCTGTGTGATGTTAGGGCACTTTAGGCATCCCCAGGTGGTCGAAATTACTCCGTAGCCCTCCACTACGGCTCCTCGTTCTTTCTTTCCACTTTCGCCCCCATCTTCCTAACTTCCGTTACGGCGCTAAGATACCCGACTATTGTGCCGTAGTACCCAGGTTCGATCCCGACCGCCGCCGGCTGCGTTTCGATGGTGGTCGTGGTAAAAATATTTTAATGAAAATATTTAGGAGGTTTCAGAGGCGGTTGGAGTCCTCAGTCCGGAACCCCATTGGCGTAGGCTGCTGTCCGCGCTCTTTCGATGAGTTCTTTTTGACCCCTTGCGTCCGAGCTGGTCAGAGCTGCCTCCCACTCCTCCTGCGTTGGCTGGTTATTAATAGTGATAGTCTGCATTCGCTGGCATGCCCACACCATATGGCACAGGTCCGCTTTCTCCCCGCAGAATTTGCGTTGTGAGGATCTATTGAGTGTAGTCTTCGTGGGTTGTTAAAAGTGGTGGTCTGTAGCTTGCGGAGGTGTACCTCCTCCCCTTTGTCTAGTGTCTTTACCGGTGGAGGGTAGACCCAGCGAGATAATGTTATGTGCTGAAGTATTCCAGTGTAAGTTAACAATGGAGTTCCACGACAGGAGGTTCCACGAGATCCGTATTGTGTTTCCGGAGGAGAAATGCTCGGGCTGAGGCGTGTGCGCTCTCGTTCCCTGGGATGCCCTGGTGACCTGGTACCAATACTAAGTGTTTATGCATGGGTTTGTTGCCACGGGTGTAACTATCTTGCAGGATTTTAGCTGCTAGAGGTCCAATCCTGCCCCTGTGGTAATTGCGATATGCTCTCTGCGAATCTGTAAGAATGTATTCTGAAGTAGTGTGTGTTGAAGCTAGGGCAATCGCCACTTCTTCCGTAGCCAGTGTGTCTTGTCCAGTGTGTGTGTCCATCCACTGTTTGATGTTGGTGCACTACCGCAACGGCCGCCATTTCCAGTTCAGGACCCGCAGCATCGACATAGAACACGCCCTCGCGCCCGCCGTAGTGCCTTTTTGTAGCTTCCGCTCGTGCTTGTCGTCTTGGCTGTTTAAAATCGGGGTGCATATTCCTCGGCAATGTAGTTCCTTGAATTGTCCTCTCCATGAGGCTGGGATGTCGCTTTTAGGGTCTAACTGTCGGGGGCAATTGATGTTCAACACATTCAAGACTTGCCGGCCAGTCAGAGTCGTGGAGAGTCGTACCACCTGCGCCGTGAAGTGTGCTTCTATCAGCTCGTCTATCGTGTTGTGGACACCCAGTCGTAAAAGCCGGTCCGTCGATGTCGTAAGAGAAAGGCCCAGGGCCTTTTTGTAGGCTGCTCTGATTACGACATCGAGGTTCTTGATGTCAAACTTCTTGAGACGGAGGTAGGGTGCTACATAGACAATGCGGCTCACGAAGAAAGCCTGCACCAGTCGGAAAGTATCTTCTTCTCGCATCCCCGATTTCCGCGTCGTTATTCTGGCGATCATCCTGGCGACTTGCCCGCTCATGAGATGGGAGTTTCTGGATGATGAGGTGGTTGTTACCCTTGTTATTGATGTAAAGACTCAGTATCGTGACGGTCTGAACTTCCTTGATGGGTGAGTTGTCAATGTTGATGCCGATCGTGGCCTGATTTTTGTGCTGGCGGAAGACTAGGAGTTCACATTGTCCACACGCTCTTGCAAAATTCTGAACTGTTGTTGCCGCTGCTTGTAATTTTTCTTCAACCATTCCCATACTACCCGTGGTTGTCCAGATGATTATATCGTCAGCGTACAGGGCGTGTCGTATGCCCTGTATCTGATTTAGAAGGGGTGGAAGATTTCGGAGTGCAATGTTGAACAGAAGTGGGGATAATACTGCCCCTTGCGGAGTGCCTCTCGTGCCCATCTTCACTTGCGTCGGTTGCTTTGTGTCAATATTGATGTTGACGGTGCTGTCTTTAAGGAAATCGTAGATGTATGAGTAGACTCGTTGGCCACAGTTCGTGCTCTGGAGGTTCTGGAGGATTGTGGAGTGTTTGACGTTGTCAAACGCTCCTTTGAGGTCGAGGGATAGAAGTGCTCGGTCACTGTTTCTGCGTGCTGGATCAATGACTTCGCGTTTGAGTTGCCGAAGCACATCATGGGTGGACAGATGTGCTCTGAATCCAAGCATCGTGTGTGGCAGTAGCTCGTTGTTCTCTAGATAGTTGGAGAGACGCGCGTAGACTGCCTTTTCCATGCGTTTGCCTGCGCACGACGTGAGGGATATGGGGCGTAGGTTTTCAATGCTGGGGATAATGTGTACATTGACTGTTTTCCATGCCTGTGGAATGGTGCCGATGCGCCAGCATTCGTTAACGTAATCCGTAAGTTGCTGCATTGCCTCCGCGCCGAGGTTGGTTAAAAGTCCGGCCGTAATTTTATCTTGTCCCGGGGCTGTACCTCAGCGCATATCTGCTAGTGCTGCTATGATTTCTTCTCAAGTGAAGTCTTTATCTAGGTCTTCGTTCTGTTCCCCCCGGTATTCTGGATTTGAAAGTTCTGCGTCTCTCGAAGTGCAGAAATAGCTACGCGTGAGTTCAACCACGAGTTCGTCGTCCGCGTCTTGAAAGTTGTGTAAGGCTTGATGCAAATTTCTACGTGGTTCACTCTTCGATTTCGGTGGATCAATTAGGCATCGGGGAAGGTTCCACGTAGTCATGATGTCTAAGCGACCTTTGAGGGATTCGCACCTTTTTATCCAATTGGTGCGAGCGAGGTCTCATGCGTATTGGCCTGCTTGAGCAGCTAGCTTCGCTATTCGACTTCCGAGTTTTCGATTGCGCCTTTGTTTCTTCCACCGTTTTATGAGACTATGTCTAGCTTCTCAAAGGCGTAGGAGATGGTTGTCAACTGCTGGGTGGTCCTCCGTGGTGGCAAGGGTTTTTGTGAGGTTTTCTTTAAGGTCGGAAACGGATGCCGCCCACTCTTCATAACTAGTTAATTGTTCCGATGTAACTAGTTTAGTGTCCTTCCTGAATTTCTCCTAGTCTGTCACTCTGGCTTTCTCGCGTGGTTTGCTGCTCTTGTTGCTTTCAAAGATTGTCTGCAGCACGTAGTGATCGCTGCCTAGGGTTTCTCCAGTATTAAGCCACTCAGAGTTGCGGACGTTGCGGACAAGCGTGTGGTCGAGGGAGGTATCCCGCGTTACGCTGGTACCGATTCGAGTTGCGTGCTGCGGGTCAGTGAGTAAGGTAAGTGCCATGTCAGCGATGGCGGAAGCTAGTTTCCTGCCTTTAATGTCTTCCTTTGGATATCCCCATAAGGAGTTAGAAGCGTTAAAGTCGCCGACTATAGCTAGGGGAGTTGTTTGAGCTTCTCTTAGTGCTTTGAGAAAGATAGCGTCAAAGGCTACGCGGCGCTGTTTGGGGCGACTATATATATTGAGTATATAAGTGCCCTTGCTGTTTCGGTGTTGTGGTAGCAACTTTATGAAGGTATATTCAATGTCGCTGTGTAGGTCAAGGTCTACAGTGGTTGCCGTGCATGATTTGTGGATCAAAATGTATGTCGAGGGGTTTGTTTTATGTGTTGAGTATCCTCTGATCTTAGCCTTCATATTCACTTCTTGCAGGGCTATTATTTGCGGCGCATGTGAATAAGAGTCTATGTATTGTTGTAATGTTTACCTCTTACGCTTTAGTCCCCTGCAGTTTCATTGTAGGAGGGTGAGTTTAGGTCTTGGTTGTGGCGCTATGTTGAGGATTAGAAAGGCGTGTTTGATCCTGTGGTGCATCTTCAGGTCTTTATCAAGTTCAGGGATGAATGCTGTGTGATGTTAGTGCACTTTAAAGATCTCCAAGGTGTCGAAATTACTCCGTAGTCCTCCACTACGGCTTCTCGTTCTCTCTTTCCACTTTCACTCCCACCTTCCTAACTTCCCTCACGGCGCTGTTTAGTTGCCCCCAGAAACAAGTGTGACAGATACTACGCCTTTCTCTTACTGTGAACAAATTATTATTAAACATCGTTGATGCTTCAGCTTGCAAGACATATCTATGAGAACAAAAACAGCTTTTCTCAGGACTGTGCCTCATGAATCGGCATGGCCTGTCCACTGGGCGAAATAAAGCAGCGTATGTACTAAATGGTAGCTTGCAGCAAATATTGCAGCATCGCTTATAGCTTGCAGCGTTGGAATTGGTATTCGATTCCTGAACCCAATAACTAATGAATTAACTAATTTATCTTACAATTTAATTCACTTCGAAGGGCGAAAAAGTGTACAAAATAGGCCATTCGACCCTCAAAAGTACAGTTGATTCATGATTTAAAAGAGCTCAAAAGCAAGACAACGGACAAAGGCTAGAAGCACTGAACACACGCGCCAATGTGTATGGTGCCAATGGTGTGTGTTTCTAACATTTGTCCGTTGTCTTGGATTCGCGCTCATCATCACCCATCATGACCTTCTTTCTTCTCTCCTTCCCCTTCCCCAGTGCAGAGTAGCAGGCCAGATTTGAATTATTCCGGCCAACCTCTCTGCCTTTTCCTTTCAGTAAATCCATCTATCTATCTTTTTTTGCATCTTGGGTCAATGCTGACTTGCTCAAATTTCTACCCTATATATATATATATATATATATATATATATATATATATATATATATATATATATATATATATATATATATAGCTTTTGAATCTAATCAAATTCGTGCCACTTGGTTCATTCTTTCGGGCTACTCGTACTAAGCTATTATCTCCGCCCTAAAATCCCAGTCGGATTTTACGCGTCTGCCTCTACTATATACCTTACCCCGCCACAGTCAGCTTATTCAATAATTGCATCAAAACCCACACTGAGGCCATCCTAACAGAGTAATTCCACCAGATGCCTGCACAACAGCGTTTCACGAGTCATTCTTCGCGCCCACCACTTTTCCTAGCAGTCTGTTACACATAAAGAAACAGTCTCATCATGATGGTTACAACAAACCAGTCACCAATAATTTCCGTGCACACGTTCGCCCTTCATCTAATCTCCCACATACACATACTAAAATATTAAGAAAAACAGAATAATAACAATATTTTTTTTTTTCTGCAGCACAGGCTAGCTGGTCCGTGCAGCCTGCAGCTTGCGAACCGCTGAGATTTTGTTTGTACAGAGTGACAGGTGCTGTTTCCGTTCTGTTTACTTACCTTCTGCGGGATCTGTCGAAGGTTCTTGTGGCGGCTATAATGTGTTAAATTGAAGTTAAGCATCTGCCGCTGCTGCATCTTTGCTTTCTCTTACTTTGTTTGCAAATGGCGGATGCTCAAGAGTAAGGTGCGCTTAGATTCTGCCCTTTGAAGCTCTCATCTATTTACATCTGCTGCAGTCGTACTTACGAGAATCGCTATAGGCACTTTTAATTGCAGCGTGTTCGTACTCCCATTAATCAATTACATTAGGAAGCACAAAGACAACGAAAAGCACTTTAAAGCTGTCTCTCTTATTGCATAGCTGTTATAGCGATGAAATGCCTTCAAGAGGCGGACAGCGTAGAGAATCTTCAACGTCAAACAAAAGACAAAAACAG